>NC_061511.1:100199023-100290114 GCF_022539505.1 Lolium rigidum
GAAAGTGTACCCAATTGTTTCTTTAGGGTATCCTATGAAGACGCATTTCTCCGCTTTGGGTTCTAGCTTGTCAGGTTGTAACTTCTTTACATAAGCTTCGCAACCCCAAACTTTAAGGAACGATAGCTTAGGTTTCTTTCCAAACCATAATTCATACGGTGTAGTTTCAACGGATTTAGATGGTGCCCTATTTAAAGTGATTGCGGCTGTCTCTAATGCATAACCCCAAAACGATAACGACAAATCAGTAAGAGACAACATAGATCGAACCATATCCAAGAGAGTTCGATTACGACGTTCGGACACACCATTGCGCTGTGGTGTTCCCGGCGGTGTCAACTGTGAAAGTATTCCGCATTTCTTTAAATGCATGCCAAACTCATAACTCATATATTCGCCTCCGCAATCGAACGCGTAAACTTAATCTTCTTGTTACGTTGATTTTCTACTTCACTCTGGAATTCCTTAAACTTCTCAAAAGTTTCGGACTTATGTTTCATAAAGTAAATATACCCATATCTACTCAGATCATCCGTGAAGGTTAGAACATAACGATAACCACCGCGCGATGCTACACTCATTGGTCCGCACACATCGGTATGTATGATTTCCAATAAGTCTGTAGCTCGCTCCATTGTACCAGAGAATGGAGTCCTAGTCATTTTTCCCATTAGACATGCTTCGCATCTATCAAGTGACTCAAAGTCAAGTGACTCAAGAAGTCCATCGGAATGGAGTTTTTTCATGCGATTCACTCCAATATGAACAAGATGATAGTGCCACATATAAGTAGAATTATCATTCAATTTAATTCGCTTAGCATCAATGTTATTAACATGTGTATCACTACTATCGAGATTTAACAAGAATAAACCATTCATCTCAGGCGCATGGCCATAAAAGATATTATTCATATAAATAGAACAACCATTATTCTCTGACTTAAATGAATAACCGTCTTGCATTAAACAAGATCCAGATATAATGTTCATGCTCAACGCAGGCACCAAATAACAATTATTAAGGTTTAAAACTAATCCCGAAGGTAGATGTAGAGGGAGCGTGCCGACGGCGATCACATCGACCTTGGATCCATTTCCAACGCGCATCATCACCTCGTCCCTCGCCAGGCTTCGTTTATTCCGTAGTTCCTGTTTCGAGTTACAAATGTGAGCAACCGAACCAGTATCAAATACCCAGGCACTACTACGATTACCAGTAAGATAGACATCAATAACATGTATATCAAATATACCTTTCTTCTTGACAAGGCCGCTCTTCAGATCAGCCAAGTACTTGGGGCAATTACGCTTCCAGTGCCCTTCCTCCTTGCAGTAATAGCACACAGTATCAAGTTTAGGGCCAGCCTTGGGCTTCTTAGGAGGCGCAACAACTTTATTGCCGCCCTTCTTGAAGTTGCCCTTGTTAGGTTTGCCCTGCTTCTTGAAACTGGTGGTCTTGTTGACCATCAACACTTGGTTCTCTTTCCGTATCTCTACCTCAGCAGATTTCAGCATGGAGAAGAGTTCAGGTAACTCTTTGTTCATGTTCTTCATGTTGTAGTTCATCACAAAGTTCTTGTAACTAGGTGGCAGTGATTGGAGTTCACGATGAATACCCAGATGGTTAGGAATCACTATCCCCAAGTCACTGAGCTTCTTCGCATGCCCGGACATAGCAAGCACGTGCTCACTAACGGAGCTACCCTCTTCCATCATACATCCAAATAAGTGTTTCGAGACCTCATAGCTTTCCACGGCCGTATGAGTTTCAAAGATAGCTTTTAGCTCATGGACCAGCTCATAAGGGTCGTGGTGCTCAAAACGCTTTTGGAGCTCCGCCTCTAGGCTGCACAGGATGGCACACTGAACTTGGGAGTACCGAGTTACCCGAGTCTCGTAAACATTCTTTACATCCTCAGATACTGCAGGTGGAGGTGGGGAACCTAGCGGTGCATCGAGGACATACCGTAGGTTTCCACCAGTGAGGAAAATCCTCACATGACGGAACCAGTCAGTGAAGTTTCTACCATTGCTTTTAAGCTTTTCTTTCTCTAGGAACTGGTTAAAATTGATGGTGGGGCCTGCCATGATCTACAACATATTTGCAAAGAGTTTAGACTAAGTTTATGATAATATGAGTTCAATTTTAATTCTTAAATTAACTAAGTGAACTCCCACTCAAAACAACATCCCTCGCATTGTCTTACTGACCACACGAACCAAATCCACTACACCAAGTCCGATCTTCACGAGAAAAGATGTAGCTTCAAAGGCAAACACTCAAAGTGTTCATCATATCATTCATATGACTCATGCTCTACCTTTCGGTATCCCGTGTTCCGAGACCATGTATGTACATGCTAGGCTCGTCAAGGCAACCTTAGTATCCGCGTGTGCAAATCTGGCTTGCACCCGTTGTATGCACATGTAGAATCTATCACACCTGATCATCACGTGATGCTTCGAAACGACAAGTCTTAGCAATGGTGCATACTAAGGATGAACACTTTATTATCTTGATATTTAGTGAGAGGGATCATCTTATAATGCTACCGTCGCGATCTAAGCAATACAAGATGCATAAAAGGATTAACATCACATGCAATTCATATGTGATATGATATGGCCCTTTAGTCTTTGCGCCTTTGATCTTCATCTCCAAAGCACGGACATGATCTCCATCATCAACGAGCATGATCTCCATCATCATCGGCGTAGCGTCAAGGTCAATGGCGCCGTCTTCGTGGTTGTTCTCCCATGTAGCAACTATTACAACTACTTTGAAATAATACCTCAACATGAAATATAAAGACAACCATAAGGCTCCTGCCGGTTGCCACAATACAATAATGATCATCTCATACATATTCATCATCATATCATGGCCATATCACATCACCAAACCCTGCAAAAACAAGTTAGACGCCTCTAATTTGGTTTGCATATTTTACGTGGTTTAGGGTTTTTGAGTGAGATCCAATCTACCTATGAACATGAACCACAACGGTGATACTAGTGTTGTCAATAGAAAAAGTAGATTGAATCTTCACTATGGTGGGAGAGACAGACACCGCAAAGCCACTTATGCAATACAAGTTGCATGTCAAGCGTGGAGCAAGTCTCATGAAACGCGGTCATGTAAAGTTAGCGCGGGCCGCTTCATCCCACCATCCCACAAGATGCAAAGTACACTAACTAAAAACAACAAAAACATCAACGCCCACAAAAACCATTGTGTTCTACTCGTGCAACCAATCTATGCATAGACACGGCTCTGATACCATTGATGGGATTCGTAGCATAGAAAACAAAAAATTTCCTACCGCAAGAACGAATAACAAGCCAAGATCTAATCTAGTAGATGGTAGCAACGAGATGAAGATGAGACTAACCCTCGAAGATTCCAAAGCCTACGAGATTAGATCTCGTTGTTGATGTAGTCGATCACTTGCCGCTTTCAAAAGCGCGTAAAAGATCTTGACGGTGCCACAGTCGGGCAGCACCTCCGTACTCGGTCACACGTTCGGTGTTGATGATGACGTCCTTCTACCCGTTCCAGCAGGCAGCGGATGTAGTAGATCCTCCTCGGAATCCCGACAGCACGATGGCGTGGTGTCAGTGGTGGAGGAGATCTCCGGCAGGGCTTCGCCTAAGCACTACGGGAGAAGTGGGAGGAGGGGAGCGGCTAGGGTTTGGGGAGAGGGGGCACTTGGGGCGCCGGCCTTGGGTGCCCTTGGGTGGTGCGGCTCAAGTGGTGGTCGGCCCCCTCCCTCTCTCCCTCATTATATAGGTGGAACCCCAAGGGTTAGCCCAAAGATTCGAATAAGAGTTCAACTCAAAAACTTACCAAAGGGTGAAACCTAGGGGGTGTGGGACTCCTCCCTTTCCTTCCCTCATGGCCGGCCATGGTGGTGGAGTCCACCATGGACTCCACCTTCCCCTTAGGGTGGCCGGCTAGGGTTGGTGGAGTCCAACCGGGACTCCACCTTCCATGGTGATTTCTTCCGGAAGGTTCTAGAACATTATAGCGCCTTCCATAAATGCACCGGATCACTTCCAAACTTGGAAAGTGACTTCCTATATATGAATCTTATTCTCCGGACCATTCCGGAACTCCTCGTGATGTCCTGGATCCCATCCGAGACTCCGAACAACATTCGAACTCCATTCCATATTCCATATCTACTTAAAACGACATCAAACCTTAAGTGTGTCACCCTACGGTTCGAGAACTATGTGGACATGATCGAGACTCCTCTCCGACCAATAACTAATAGCGGGACCTTGAGATCCATAATAGCTCCCACATATTCAACGATAACTTAGTGATCGATTAAACCATTTACATACGATACCGATTCCCTTTGTCACGCGATACTTTACTTGTCCGAGGTTCGATCATCGGTATCTCCATACCTAGTTCAACCTCGTTACCGACAAGTACTCTTTACTCGTACCTTGGTATGTCATCTCTTGTGACCTAGTCACATGCTTGCAAGCTAATCAGACGACATTCCACCGATAGGGCCGGAGTATATCTATCCGTCATCGGGATGGACAAATCCCACTCTTGATCCATATGCCTCAACTCACACTTTCCGAATACTTAATCCCATCTTTATAACCACCCATTTACGCAATGGCGTTTGATGTAATCAAAGCATCCTTCCGGTGTAAGTGATTTACATGATCTCATGGTCGAATGACTAGGTAACTATGTATCGAAAGCTTATAGCAAGTTGAACTTAATGACTTGATCTTATGCTACGCTTATTTGGGTGTGTGTCCATTATATCATTCATCCAATGACATAACCTTGTTATTAATAACATCCAATGTTCATGATCACGAAACCATGATCATCTATTAATCAACAAGCTAGTTATACAAGAGGCTTACTAGGGACTCCTTGTTGTTTACATAACACACATGTATCAATGTTTCGGTTAATACAATTATAGCATGGTATGCAAACATTTATCATAAACACAAAGATATATTATAATAACCACTTTATTATTGCCTCTTGGGCATATCTCCAACACATACAAACATATGAAGCATTGTTCAACTGTTCAACATGCAATGGTTGATCTTGTTCAAACGGTAAGAGGTAATTGCTAGAGTTTCTACTTATGAAGTTCATATTTGTATGATTGTTGGTTCAGAGAACTTTCTTTAATATTGAATATGCATAAGTTGATGATACAATGCTCGTATTTCTTTTATCAACCATAAGCTCATTGATGCATGATATGATCTATTCGCTTATTTGCTCGAGGACGAGCATAGGTTTAAGCTTGGGGGAGTTGATACGTGCATTTTGGATCATCATTATTGCTACATATAGAGTTAGTTTTTAGGGATTTCTATTTTCGTGCCCTCGGGTCCTTAGTTGTGCTCAGTTTTCCCTAGCCGCTTAGTTTTTCCTCAGTTTTGCCCAAGCCCTTGTCTGAAACCCTCACAAGTGCTGTAACGGCCGGTTGCCCGGTGGGTCAACAACTTTGACCGTTATCTGTTGACTAGTGGGGGCACGTAGAGCCCGCAAAGACACGTCAGACCATCCATCTTTGTTTGACCGTAAGCATCGCTGTAGCCCTGACCAAAACGTGGATGAGTGGGGATTCGGTATATCGAATGACAAGTGGGGCCATGCCGCTGATACAAGGGGCAATACAAGGGTAGGATTGGATTTTGAAATAGAGCTCTACAGCGATGGCACGGATGAGGTGGCCTATGGGGTGCCGAGATGAGATCGACGTCCACAAAGAACTGCATGAGGCGAGACCAGACGCATTAGATAGATATGAACTAGACGCGTTTAATCATGCAAAGAAGAGAAGAAATGGTCGAGTACATCGACGACGACCTAACACTTTGACTGACGGTGTCGAACACGAACGCGAGCAATGTAGATAAAAGTAGTATCTCTCCTTTCTGGCGTGTATAGATGGGTGCTAGGGGAGTGTGGTGGCGAAGGGAAACACCTCGCGGTGGTTTGTGGCGTCCAACATAGCGGGGCGGCGTGGCCGTGCCCACAGCGGCGTGCATGTTCGGCATTGGCATCAGCATGTACGTTCGTCATTGGCCTCGGCGGCATCTCTGGTATGTCAGTGATCGAATGAGGGGACGGGACTGAGGGTGCATCCCGACGGTGACCTAGCAGTGGTGGCGAGCATAGCCGTTCTGACTATGCCGATATCGGCATTGACATCGTTTGGATACTGTGGTGCTCGAATTGTTTGTATGGTTGTTAATCTTTGACGAATCCTGGTTATGTGCGGCTCCTCTTCTATTACGAACGTAGGGAGCGTATGTCTCTTTTTTTCTTCAACGGCCTCTCGTTTTATTTTCCGTGCGTACATATACGCTATGTGCCTAATCTAATCCACTGGTTATGTAACCTCTAATCGTCAGCATTAATTGTTTGTTGTTTTAATAATATAATAGTATTTTCCGTGCGTACATATACGCTGTGTGCCTAATCTAATCCATTGGTTATGTAACCTCTAATCGCCACCGTTAATTGTTTGTTGTTTTAATAATATAATAGATAGATAGATACTCAACGCTTGGTTATTTTATATGGTCGGTAATGTAGCTAATAGCTACCAATCCAAATGCTGCTAGATGTTTAGCTCTAGCTCATGTGGGAACTGAAACTACACATAGCTGCAGAATGTCTCGTTGATTTCACCAACTATGTTCAAAACTTATTTGGAACATTTAAAGTAAGTAAAGATATTTTGGAATTTGTGAATGTTAGATTTCCCTCACAATTGCATGTTTTAGGAAACAATAAATATGATGCTCATGATGCACATTTAAACTACTAATTTAGGTTTAGCTAAAACGAGGATGTTACATGCCCCTTGTACGGTCATTGAATTCAGGACCCACATTCTTTTTATCTAACCTTTGCTCACTTCCTATGGAGCTTCATTTATGAGGCTTTGAGGCATGAGTGGCAGGCCATATACCATTACAAGTTTCTGTTTTTGGAAGCCCACGTGAATAGTACTGGTAGGAGGAGGTGTCTCTTTTTTGCTTTCATCACGATGACTTGGACAATATAGACTATTCGAAATAAGATGGTTATGGATCATATCTTCCTATGGCATGCCTTTGATTCTGTGTTTGAATTCTTGGCTTTTCTACAACACTGTTGCCTGCTTTGTAGGCAGCACGACATGGACCTACTAGACAACATGCTTGATGATCTCTAGGTGGCAGCACGACATGGACAGACTACACAGCATGCTTGATGATCTCCAGGTTGTAGCGCGCCATCTCTCTACGCTACCAAGCCGTTGTGCTTCACTCTCACGTGGAGTTGTATCACTAACTTTTATTTTCTAGTTAGGCATGTTTGTGTTGTTGGCCCAACAATCTTATTTACTTGATTTAAATTGAACCTTGTATGGATGTTATTGATTTACTTTATAAAGCAAGATGAAAACCGGTTTCGAGGAGGTGTCCTTTGGAGATGTCCTTAATGTTTGAGGGACTTTGTTCTGGTAGACAAAATCAAAGAGAATGGATTTTGTACGAACACATGGGGTGTGTGTGTTCTAGACCATCGATATATTTCTCGAGATTCCCGGTCGCTGTCGTAAATGAAAAATAGCTCTCTCTCCCTCTCTCTCTCCCTCCTAGTTACGTCAAAGCAAAACAGATGGTGATGAAAACACTCACACCTATGCGTGTAAGTACAAAGTATTTCCTAAAATCAAAGAGCCTTTTTGTATACGAAGGATACTACACATTTCGAGGCGAAACTCTAGCTAATAATTTAACCAATAAAATACAAGTTATATGACACAAAAATACACATTGTTGAAAACATCTTTCAAATATGCATGCAGTGGCATACTTTTGGCTACATATAACTCATATTTTGTAAGTCAAATTATTAGTCAAGGATTTACCTCAAAATGTGTGATTGCTCAATATAGAAAGACAGAGAGAGTACTAAACTTAAAATTAATTAATGCCAATTTGTGGCTTCATTAGATGGCTTGAATAACACCAACTACAATAAGGCTGGTCATAGTGGGTAGTATCATGTATTAGTATCATGCATATGGTACTTTTATATGATACTACCTCTATAGTGGGTAGTATCATATAGTGGTATCATACTATTGTTATATTTAATGATTTGTAGCATCTCAATGCAAAATTGTGGACAAGATTTGTTTGGCATTAACTTTTTCTCGTGACCTGCGCTATGATACAGTATCCACCTATGTTACTCTAATCTCCTCTCTCATCTTTAATTAGCTGCCATATCAGCATTTTTGTGGGACCAATGCATATGATACTACTTATGATACTAGCACTATGGCCAGCCTAAAGACACTTAATACATTTTTTCTAGCATATGTATATATAGATCATACAATTTTTCTTTCTGTTTTTCGTACATACAAAGAATTTTGGACAATCCCTTTTTATATCGCCAGACAAAGAAAATCATACGTTGGATACCGATTTGTTGTTCTCATTTCCACTCTGAAACTGCATTTCTTCCTTCGGGTTTTCTTCACCCGGAGACACAGATTCTTTTCTCTTTCCCCATAGGAAAAGGTAGAGCCCTGCTAGAATCATAAAGATACCGAGGATACTGCATGCATATAAGCAGAGCAAATGTGTTATTTACAAGGAAAATTTTCAATTATATTTTGGAAAAAACAATGTTAGGAATTGGCAAAGCATATCTTCGCCTATACTTTTCTTTCTTTCCAAAAATACAATTTGATCCAAACAGCCTATCAAGTATTTAAATTCATGAAAAATAATTGGATAATTGGCAAGCATACCTCCCAACAGACAGATCATGGCCAAGAAGTAGCGAGTCAAGAACAGTAGTGAAGAACACGGACACGGCACCAAACATGGATGGGTAGGTTGGACCGCGCTGCGTGACGACCCACGAAATCATCACAAACTTGGCAGTAGTATTGAGTATCGCCTGCACCCAAAAATAGCTCGTTCAACTGTGAGGTACAAACTGCTCGGCAGCCAGAGGTAGTAATCTTGGTGAGCAGGCTTCGAGAGCTACAAACTGATGCACATCAAAATAAATAGGTTTACCGAGTACACAATGGTGAGCAAGCTCATGTTCCATTTGAGCTCCCATGTCGCCTTTTGTCGGTTCAGGATAATCCCCACGACAGCCATTTGGATGCTCCCCACGAAGCACGAACACACTGTCGACCAATACTTGTATGGGAACACTTTTAGCATCTGAGCCTGTTCATAGGAAACTCACATGTAATTGTAATTATTTGCCACTGCTTAAGAATAATCTAATGAGAGTTAGTTACTTAACTGTAATTATTTGCAATTTTGCAGCACTGACATATGTGTACCTGCATTGTGTACCAGATGGCGATGCCGAGGCAGGTGGTGATGAGCAAGACGGTTCCACGCACATGGTGGTGCCCAAACGCAGTTCCTGCTTGCTTAGGGTGGTAGCCAACGATGTTGGTTGGCCAGAGGTGCAGCTCCTTACCCTTGTATAGGCTGATCACCAATGTGCCTCCAACACAGACTAGGGTTCCGGCAATCTTTATGTTCCCCACCAGGCTCCTCATGTCTAGTGGTTCCTTCCTGGAAATTTGAAAACAGTCAGTTTACCCCAACATCTCTCTCATCGGTGTGTTCTCGTCTTGTTTACCTGAAAAGGACCGCGAGTATGAACGTGGCGATCGGGATGATGTTATAGAAGTTTATTGCGTATCCCGGCGATGTATCTCCGAGGGCAATGTAGTACAAACCAGGAATTGTGAATCTAGAAGTAACCAACAATATATATTAGCTTTTCATACATTTTACCCAATTTATACTTATACCAGTGTAAGAGTGGAAGAAACTATTGCTCAAGTGAGATATGAAGAGCAGTGTAATGAAAATAAATAATTATACTTATACCAGTGTAATGGAAATAAATAATTCTACTTACCCGACAAGTGCACTGGTGAAAATCCATATGAATGCCTTCAATTTAAGCTCCTTCAACTTGCCTCTGCATATTACCAAATGTTTCTTGTTAAATATCAAGAAAGGGCAGACAAATATGTTAACAAAGAATAATAGTTAGAGCTAACTTCTCAAAGAACATAGCCAAGGGGAGAGCCAAGATGGCGCCAAGGAAGAAGCGATAGGTGAGCAAGGTCCACACGAATGACCCGCCGTCCACCACCACCTTGGTGAGCAACACCTGACCGCTTGTGAAAATTTGGACCAGTACCATGAACAAGGCCGGCCGCCATTCCTTCAAGTTCATGGCGCTCCTCATGTATGAGTCTCGCCAGTCACGACAAGACGAGCGTTTGTAATTATAGACAAACACACTGAGGTAGCTTTCGAGCTAAGCTACTAGAGTGCTGGCTCTAACAAATTTATTTTGTCATTCTGTATGCGCGAGGGTGAGCAATGGTGGCGTGCATGTACATATATCTATGTATACTCGTGTCTTCAACCTCTAATTTCTTGCTTTAGATCTGAGGGATATGTACGACCTATTCCTCTACAGCTACGACTTGATAGGGTCACAGAGATCACTACGTACTACCGATGTGGAAACTGCCTCTCTTGTTTGAGAATGGTAGAATAGGGACATGATTGACTGAATCCTTTGCGATAGCGACTCTATCTCGCGACCTCATAGGTATTGCGCCCTCTTTCACTGACGTCACCTCATAGGTTAGCTCAAAACGTCGAGGTGATAGCTTGAGGTCCTAATCTTACCAATCTTATTGAGCACTAGTAATCGTCCATTGCACACATAAAATATAAAGTCTAGTATTGTTAGATAAAAGTATCTTATTAAAATTTCAAGTTACGGTTATTTATAAATATAATTGTAGCTAAATTACTGAATAAGAAATATCTTCTATCTAAATATGACACTTCGCTTCAAAAACTAAAAAGAAAAATAATATCCCCTCCCTTTCATACTTTTTGTTTCATCGTTTTAGTTCATTGTGGTTTTAGCTCAAATATGAAATAAAATGACGGCAATAATTATGTAATGGAGGGGGTAATAATGTTGTGAATTTTGCATCACTAGCAGAAAAAGAGGCTTCCATCCGCCCCATTAGTCCCCAAAATATAGGAACCGCGACTAAAGGGGTCTTTGGTCGCGGTTCGGGAGGCGAACCGCGACTAAAGACCTGGACCCAGCGCGCTCGGTGGCCAGCTGGTGGACGGGAGGAGCTTTAGTCGCGGTTGGCCTGGCCAACCGCGACTAAGGTCCTCGGGCTGTCGAAGGCTTTAGTCGCGGTTGGCCAGGCCAACCGGGACTAAAGACCCATCCCTATAAAAGGCAGCTCAGCTCACTTCACTTAGACATTTGGTGCCACTTCTCTTCACAATCTTCACAAGGGGTGGTGGGTTTGCTTTTGGTTCGTCTTATGCAGGTGTTCGATGAAATGCCCGAGAGCATGAAACAAATATGATATGAAGTGTCCGAGCCACACTTGAGCTTTCTCATTTATTTTTCCTCCTCGATCACGGTTAGCAACTTGAACCTTTCATGTGTCATTGATAAAATATGCATGTGTGTAGTTTATTGTTTAATTTCTATTATTTCTAGCTAGTTAGTTTAACAAATGCATGATGGTTAATTATATACTTTATATAATAATAATGCAGATGAATCGGCAATGGATGTATGGTAACCGACTCTCCGGCGAGTTCACTACGGGTTTGAAAGATTTCCTCGTAGTGGCTAATGCGAACAAACATGAGGGTTTTGTTATCTGTCCATGTGTTGGCTTCCTCAAGAGAAGTTCACCTGCACCTGCTTCGGCACGGTTTCATGCCAAACTATAATTGTTGGACCAAGCATGGAGAAAGAGGGGTTATAATGGAAGAATATGAAGAAGGGGATGATATCATCGATGACAACTATCCTGATCATTTCGGTGATACTTTCATGGAGGATGCTGAAGGTGGGGCAGGTGAAGGGGAAGGTGAAGAAGAGGCACGTGATGAGCCCGGTGATGATCTTGGTCGGACCATTGCGGATGCACGGAGAGGCTGCGAAACTGAAAAGGAGAGGAAGAATTTGGATCGCATGTTAGAGGATCACAAAAAGTCGCTTTACCCCGGATGCGATAATGGTCTGAAAAAGCTGGGCTGCACACTGGATTTGCATAAATAGAAGGCACATGAAGGTCTATCTGACTCGGGATTTGAAAATTTGCTGAAAATGATGAAGAATATGTTTTCAAAGAATAACGAGTTGCCCGCCAGTACGTACGAAGAAAACAAGTTTGTCTGCCCTCTAGGTTTAGAGGTTCTGAAGATACATGCATGCATTAACGACTGCATCCTCTACCGCGGTGAATACGAGAATTTGAATGAATGCCCGGTATGCACTGCATTGCGTTATAAGATCAGAGGCGATGACCCTGGTGACGATGTTGAGGGCGAGAAACCCAGGAAGAGGGTTCCCGCTCCGACTGTGCATAACCGAATCTAAACCGAAAACCGAACCGAAAAAAAACCTAACCGCAACCGATTTGTGGTTTTTACAGTTTATGGTTACAGTTTCACTTAGCAAAACATCAAATCGAAAGTCCCTCGGTTAATTCGGTTTTTAACTGAAAAACCGCGGTTAAACCGAAAGAAAACCGAACGCCCAGCCAGCAGAAAATTCCGAATTTTAGGCCAGCCCAACTTCGCACTGAACATTACTATAAAATCTAACGTGAGAAGTTTGCGTGTAATCTGCACCAGCACGGTGGTTGTGGTCTTGATGTTCAGCCAAAGTTCGAATCCTCAGACTGTCCTACTGGTGGCTTACTCTTTTTGGCGATTTTTGTTTTGTTTTTCCTTTTCTCTTTGCCAAAACCTTCAGTACAGCCCTACGGTGGTTGTGGTCTTGATGTTCAGCCAAAGTTCGAATCCTCAGACTGTCGTATTGGTGGTTTACTCTTTTTGGCGATTTTTGTTTTGTTTTTCCTTTCTCTTTGGCAAAACCTTCAGTACATCCCTACAAAAATACATCCATATTTTGCTTTGTTCGAAATTTCTTTCTTTTTTGCTTATCTCTCTTGCAAAATCTCTAGTATGATCTTACAAAACATAAAAAATAAAACATATGACCATAAAAGTTAGTTTTGAATCCAAAATTCGCGGCAACTTTGGTTAGTTTGGTTATTACCGAAACCGAACCGAAGTTTTATGGTTATTACCAAAACCGAATCGTATTTTTATACATAACAGTATTAACCGAAGTATTAAAACCGTATTTACCGTATAACCGAACTAACCGAACCGAATTAACCCTATTAACCGAACGCGCAGCCGAAGTTCCCGCCAAGGTGATGTGGTATGCTCCTATAATACCACGATTGAAACGTCTGTTCAGGAACAAAGAGCATGCCAAGTTGTTACGATGGCACAAAGAGAACCGTAAGTCAGACGGAGTGTTGAGACACCCCGCAGATGGAACGCAATGGAGAAAGATCGACGGAGAGTTGAAAGATTTTGCAGCTGACACAAGGAACATAAGATTTGGTCTAAGTACAAATGGCATGAATCCTTTTGGCGAGAAGAGCTCCAGCCATAGTACCTGGCCCGTGACTCTATGCATCTACAACCTTCCTCCTTGGTTGTGCATGAAGCGGAAGTTCATTATGATGTCAGTGCTCATCCAAGGTCCGAAGCAACCCGGCAACGGCATCGATGTGTACCTAAGGCCATTAGTTGATGAACTTTTACAGTTGTGGGGCAGACCTGGTGTACGTGTGTGGGATGAGCACAAAGAAGAGGAATTTGACCTACGAGCGTTGTTTTTTGTAACCATCAACGATTGGCCTGCTCTTAGTAACATTTCGGGACAGAAAAATAAGGGATACAATGCATGCACGCACTGCTTACATGAGACTGAAAGTGTATATTTGCCAAATTGTAAGAAGAACGTGTACCTGAGGCATCGTCGATTTCTTCACCGACATCATAACGTAAGAAAGAAAGGCAAGCATTTCAACGTCAAGGCAGATCACCGGCCGAAGCCTGCGGAACGTACTGGTGCTGACGTATTTGATATGGTCAAGGCTTTGAAAGTCATCTTTGGAAAGGGTCCTAGCGTACAATCAGTTCCGCAGGGAGCTGACGGGCACGCACCCATGTGGAAGAAGAAATCTATATTTTGGGAGCTAGAATATTGGAAAGTCCTAGAGGTCCGCTCTGCAATCGACGTGATGCATGTTATGAAGAATATTTGTGTGAACCTGCTAAGCTTTTTGGGCGTGTATGGGAAGACAAATGATACATAGGAAGCACGGCAGGACCAGCAACGTTTGAAAGACCCTGATGACCGGCATCCGGAATGGTTTCAAGGTCGTGTCAGCTATGCTCTTACCAAAGAAGAGAAGGTCATCTTTTTTGAATGCATGAGCAGTATGAAGGTCCCGTCTGGCTTCTCGTCGAATATAAAGGGAATAATAAACATGGCGGACAAAAAGTTCCAAAACCTGAAGCCTCACGACTGCCACGTGATTATGACGCAATTGCTTCTGATTGCTTTGAGAGGCTCCTACCGGAAAATGTTCGAGTAGCCATTGTGAAGCTATGTGCATTCCTCAATGCAATATCTCAGAAGGTAATCAATCCAGAAGATCTACCACGGTTATAGAACGATGTGGTCCAATGTCTTGTCAGTTTCGAGTTGGTGTTCCCGCCATCCTTCTTGAATATTATGACGCACCTCCTGGTTCACCTAGTCGAAGAGATTTCCATTCTCGGTCCTGTATTTCTACACAATATGTTCCCCTTTGAGAGGTTCATGGGAGTATTAAAGAAATATGTTCGTAACCGTGCTAGGCCAGAAGGAAGCATCGCCAAGGGCTATGGAAATGAGGAGGTAATTGAGTTTTGTGTTGACTTCGTTCCTGACCTTAAGCCGATTGGTCTTCCTCGATCGCGGCACGAGGGGAGACTAAGTGGAAAAGGCACGATCGGAAGGAAATCAACGATATGTATGGACGGCCATTCTATGACTGAAGCACACCTCACAGTTCTGACCAATTCCTGCTTGGTGGCTCCGTACTTCGAGAAACAGAAGAATATGTTACGCTCGGACAACCCGGGGAAGCCTGAATCCTGGATTAGAAATGCCCACATGGAGAACAGCAACAATGGTCATCAAAACCAGGTTCCCCAAGCTTAGAATTTTCCATAGCATTAGCAACAATGATGTTCAAAGCATTCATACTAATAACATTGCCATTAGCATGCATATAAAGTTCCATAGGTTTTTAATTTTCTCTTCAAACACCTCATGTCCTAACTCAAGATAAATACTATAAAGATCTCTAATATTTTTGTTGTTTTCCATTAAGCCTAACTAGTGAAAATAAAAACAAGAAACAAAAAGATGCAATTGCAGAATCTAAAGGAAATAACTTCGAGCACTCACACACCGGCAACAGTGCTAGGAAATAGCTTAGTAGTCGGAGGATGTGAATACCTTTTACCTTACCTCCCCGGCAACGGTGCCAGAAAATAGGTTGATGTCTATGCATGCTTCTGTTCCTGTAGACAGTGTTGGGCCTCCAAGAGCAGAGGTTTGTAGAACAGCAGCAAGTTTCCCTTAAGTGAATCACCCAAGGTTTATCGAACTCAGGGAGGGAGAGGTCAAAGATATCCCTCTCAAGTAACCCTGCAATTAAGATACAAGAAGTCTCTTGTGTCCCCAACACACCTAATACACTTGTCAGATGTATAGGTGCACTAGTTCGTCGAAGAGATAGTGCAATACAAGTAATATGGATGATTATAAGTAGTAATTGCAATCTGAAATAAAAATGGCAGCAAGCGAACATGTAGCAGAACTTGTTGGAAACGGTGTTTCAATGCTTAGAAACAAGGCCTAGGGATCATACTTTCACTAGTGGACACTCTCAACAATGATCACATAATTGAATAAATAAATGCTACTCTCAAACATTCTCTTGTTGGATAACAAACACCATTCATTGTGTAGGGCTGCAAAAGCACACCTCAAGCCGGAGTAAACAAGCTCCACAACGTCATAAAGGAATCACACACAATGCGCACACTGTCACCATCACACCGTGGAGAGTGACTCCGGAGTTCATATTAAAGTAACCTCTAGAGTGCATAATAGACAAGAGTAACATCTACATATTCAACTAGATTACAAAGCTCATGATCACATAAAGATCACACCATGGGAGAGAGAGAGATGAACCACATAGCTACCGGTAGAGCCCTCAGCCTCGGGGGAGAACTACTCCCTCCTCATCATGGGAGACAACAACGGCGATGACGATAGCGATGGAGTCGATGGAGATGGATTCCGGGGGCACTTCCCCGTCCCGGCGGCGTGCCGGAACAGAGACTTCTGTCCCCCGAACTTGGCTTCGCGATGGCGGCGGCTACGTAACTTTTCGTGGAATATGACTGATCGTCCTAGGGTTTTCGGAGACGAAGGATTATATAGGCGAAGGGGCAGCGTCGGGGGAGCCAGGGGTGGGCTCCCCACACCTGGGAGCGCCAGAAGGGTGGGCCGCGCCGCCCTATGGTGTGGCCAGCTCGTGGCCCCCCTTCGTCTCTCGTTCGGACTCCGTGAAGCTCCTGGAAAAATAGGGACGTGGCCTTTTGTTTCGCGCAATTCCGAGAATATTTGTAAACTAGCTTTTCTGAAACCAAAAACAACAGAAAACAGGAACTGGCACTGTGGCATCTTGTTAATAGGTTAGTCCCGGAAAATGCATAAAAATGATATAAAGTATGAATAAAACATGTAGGTATTGTCATAAAACTAGCATGGAACATAAGAAATTATAGATACGTTGGAGACGTATCAAGCATCCCCAAGCTTAGTTCCTACTCGCCCTCGAGTATGTAAACGATAAAAAGAATAATTTCTGAAGTGACATGCTACCAACATCATCTTGATCAATACTATTGTAAATCATATGAGATGAATGAAGTGACTCAAAGCAATGGTCTATAGTTTGCTAACAGAAAGATAATGACTAAACAACTGAATCATATAGCAATTGTTTTTCATGAATAGTACTTTCAAGACAAGCATCAAAAAGTCTTGCATAAGAGTTAACTCATAAAGTAATAGATTCTTAATAAAAGGTTTTGAAGCAACACAAAGGAAGATTTAGGTTTCAGCAATTGCTTTCAACTGTCAACATGTATATCTCATGGATAATTGTCAACACAAAGTAATATGATGAATGCAATAAGTAAGCATGTAAGAATAAATGCACACAGTTGACACAAGTGTTTGCTTCTAAGATAGAAATAAGTAGGTAAACTGACTCAACATAAAGTAAAAGAAAGGCCCTTCGCAGAGGGAAGCAGGGATTAAATCATGTGCTAGAGCTTTTCAAGTTTTGAAATCATAGAGAGAGCATAAAAGTAAAGTTTTGAGAGGTGTTTGTTGTTTTCAACGAATTGTAGTGGGCACTCTAACCCCCTCGTCAAACAGACTTTCAAAGAGCGGCTCCCATGAAGGACGTTATCTCTACCAGCAAGGTAGATCATCCCTCTTCTCTTTTGTTTACACATGTATTTTAGTTTTATTTATGGATGACACTCCTCCCAACCTTTTTCTTTCACAAGCCATGGCTAACCGAATCCTCGGGTGCCTTCCAACATTTCACATACCATGGAGGAGTGTCTATTGCAAAATTAAGTTGCTTACTGATAAATCGAGGGCAAAACATGTGAAGAGAATTATTAATGAAAGTTAATTAATTGGGGCTGGGAACCCCGCTGCCAACTCTTTTTGCAAAATTATTGGATAAGCGGATGTGCCACTAGTCCATTGGTGAAAGTCTGCCCAACAAGATTGAAAGATAAAACACCACATACTTCCTCATGAGCTATAAAACATTGACACAAATAAGGAGTAATAAAGTTTTGAATTGTTTAAAGGTAGCACATGAAGTATTTACTTGGAATGGCGGAAAAGTACCACATAGTAGGTAGTTATGGTGGACACAAATGGCATAGGTTTTGGCTCAAGGTTTTGGATGCACGAGAAGCATTCCCTCTCGGTACAAGGCTTTGGCTAGCAAGGTTGTTTGAAGCAAACACAAGTATGAACCGGTACAGCAAAACTTACATAAGAACATATTGCAAGCATTATAAGACTCTACACTGTCTTCCTTGTTGCTCAAACACTTTTACCAGAAAATATCTAGACCTTAGAGAGACAAATCATGCAAACCAAATTTCAACAAGCTCTACGGTAGTTCTCCACTAATAAGTTTAAACTACATGATGCAAGAGCTTAAACATGATCTACTTGAGAGCTCAAAACAATTGCCAAGTATCAAATTATTCAAGATAATATACCAATTACCACATGAAGTATTTTCTGTTTCCAACCAAATAGCAGTAAATGCAGCGGCTTTCAGCTTTTGCCATGAACATTAAAAGTAAAACGAAGAACACCAGTGTTCATATGAAAAAGCGGAGCGTGTCTCTCTCGCAAACAAGATAGATAAGATCCAATTTATTCAGAGAACTAAGATAACAAAACGAAAATAAAAGCACACAGACGCTCCAAGTAAAGCACATAAGATGTGACGGAATTAAAATATAGTTTCACTAGAGGTGACCTGATAAGTTGTTGATGAAGAAGGGGATGCCTTGGGCATCCCCAAGCTTAGACGCTTGAGTCTTCTTGAAATATGCAGGGATGAACCACGGGGGCATCCCCAAGCTTAGAATTTTCACTCTTCTTGATCATATTATATCATCCTCCTCTCTTGATCCTTGAAAACTTCCCTCACACCAAACTCAAAGCAATCTCATTAGAGGGTTAGTGCATAATCAAAAATTCACATGTTCAGCAAGGACACAATCATTCCCAACACTTCTGGACATTACCCAAGGTTACTGAAATTTAATGGAGCAAAGAAACCCACTCAAACACAATAAAAGAGGCAATGTGAAATAAAAGGCAGAATCTGTCAAAACAGAACAGTCCGTAAAGACAAATTTTTTCGAGGCACTTAACATGCTCAGATGGAAAAGATCCAGTTAAATGAAAGTTGCGTACATATCTGAGGATTACTCATGAATTTTTTCAAGATTTTTAGATTTTTCTACAGAGAGAACAACTCAAATTCGTGACAGCTAAAAATCTGTTCCTGCGCAGAAATCCAAATCTAGTATCAACTTCCTATCAAAGACTTTACTTGGCACAACGATGCAATAAAATAAAGATACAAAGGTATTGCTACAGTAGTAACAAGCACCTTGACTCAAAACAAAAAGAAAAGCAAAAATAGCAGAAAATAAAAACGATGGGTTGTCTCCCATGAACGCTTTTCTTTAACGCCTTTTAGCTAGGCATAGTGATTTTTATGATGCTCACATAAAGATGAGAGTTGAAAAGAGAGCATCAAGAAGCATATATAAAACATGTTTAAATCTAACACTCTTCCTATGCATAGGAGCCTTGTAAGAAAACAAGTCAATGAAGAACAAAGTGAGTAGCATAGGAAGACAAAACAAGTGTAACTTCAAAAATTTCAACACAAGGAGAGGAGACTTAATATTATTGTGATATATGAAATCGTGTCTCCCTCTCTCATAAGGACCAGTAGGTCTTAAAGTACCCAGCAAATAAAATCAAATCAAGAGAAAGCTCAAAACATTCATCATAAAGAGAAGAAATTTAGTAACATGAAGATTTCTATACCCATACTTTCCTCTCTCGAAATAATTTTCAGTGGCATCATGAATAAACTCAACAATATAGCTATCACATAAAGCATTCTTATCATGATCCACATGCATAAAATTATCATTACTCTTCACATAAGCATAGTCATTACTATTAATTGTAGTGGGAGCAAATTCAATAAAATAGCTATCATTATTATTCTCATCATCATAATCATCATATATAGCAGGCATATTGTAATCATAATTAATTTTCTCCTCAATAGTAGGTGGACTGAAAATATGATAGTCATCATTGTAATCATCATATATAGGAGGTAAAGTATCATCAAAGTAAATTTTCTCCTCCATGCTTGGGAGACTAAAAATATCATGCGCATCAAAACCAGCTTCCCCAAGCTTAGAATTTTCCATAGCATTAGCAACAATGGTGTTCAAAGCATTCATACTAATAACATTGCCATTAGCATGCATATAAAGTTCCATAGGTTTTTTAATTTTCTCTTCAAACACCTCATGTCCTAACTCAAGATAAATACTATAAAGATCTCTAATATTTTTGTTGTTTTCCATTAAGCCTAACTAGTGAAAATAAAAATAAGAAACAAAAAGATGCAATTGCAGAATCTAAAGGAAATAACTTCGAGCACTCACACACCGGCAACAGTGCTAGGAAATAGCTTAGTAGTCGGAGGATGTGAATACCTTTTACCTTACCTCCCCGGCAACGGCGCCAGAAAATAGCTTGATGTCTACGCACGCTTCTATTCCTGTAGACAGTTTGGGCCTCCAAGAGCAGAGGTTTGTAAAACAGCAGCAAGTTTCCCTTAAGTGAATCACCCAAGGTTTATCGAACTCAGGGAGGTAGAGGTCAAAGATATCCCTCTCAAGTAACCCTGCAATTAAGATACAAGAAGTCTCTTGTGTCCCCAACACACCTAATACACTTGTCAGATGTATAGGTGCACCAGTTCGTCGAAGAGATAGTGAAATACAAGTAATATGGATGATTATAAGTAGTAATTGCAATCTGAAATAAAATGGCAGCAAGCGAACATGTAGCAGAACTTGTTGGAAACGGTGTTTCAATGCTTAGAAACAAGGCCTAGGGATCATACTTTCACTAGTGGACACTCTCAACAATGATCACATAATTGAATAAATAAATGCTACTCTCAAACACTCTCTTGTTGGATAACAAACACCATTCATTGTGTAGGGATGCAAAAGCACACCTCAAGCCGGAGTAAACAAGCTCCACAACTTCATAAAGGAATCACACACGATACGCACACTGTCACCATCACACCGTGGAGAGTGACTCCGGAGTTCATATTAAAGTAACCTCTAGAGTGCATAATAGACAAGAGTAACATCTACATATTCAACTAGATTACAAAGCTCATGATCACATAAAGATTACACCATGGGAGAGAGATGAACCACATAGCTACCGGTAGAGCCCTCAGCCTCGGGGGAGAACTACTCCCTCCTCATCATGGGAGACAGCAACGGCGATGACGATGGCGATGGAGTCGATGGAGATGGATTCCGGGGGCACTTCCCCGTCCCGGCGGCATGCCAGAACAGAGACTTCTGTCCCCCGAACTTGGCTTCGCGATGGTGGCGGCTACGTAACTTTTCGTGGAATATGACTGATCGTCCTAGGGTTTTCGGAGACAAAGGATTATATATGCGAAGGGGCAGCGTCGGGGGAGCCAGGGGTGGGCTCCCCACACTTGGGCGCGCCAGAAGGGTGGGCCGCGCCCCCCTATGGTGTGGCCAGCTCGTGGCCCCCCTTCGTCTCTCGTTCGGACTCCGTGAAGCTCCTGGAAAAATAGGGACGTGGCCTTTTGTTTCGCGCAATTCCGAGAATATTTGTAAACTAGCTTTTCTGGAACCAAAAACAGCGAGAAAACAGAGACCGGCACTCGTGGCATCTTGTTAATAGGTTAGTCCCGGAAAATGCATAAAAATGATATAAAGTATGAATAAAACATGTAGGTATTGTCATAAAACTAGCATGGAACATAAGAAATTATAGATACGTTGGAGACGTATCAGGAGTGGAGGACAAGACAGACATGTCAGAAGATTATAATATGTTTGGTGAAATTCCGCCTTTCAAAGTGAACACTGACCCAAGCATTAAGTTAAATGATGAGGATGCTCCATGGATACGGCACAATCGTAAGCAAGCAGGGACACAAGGGAAGAAATGATGTGTAATAATTTATTGTACCAAACTTTGTTGAATGGATCATGTGAATTATATTATCTGTGATGTGTTTTGTCTCCATTTTCGAATGATTCGATTGATTCGAGATACCACTGATGATACATGAAATTTGGAGTGATTTTAGTCATACTCCTTCCTAGGCGTATAATGTGCATACTCGTAGTCTTCATAGTCGCCGCCGTTGTACTTGTAGTCGTCGCCTTCAAAGTTGCCGTCGTCGTCGTCGCTGCCGTCGTCGCTGTCGTCGGGCGGCGCTCGTGGCTCGAACTGAGGGTAGCGCAGGCGGGGGATATCGCCGGCCGTGATGTAGTCCATGACGCTCTGTAGAGTCCGGCCGTACCACCATAGCCGACGGCCGGCCTCGTGGAAGTTCCCAGGAGGCAGACCGCCCTCCTCATACCTGGCGAGCGCCCTGTCACGCCGATTGATGAAGAAGGCGTCCCAAGTATGCTAGTTATCGAGATGCCAGCGGGGATTCATCCGCTGCTCCGGCGTGAGGTCGAGGTAGTAGTGGTTCGTGATGGCCGCCCGGCGCTCAGTACCATGAGGGACGGGAGGGACCGGCACGCCTCCGGCGCTTAGGCTCCAGCCGGCGGGGACGCGGTAGCCCGGTGGGCAAGGGTAGTTCGAGGCGCAAAGCTCCTCCACCTGCTGGTAGGTTAGAGTGGGTACGGTGGAAGCCATGAGAGAGTGATGAGAGATTGTAGAGATGTGATAATGCTGGCCAAGCCGGGCTACATATATGTAGTGACAAATGGCGAAAAAATGGGAGCGGGAAGACAGGAGGCGGGAAGAAAGAGGCGGGAAGACATGGAAGAAATGGCGGGAAGGAGAGGAATCCAGAGCTGGTCTGGGCCGGTAAGCTTTAGTCCCGGCTGGTGGGTGCAACCGGGACTAACGGTGGTTTCGTATCATCAAACTGTCGGTGGGATAAGGACGTCTGGGTAAGCTTTAGTCCCGGCTGGTGGGTGCAACCGGGACTAAATGTGGTTTTTGTGTCATCTAAGAAAACTGTCGGTGGGATAAGGACGTTTGGGTAAGCTTTAGTCCCGGCTGGAGGGTGCAACCGTGACTAAAGCTGTCGGCAGGATAAGGACGCGTGGGTGGACGCACTGCTCGATGAGATAAAGCATGTAGCGCACGACACCCTGTTGGAGGAACAAGACAAAGCAGCAGCGATGCCGTGCCTATAAAAGGAGCATCGATACACCTTGGCAAGCAGACCAACAAGCTAACCTAGCAGGTAGGGAGAGTTTCATCCCCATGGATGGAGTAAAGGGTTGGAAAATATCCCGTGGCGCAACTTCTCGAAGATGTCGTCAGTGCACACGCCCTACGACATCTTCGGAAGTTGCTCCTTGGGAAAATTTTCCTGCAAGCCCGTGAAAGACAGAAGTGAGAAGAAATGGCGGGGAAGACAGAGGCGGGAAGAACTGGCGGGAAGAGGGGCGCGGGAAGACAGAGGCGGTCGGGAAGAACTTATGGGAAGCGGGGGCGGGAAGACAGGAGGCGGGAAGATAGATGAGGGAAGAAATTGGAATTTTCTGAATTTTTGATAGATTATTTCTATTTTTAACATTTTGAAATGAATTAGTTTTATTTTTCTGAATTTTTTGATATATTATTTCTATTTTTAACATTTTGAAATGAATTAGTTTTATTTTTCTGAATTTTTTAAATATATTATTTTTATTTTTAAGATTTTGAAATGAATTAGTTTTATTTTTCTGAATTTTTTGATATATTATTTCTATTTTTAGCATTTTGAAATGAATTAGTTTTATTTTTCTAATTTTTTGATATATTATTTGTATTTTTAAGATTTTGAAATGAATTAGTTTTATTTTTCTGAATTTTTTGATATATTATTTCTATTTTTAACATTTTGAAATGAATTAGTTTTATTTTTCTGAATTTTTTGATATATTATTTGTATTTTTAAGATTTTGAAATGAATTAGTTTTATTTTTCTGAATTTTTTGAAATTAATCTGGAAAAACACCTTTAGTCGCGGTTGGTGTCGCCAACCGCAACTAAAGGTGGTTTCCGCGGGAACCGCAAAAACTGGCGAAAAAAGCCTTTAGTCGCGGTTGGTGTCCCCAACAGCGACTAAAGGCCTATTAGTATAAATACTCGCGCCGCTCGCGCCCAAACTTCATCTTCTTCACCGTCGTCTCGCCTGCCTCTCGTCCGCGCGCATCGCCCTCATCGTTGTCGCCGTCGCCCTCGCGCCGTCGTGGTCGTCGCCCTCGCCGTCGCCCTCGCCGCGTCGTCTTCCTCGCGCGCCCCGGCCGCCCCGTCGCCGTACGTCCTCGCGCGCACCGCCGTCCGCCCGTGTACGTCGCGCCGCGGCCGCCGCAAGCGCCGCCATCGCCCGTCGCCCTCTCTCGCAGCCCGCACCGCCGCGCGCCGCCTAGCCCGCCGCGGCGTCGATCGATCCAGCGCGCGTCGTTACAGAGAGAGGAGAGGGAGAGCGTGAGGGAGAAGGGGCCGGCCAGCCCTTTTTTTTTTGTTTTTTTCACGAGCTCACAATTTGTTAATCAAAATTGACTTAAAATTTTGTAAACTTAAAAATTTGAAAACTTAAAAGTTTGTAAAAATAAAATTTTGAAAACTTAAAATAGTGCTAATTAAGTAACTTTAATTTAAAAATAGTTCTGAGTAACTTTAATTAAGTAACTTTAAATGCACCAACTGAAGGAGATATGCCCTAGAGGCAATAATAAAGTGGTTATTATTTATATCTTTATGTTTATGATAAATGTTTATATGTCATGCTATAATTGTATTAACCGAAACATTAGTACATGTGTGATATGTAGACAAACAAGAAGTCCCTAGTATGCCTCTTAAACTAGCTTGTTGATTAATGGATGATTAGTTTCATAATCATGAACATTGGATGTTATTAATAACAAGGTTATGTCATTGTATGAATGATATAATGGACACACCCAATTAAGCGTAGCATAAGATCTCGTCATTAAGTTATTTGCTATAAGCTTTCGATACATAGTTACCTAGTCCTTATGACCATGAGATCATGTAAATCACTTATACCGGAAAGGTACTTTGATTACACCAAACACCACTCGCGTAAATGGGTGGCTATAAAGGTGGGATTAAGTATCCGGAAAGTATGAGTTGAGGCATATGGATCAACAGTGGGATTTTTCCATCCCGATGACGGATAGATATACTCTGGGCCCTCTCGGTGGAATATCGTCTAATGTCTTGCAAGCATATGAATGAGTTCATAAGAGACCACATACCACGGTACGAGTAAAGAGTACTTGTCAGGAGACGAGGTTGAACAAGGTATAGAGAGATACCGAAGATCAAACCTCGGACAAGTAAAATATCGCGAGACAAAGGGAATTGATAATGTATGTGAATGGTTCATTCAATCACTAAAGTCATCGTTGAATATGTGGGAGCCATTATGGATCTCCAGATCCCGCTATTGGTTATTGGTCGGAGTGAGTACTCAACCATGTCCGCATAGTTCTCGAACCGTAGGGTGACACACTTAAAGTTGGATGTTGAAATGGTAGTTCTTGAATATGGAATGGAGTTGGAATATTTGTTCGAAGTCCCGGATATGATCCCGGACATCACAAGGAGTTCCGGAATGGTCCGGAGAATAAGATTCATATATAGGATGTCATTTTATGTGAATAAAATGTCGCGGAAGGTTCTATGGAAGGTTCTAGAAGGTTCTAGAAAAGTCCGGAAGAAACCACCAAGGAAGGTGGAGTCCACATGGGACTCCACCTCCATGGCCGGCCAGCCCTAGATGGGGTGGAGTCCCAAGTGGACTCCACCATAGGGGGCCGGCCACCCCCACATGGGAGGTGGAAATCCCACTTTTGGGTGGGAGTCCTAGTTGGGCTAGGTTTCCCCTCTTATGGAAGGTTTTGGTTTCGGGTCTTATTCGAAGACTTGGACACCAACACTTGGGATCCACCTATATAATGAGGGGCCAAGGGAGGGGCCGGCCACCCCAAGACCACAAGCTGGCCGCCCCCCATAGAGTGGCCGGCCACCCCTCCCAAACCCTAGCCGCCCCTTCTCCTCCATATAGTCCGCGTAGTTTAGCGAAGCTCCGCCGGACTTCTTCACCGCCACCGACACCACGCCGTCGTGCTGTCGGATTCAAGAGGAGCTACTACTTCCGCTGCCCGCCGGAACGGGGAGGTGGACGTCGTCTTCATCAACAACCGAACGTGTGACCGAGTACGGAGGTGCTGCCCGTTCGTGGCACCGGAACCGATCGTGATCAAGATCTTCTACGCGCTTTTGCAAGCGGCAAGTGAACGTCTACCGCAGCAACAAGAGCCTCATCTTGTAGGCTTTGGAATCTCTTCAAGGGTGAGACTCGATACCCCCTCGTTGCTACCGTCTTCTAGATTGCATCTTGGCTTGGATTGCGTGTTCGCGGTAGGAAAATTTTTGTTTTCTATGCAACGTTATCCTACACCAACCCCGCGTGTATACGAAGGGGGCGGCGAGGCCCTCGCCGCCCCTCGCCGCCCCCTCCGTATACGCGCTGTTTTTTTTTGTTTTTTTACGAGAGAGAGGATTGCCACCGCCACCGCCACTGCCCTTTCGGCACCGCCACCGCCGCCGCCACCGCCCTTTCGCCACCGCCACCGACACCGCCCTTTCGCCACCGCCACCGCCACCGCCCTTTCACCACCGCCACCGTCCTTTCACCACCACCCCCCTTTCGCCACCGCCACCGCCCCTTCTTTACTTAATTTAATTAGTTTTTACTACATGTTTTCAGGAGTGACATATGGCGGACGATAGAGCCGACCCGATTAGGGAAAACTATAATGCGGAAGCTGAGGCACATCTTTTTGGCATCATAAACGACGACATTACTTATGTGCCGACCGAAGAAGATGAAGAAGAGTATGTCTCTTCTTATCTGAACCTTGACGGTGAAGGTGAAGGTCGTCAACAAGGTGATGACGAAGGAAAGGACACTGTCGATGGAGGTCAACCGTCGACAAACGATGATGGAGATAAGCAATTAGCAACCACCTCCGGCGAGGTATATATATACATTGAGCTCCTCTGGTGATACAAATTTACCGATTTGAATAAATATGTGTATTAACGCGACTCTCTTTCTTATTTTAGCCCTCGGCCGGATCGTCAAAAAAATCGGTGAAGACAAAGCGTGGCAAAACCAAGACGCTAAAACAAGGAGTAACATTTAACATCGATGCTATCAGTGCAACCAGCAGGCCGCTGGAGCCCGAAGCGACATATACCAAGTTCATCAACCAATGCGGAGTCGTTGTTAGAGACAACGTCCCGATCACCGTCCAGGAATGGCATGAGCCAGTGAAGGCACGTGTTGGTTTCAGTTTTGTCAACAAGAGAACAAAAAAGGAATGCTGGAGAAAGCTTATGGAGCATTTCATTCTACCTCCGGAATACAACAAATACAATGAACAGGGGAACGAGGTAGAGGGGGGACGTCAGAGGAGGAGGGTAGTCAAAGATTTCGCTCTTCAGAAGATGGCCGAAGCATTCCAGACCTACAAGAAAATTTTAGCGGATAAATATGTCAAGAAGGGGGAGACTCCGAATTTCAATGGACAGTATGAGAAGCTGAAAGATGATTGGCCCGAATTTGTGAGGCAAAAGCAATCGGAGCAGTTCTAGGCCAAATCGGTAAAAAATAAGGTAAATGCGGCTAAGAAAACGTACAATCATATTATGGGGCCAGGAGGATACCACCTTTCGGAGCCTAAGTGGCAGAAGATGGAGGACGACCTGAGGCAGCGAGAAATCCCTCTAGGTACAGAGGGATGGGACCCAAGGGCCAAAGGCTGGTGGTACGGGCATGGTGGATCGCTAGACCCAGTGACAGGGGAGTGTGTTCACCGACGGACAAAGTTTAAACCCACCGAAGCCCTTATTGACGCAATGACCAAAGCTCAAGAGGCGAAGATCAGGTTCAACAGAGAGAATGACGCGCTGACATTTGCCCTCGGGAATCCTGAACACAGAGGACGTGTACGAGGCAAAGGCGCCATTCCGTGGAAAGTAGGGTTTTCCCAGAAAAATGACCCGTACATTTACAGAAGCCGTAAGAGAAAGACGGATCAGGATGCAGATGTTGTGACGCACTTGGCATCGGAATTCAATGAGATGAAGAAAATGTTACATGTACTAGTACAAGAAAGATCGGCAGCTGGGACGCATGAAGATCATCCAGCGAATATCGGAAGCCAGCAGCGGAGAAGCAGCGTGGCTTCCACGGAGGCCCCGCCGGCTGATGCTATTGCTGGCCCCGGCTGGTGCTAATGCACCGACGATCGATATTACTGCACCGGAGCCTCCTCGCTACCCCGTGGACAATGTAAAGGAGATGAAACAATGTGATCTGCATTATCCAATGGGGAACATTTCCATGAAGGTAGCCATCGGCACTGCTTTACCCTGTATACCTGGAGCACTCCACCACAACAACCCCATTGAATATGGTTATGCTCGTGTCACGGTGGAAGACATAGTCCAAGGGTTTGAGGACGTGGAGATTGACATAGCCACACCCGAAGGGGAGAAAATACTTGGAGATGTCAAGCGCCAGTTCATTCTATGGAAAAAGAAGTTCATCAAGTTTCCAGGCGAGGCGCCAAGGCCAACAAGTCCACCCTCCTCCGGTGGTGGTGGTGCTGGTGGCGGCGGTGGTGGTGGTTCACCTACACCTCCTTCACGTCAGCCGACGCCGCCCCCCAATCCACCTCCGGCGGGTAAGCAGACGCTGCCCCCCAGTCCTCCTCCGGCGGGTACGCCGCCCCCCAATCCACCTCCGACGAAGAAGCGGAAGCAGGCGGACAACAAGGCAACCTCCTCCTGGACTATTAACCCGGACCCTTATGTACCTAAGACCACAAAGGTACCGGAGCCATCACTGAAGCCTCTCCTCCCAAGGCCTTGGGAACGTAGTGTCGAGGAAACTAACGCGTCCGCGGCTGCTCAGTATGAGAAATGGAAGGCGGATATGAAGGCGAAAAGAGAGCCTATGCCCAAGCCAGTATTTTCTGAGAAGGAAAAGAAGTGGGCTAAGTCATTTTTGAGCACACCATCCCAAGCCGAGAAGAATATGCCTGAGGACTATGGACGTGAACTTCGTAGGCAAGCACTCATGTTGAAGGAGAAGAAAGCCTTGGAGGAGGAGAATAAAGTAAGTAAAATAAGCGGGAAACAAGTTGCCCAGCTCGGGGAACAAAATAAACAATCGATCCCCCCGCTCATAGTGAAAGCCGCCGGTCCGGATGCTGAACTAATGGACCCCACTATCATAGCAGTTGCGGCAGCACAGGGAATGACTGTAACGGTTGCCAGAGAAAAAGCGGCCGAGATCGGTATGACTCTTCGTGCAGTGTTAGGCCTTGAGGAGACGCCAATGAGTGAGGTAGCAATTACATATGTGCCGAATGGGCCTCTCGTCGAGCCTCGCGCAGAAGAGGATCTACCAAGCACAAATGCAAAATCTGCTACGTTGGTACAAGGGTTACATAAAAAATAATGCCGGCAAAGAATATATTTATGCGGAAGTTAGACATGAGCATCACTTCAAACATTACTATGTAACAAGTTCATCCGAGTGAATTGTTCCAGCTGTTCAATCTGCGCGAGCTCGACAAATTTATCATCGGTTGCTACGTTCGTAAGTGATTTATTTTTACGCCATCTCGTTCATTGCTCGCACTATATATATATATATATATATATATATATATATATATATATATATATATATATATATATATATATATATTGTCCTAACTATATTGTTGTGTACGCTATTATGCAGAATGAAGATTAGGGAATGCAGAGTAAGGAATATCTATGATGTTGGGTTCATTGACCCACAAATCGTTAATGGATATGTGTTAGAAAGACACCCCGCCGACGTGGAGCAAGACCTGTTTGATTTTTTTACAAAGTAGCAGCTCAAAAGTGAAATTCTATTTCCTTACCATTTTGGGTGAGTGTTTCTGTCTTGAGCACATTCTTTTTTGTTTACTCCATGCATGGTATGTCTAATCGATGAGTTGTGCATGTATCGTGTCCGCAGGTTCCACTGGATTCTGCTCATAATTGAATTTCACAACTCCAGAGTTCTCGTCATGGACTCTCTGAATATGGATCCAAAGCTTTGGGTCAACATGAGACATATGATGCAAAAGTAATTATTTTCAATCATTTGCGCTATATATCGATCGGCCTCTTTCATTCATTTCCTAATATCAAGTAACTACTAACTCCCTTGTTAATTTAATTTTCTTTTCCCTGTAGGGTTTGGAGACGGTTCACGGATGAAATGGTCGGTGAATTAAAAAAACAGCTAGAATTTAAAAAGGTACTGTCTGGGGATGTTCAGCCACCGGGGACCAATCTATGTGGATACTATGTTTGTGAGTTCATCCAGAGATACACCTCTGAGCGGAAGCCGTCGGATAACAACGTCAAGATGAATAACTTGCGGAAGATGCTTAGTCCAGAAGCTCGCTTCCGACCAATTCAAGAGGAACTTGCAGGATTTTTGATGAGGGAAGTCCTCCATCCTAAAGGAGAACACTATTACGAGGATGTAGAACTTCTGATGCCATAAATTATGTATGGAAACTTGTTCGAAATTGTATATGGTCATCCCAGATTGAATATATATTGTATATTCCTATTGAATTCTTCTTGGTTCTAATTTCAAACTTGTTTGAAATTGTACATTCATATGCATGTATATAATAGCGTAGAATATGTGAAACTCTTTCAAAATTAAAATAAAACACAAAATAAAATATAAAAGAAATAAAACAATACAAATTAAAAAGAAACCAGATTTAGGGGGGGGGGCTAAAACCCTAAACCTGCGGCGGCCTTTAGTCGTGGTTGGCCAGGAGAACCGCGACTAAAGGTCCTTCGCCCCAACGGACGGCTGGCGCCCACGTGGATGGGCCTTTAGTCGCGGTTCGTAAGCAACCGCGACTAAAGGGGGGGGGGGGGCTTTAGTCCTGCATATTTAATCCCGGTTGCGCAACCGGGATTAATGGCAGTTGCCAACCGGGATTATTGGCCTTTTTTCTACCAGTGCATGTGCATGAGAAATCGAGAAGCACATAAAAGGTTTAGCAAATATTCCTCATGCCTTAACCATGCCACGCAACAAACGTAATCATATTACGAAAGACAATCAAATGTCAATGATTCAAATAAAGGAACAAGTTTATTTGAATATATTGGTATAACATCAGTCAACCGACGATTGATAGAAGACCGACGGTGTCATATTTTCTAAGCACCTCACTTCAGTTTGGGGGTTGCTATTGCACAAAACATGATATTGGAGTTTTGAGAGAAATTTCAACTCATTAAGGTGTAACATATATAGCTTGATAGCATCTGCGTCAATTTTCTGGGCTTCACTCTGTCTGCTAATTAATTGCCCCTGTAGTCCATCACAAATTCACTTATGTTGAAGAAAGTTCACACGCAAAGTTGCAATGCAGCACGTAGTTGGACATGGCAGTTGGATGACCTGCCTTGGCATGACCCTTATGAGTGATGACTCCGTCATAAAATTGGAAAAAGAAGAGTCGGAGGTTAATCTAGAAGTCCTAAGACAGAAATGGCAGCCACAAGGTGGAAAAACAACAGCATGATATTGACATGAATACCTGATGCATAATCATCCATATCATGTTATCAGGTCTTTTGCCTAGTGCCAACTTCCAGTTTCAGGTATCTGAATGTCACACTCCAGGAAAGAGGTACAGTCTGCATATGAATTAATGGAAGTAATAACATTTAATGATGGCAACAGAAATGATGGGGTCTTGGTGACAAGCAATTCAGGGACTTATCTTCAACACACTTAACCTACTCCCTCCGATCCAAATTACTTGTCACGGATTTAATGCAACATCTTGCCTAAATCAACGACACATAATTTGGAACGGAGGAGGTATTAATAAATACTGTTGGTTATTCCATCATTTGTTAGACACTTTTGACAATGAAGACTGGTCTTGCATTTTCTTTCGTCAACACAAACATGTGAAATGAGACTGATAAAAGAGTTTGACCACGGCATGGACACACCAGGAGCCTAGCAAAGGAGTCAATTGGTTTTATGTGTTAGGTCTTTAAGCGTATTGAAACGGATATGTACCTGACTAATTTGTCATCCTCTAATAAGTTTCCAACATTGTGATAAAACAACATTGATTTTGGACTCATGGAAATACATGGGTAAGATGTGGGAGGCTGCAGCCTCCGTGCAGGTGGAGGAAGCAGCGGCAGCAGCGGCTGCCACTGTGGCGGTGGCTCCCACCCCGATCCCTGGTCCCGTTCAGCTTGTGCAGGAGGTGGCTGCAGTGACGTGGGAGGGGCTAGCCCAGACCCCTGGTCGGGCTACGGCGCTACCTTCGGCGGAGGCTATTGCAGACACGCCACGAGCTCCGGCGGGAGCAGTCGGTGCTTCCGTGATGGCAGGGGCTTCTACATCGACTACACCATCACCCCTGTCATCTATGGGGGCCCAACAGCTTGCGTTTTCAGACTGTGGTCGAGGGGGGTCTACATCACCTATCCCCTCTCCGCCTCGGTCGTCGACGCTTTCGGTTCCTTCGGTGGAGTTGCCCCCCCTGGTTCTCAGCCTACGCATCCTCCTCCTACTTATCAGCCTGAGCTAAGGAGGAGTGGGCAATATGCGACGCCTGCGGATGGGGCTGGGGCTAGGGCTACGGACGAGGATATGATGCAGAGGGCGATGCGCCGTAAGGCGGCGAAGAACCTGGATGCGTCAGGTACGAAAAGTTCCTCCATGTCTTTTACTAGTTTTTCAGATTCTAAAATTTCATCTACATTAGGTAGTGTAGGTGTTTCTTTGTGTCGCACTTCGGAGGATATTTCGGTTTCGGCCAACGTCTTGAGGCATTTAGAATATGACCGTATCACGGTAATTCCGAAGGCTTCAGCGGGGGCTAAACTATCTTCTCTAGAGGAGGAGGAAGTTGATGTCATCTTAGATGGTCGTCTTCTTTCTACTCTATTAGGTGGTATTTCGGAGGTGGACTTGAGCAGTCGGGGTTAGAGTCATTCTATGACCTAAAAGCCTCTCGACGGTCTTCTAAGTCTTCTGCGGAAAATAAGAAGAAGCATAAGTCAGGTTTAGCCACAAAATCTAAGTTAGTTTCTAAATGAATGGCATGTTTAGGAATAGCATAGGTCGTCGTGACTTGGCTAAGCATTCTCATATTGCCGATTGTTGTAAGGACTATAATTTAGATTTTGTTGCTATTTCTGAGATGGGTAAGCGTGATTACTCTCAAAGTTTTTTAAACCGGTTATCCGGTGGAATAGACTTTGATTGGTTTTCTCGCCCACCTAGAGGAAGGTATGGTGGCTTGCTCATTGGAGTCCGGACGATTCTATGGAAGTTTTGGCTAATTCTGATGGTGAGTATCATATCAAACTCACGATTCAGAATAGAGTTGATAATTTCATTTGGAGTCTGGTCTCCGTTTATGGTGCGTCCCAGGACAACTTTAAGGCTGACTTTTTACGTGAGCTTGTGAATCTTGCAAAGGATGATCATACCCTATTCTTATAGGGGGTGATTTCAACTTGCCGAGGTTCCGCCATGATAAAAGTAAAGGCCATTTTAATGACCACTGGCCTTTCTTGTTTAACGCTGTCATTGATAGCTTAGACTTGAGAGAAGTTGAGATGGCTAACAGACATTTCACTTGGGCTAACAGTTTACCTGACCCAACATACGAAAAATTAGACCGTATTTTGATGGACACCAGGTGGGAGGATAAATATCCGATGGTGTCAGTCCGCGCTCTTGAACGTATTGAAAAGCTGTCTGACCATGCTCCCATACTTTTAACTATCAGGTTAACAAGACCGCTGTCTAAGAAACCATTTAAGTTTGAACTTGGATGGTTACAGCGGGAAGGTTTTCACGAGATGGTTAAAAGTGTGTGGAAAAGACCAGTGTATGCCAACAATCCGGTTATAAGGTGGAATAAAAAGATGCGACCTGTTCGCAAACACCTTTCTGGATGGGCGAGTCATACAACTGATATTCTTAAAAAGGAGAAGCTTCGCCATTCATTTATCATAGATGAGATAGAAGCTCTTGCCGAAGTGAGACCGCTAACGAGCATCAAATTGGATTTGAAAAATCAATGTAATACTCAATTAGCGGGTCTCCTTCGGGAAGAAGAGTTGAAATGGTACCAACGATTAAAAGCCCAATTCATTCTGGAAGGAGATTCAAATACGAGATATTTTCATGTGATTGCCAATGGCCGCCACAGGAAAAACGTATACAATCTCTGATACAAGATGACGGTCTGATTGAAGGACATGAGCAACTCAAGTCCTACATTACTAATTACTATAAGGGTCTATTTGGTCCGCCAGATGAGAGTTCATTCTCCGTGGATGAGTCCCAAATAGAAGATATACCCCAAGTGTCTCAGGAGGAGAATGATGTTTTAAAGGCTCCTTAATCGGAGGAGGAAGTTAATAAGCCTATTTTCCAAATGGAACATAACAAAGCCCCGGGTCCAGATGCTTTCCCAGCTGAATTTTATCAGACTTTTTGGGATACTATCAAAGAGGACCTTCTACAAATATTCAGTGTTTTACATGTTGGACATCTAGAATTATTCCATCTAAATTTTAGTGAGGTTATCTTGTTACCAAAAGTTAAAGAGGCAGAAAGGATCCAACAATATAGACCTATCTGTCTCTTAAATGTAAGTTTCAAGATATTCACGAAAGTGGCCACCATTAGACTGAATACAGTGGCTGATCATGTGGTAAGGCCATCACAAACTGCTTTTATGGAAGGACGTAATATCCTTGATGGGGTTGTGGTTCTACATGAGGCGGTTCATGAACTGCATACCAAAAAGATGAATGGGGTAATCTTAAAACTTGATTTTGAGAAAGGTTATGATAAAGTCAACTGGTCTTTTCTCCATCAGACACTCGGGATGAAAGGTTTTTCACCGGAGTGGAGAGCGTTGATTGATAATTTTGTGTATGGATGAAGTGTTGCTATTCGTGTCAATGATGATACGGTACGCTTCTAATAGACACGAAAAGGTTTACACCAAGGTGACCATCTATCACCACTTTTATTCAACATTGTGGCAGATATGCTCGCCATATTGATCGAACGAGCTAAATTTGATGGTCAAATTGAAGGAGTGATCCCTCATCTTGTAGATGGGGGTTTATCAATCCTTCAATATGCCGACGATACAATTCTATTTATGGAAGACGATCTCGATAAAGCTCGAAATCTAAAGCTGATTTTGGCTGCTTTTGAGCATTTATCGGGTCTCAAAATAAACTTCCATAAAAGTGAAATGTTCTGTTTTGGCGACGCTCAGAACTCAGTCGCCGAATATTTGGAACTGTCTGGTTGTGGGCAAGGCCAGTTTCCTATCAACTATCTGGGTATCCCGATTCATTATCGGAGATTAACAATGGTTGAGTGGAAACGAGTCGAGGAAAGACTTCAAAAGAGACTTAGTAGTTGGAAAGGTAAAATGCTATCCCTCGGAGGAAGATTGGTTCTCATTAATTCAGTACTAACCAATGTGGTGTTTTATATGATATCCTTCTTCATATTGCCAAAAGGTGTTTTACACGAGCTCGATTATTATAGATCGAGCTTTTTTTGGCAAGGGGATAGTGAAAAAAAGAAATATCGACTGGTCAAGTGGTCTGTCGTATGCCGACCTGAAGATATGGGTGGGCTAGAAGTTCACGATCTTGAAGTCAAGAACCCAGCCTTATTAGGTAAGTGGCTTTTTGAGCTACTAACCGAAGATGGCGTATGGCAGACCATGGTTAGAAGAAAGTACATCGGCGACAAAGCGCTATCCCAGATCCTTTGGAAACCAGGAGATTCACATTTTTGGGTCGGCCTAATGGCAACGAAGAAATTTTTCTTCAGATATGATACTTTCATTATTAAGGATGGATCGCAGATACGGTTTCGGGAGGATACATGGCTAGGGAATAGGCCTCTCTCTGAACAATATCCAACGTTATACATCATTGTTCGTCGCAAAAGTGATACCATTGCATTAGTAATGGCAACCTCACCTCCAAATGTGACGTTCAGACGAGATTTAATCGGTCCGAGACTTCTTGCATGGAACGACATACTGTTGTGTTTGGAATCCATCCAGTTGTCTGAAGGAGATGAATTTCATTGGAATTTACAATCCAATGAAAAATTCTCTGTAAGTTCTTTGTAAAAAACAATTATCCAACCGGAAAGACCAGTTGATAAAAACAAGAAGATTTGGAAGATGAAGATACCGCTCAAAATTAATATTTTTGGCTGGTATTTGCGTCGAGGAGTAATACTAACCAAAGATAATCTTGTGAAACACAATTGGCATGTGAGTACGCAATGTGTTTTTTGTCAACATGATGAGACGATTAAACACTTGTTCTTCCAATGTCGCTTTGCCAGATCTATATGGTTATGCATCCAAATAGCTTATGATTTGTATCCCCCGACTAGTGTGGCCAACATCTTCGGTAATTGGCTTCATGGGATCGATCATAGATTTAGAACGTTTATGATACGGGGCGACCTTCGGTCTTCACCGCATCATGTGCTTCATCGCCAAGACGACACGCAAAGGTGAATCTTCTCCTTTACGCGTGCCTCGAATCGCCTGTTTGGGACGATATACTACTTCATACCCCGTCATATCTTGATGATAGGAACCCGACGACAAGTACGGGGAGAAGAGAGGATGCCATGGAGACCCGAGGACGCAATGCCGATGTCACGGAAGCATGGAAGAGAAGGAGAAAGAGGAGCTGGACGCTCCGGAGCCGAACTTCCGCCCGACACAGCCGGAACTTCCGCCCGTACACTCGTCCAAGACCGAAGATGCTCGCACTGAAGAGCTGCGGCCGGAACTTCCGCCCCTGATGGCCGGAACTTCCGCCCGACTGGAACTTCCGCCCCCAGGAGCCGAAACTTCCACCCTGTCGAACCTCAGCCAGATCTCAGCCCCTTTGTCTTGTAACTTACCCCTACCTATAAATAGTAACCTACCCACACCTTCATGAGGGAGAGATGATGTTTAGATGAATTGGCTTATGCCTCTATTATCCCTTAGTGGATTTGGGAGCCCCCACCTTAGATGATCCATCTATTGTATCCCTTCTTATCCGGATCTTTTCCATTCTAGTAATTCTATCAATTGAGAATCTCTTGCTTTGTAACTCTATTCTTAGTTGGTCTTTTACTCTTTGGACTTCTATTTGGATTTGTCGATCTTTTGCAAGAGATTCTACCTTTGGTCTTTCTCTCGCACTTCTATCGAGTTGGTGGTTCGGGCCAACGAGGATAACCGATTGTGTGTGTGTGTGTGTTTGTATCGTGTTCTTCGCGTTCATCCACTTCCCCGCGAATCCCCCTCCGCAATCACACTCACCCGGGTCAATTCATGAGATCGGGCAACCCACACGGACTCAGCCTGCATCATATGGTATCAGAGCAAAGGTTGCCACGGATTTGACCCTCCAATTTCACCAATTTCGCCCAAAAATTTCCCCAAAAATTTTGCCCCAAAAATAGCTCGAATTTGGATCTCAGGATTTGTTGCGTTTTTTGTGGTTTTGGTCCACAGATCTGTTGTCTTTCGTGTTGATCTATAATTCCTCCAATTTTTACCGGTCAATTCCATCGTTTGCCCCTCCAAATCCACGAGTTTTGGCTCACTTTTCCGCCCGTGTTCGTGTTGTTCTTCGCCCAGATCTGAATCTGGCTTGAAAGGTTGCATTTCCGGAACTACCGGCCTCGGGCACCGGAACTTCTGCCTGGGCCAAATCAGGCCAAATCCATCGTCTTCCCCAGCCAAATCGCCCGCTCGTGCGTGCCCTGCCCAGGCCAACCACCACAGCCCACCGCCGCTCCTCCCTGCAACCTCCTGGCCCACCTCACCCGCACGCGCACGCCACAGCGCCAGCAACCACCTCCGCGAACCGCGCCTGCCTCCACCCGCGCGTTGACCGCGGCCTGGCTCGACCCCGCCTGGCCTCCACGCTGCGCGCGCCCACCATCTGCTCGCCAAACAGCGCCGCCGCTCGCCTCGTACACGCACGCCCGCACGCATCCGCTCCACCCTCCCACGCACGCAAGGCCCACCAACACCCCGCGTGGCCCACCTCCTTCCGTCCCTGCCGCCCAGCACCTCGCAGGCGCACGCCCAAGCCGCACGCTCCTGGCCCCGCTCGCAGCAGCCGCCAGCCACGTCGCCCGCGCGTCAAATCCTCCACCGCTGGCATCGCTCGTTTTCGCCCAGCTCGATTTCAGTCCAGCGCAGAAAAATCCCAGGACCGGAAGTTCCGGCCGTAGCCACCGGTACTTCCGGCCGAGCGGAACTTCCGCCCAACTTCCGCCCAACTTCCGAAAACAGCAATTTTTGTTGCAGTAACCCCTGGACACATATTCTGCATTTCCGGAACTTGGCCGGAACAAGGCCGGAACTTCCGCCCGGACCACTTTTTGACCCAAATGTCAGCAACTTTTGACCCCAAACTTTGACTTCAATTTTGACATTGTTCCCGAGCCCATTTGACTCCAAAATTTTGACCACTTCGATCGCTCGTTTTGACCCAACTTTTCGGGCATTGACTTTTGTGTTCGGATTTCCTTGTGGAGTGCATTGGTTGTCTATTCCGCTTCCGCGCCTACACCAACACCGTGAAGACACCTTTGGCACCCCGGATTCCGGCGCAACTTCGACATCGTTATCGACACCACCTCGATCAACGCAAGTTCGTGTGCTTGACACCGCCTAACATCAATAGGTATAACTTGCCCCACCCTGTAGCCCCGTTTCTTTCTTTGTGTACCTATTCCATTGAGAGTGGCTTTCCGAGTGTTGCGAAGCATTGCACAAGTGTCACGACCGTGAGAGGGTGTGTGTGTGCGTTGTGTTGAGCAAAGCTCCGAAGCAAGCTTGGTGAGAAAGATACACAAAAGAAGAAAAGTGTGACATATACATAGAGAAAAATAAAGCTTCTAAGCATAGAAAAAAGTGAAAAAAAGAGAAAAGTAAAAAGAAATAGAAAAAGAGTGTGTGTCCACCGATACAAAGGAGTGCAAAGCTTGTAAGCACTAAGAGAGAAAAGAGAAGAGTGGAATTTGTGCAAATCTAGTTGCTTCTCTCATATGCAACCAAGTTACGGTCTCTCTTGTGTTGGCGCGACACCGAGCTAATAGTCTTCGTTAGGACCATCCTTGTTACTTGCTCACTTCCTTGGTCGCGCTAACCCCATTGTTCTTCCTTGTGTGTGTTTCCGTGTTTCCTTGACATAGATCACCGCTTTTGACATTTGACTTTGGATCTTACCCACGTTTGACAATAGACATTTTCTTTGGTTCTTTTCGTTTGCTATCCACTTCCTCACCTACCACCATATAGAGTTCTTAGCCTTTTGCGTGTGCTTTGAGTGTGTGTGTGAGTACATATCGGTTATTCTCTAACTTGAACCATTTTCTCGATTTTGTTGCTAGTTTTGACCTTTTGGTAGTTCTCTTTCCACCATATATACACCAATCCTAGAGACTAACATGTATAGTGAGGATGAGCCTACGGAGGACGACATGGAGTACTATGTGGGTGATAGCTCCGCAAGCACCGAGGATATGGAGGACCATGTGGAGCTCAACATCGACAATAGCTCCGCAAGCATCATCGACATGACCGACATCGAGCATCCCTACACCGACCATGGCTCGCCAAGCACGGACGACAACATGGAGGACCACCACTCCGAGTTCGACTACAACATCGACGACATGGTGGAGCACAACCTCGACTACGACTATGACTACGACGACATGGTGGAGCACAACCTCGACTACGACTACGACACCATGATGGAGCACCGCACCGAGCACTACCTCGAGCACGACATCGACACCATGGTGGAGCCTAGCTTTGACCCCACCTTGAACAAGACCGGTGCCTACAAGTTCCCCATCTTGGCCAATGGAACTACATATGAAGATAGAGGACCTTCAAGACGGCGCAACCATGAGAGTGCTTATGCACATGATCATCTACACCGAGCTCATCCTATGGAAAACCAAGAGCGCCACCACCATGATCGCCATCGACACTCTCCTCCGAGCTCAAGAAGGCGCCACAACCAAAGTGCCAAGCTACATGAACCATCATCTAGGCATGCCGAGGATCGTCATCGACACACGTCACCTCATGATCTTCGTCGACCATCACCACCTCATGACCACCATCGACATGCATCACCACATGACCGTCGCCGACACAAGTCACCTCATGTTCGCCATCGACCAACACCTCCCAAGGATCTTCGATGACACCCCTCAAGACATGGTGATGATACAAGAAGACGAGAGCCTCGACATGAAGCGGCCAAGGCTACAAAGATCAACAATACCAACCATATGGTGTCTACAAATCCTAGCGCCACCACCACAATGGCATCTCCAAGACCGCCTACACATGAGAAGATCTTCAATGGTGCGAGACAAGACGCTACACAAACAAGCAAGTTGGTGCCAAGTGCAAAGAAAGAGGAACCACATCTCATGGTGCTTCCCTCTCCTACCGCCACCACCACAAGGGCGCCTACAAGAAGCTCAAGCCCCAAGATGAAGACCATGGTGTCTACACTTCAAGATGAAGGACGGTCTACCCAACTTTATGCCAACATGACAATGATTTGTCCACCAAGACCAAGTAGCTCCCAATGCTTTCGTTGCAAACAAGACGGTCATATTTGGGAATGCCCCAATCTCCATTGTGATGTGTGCACATCTAACAAGCACATGACATGGGAATGCAACACACCACAAGCCCACAAGCTCTACTTCGCCCAATTGGATGCCGAATTCGCCAACAAGACACTTCAAGATACAATCGTGTTCAAAGAATGGTGCAAGGAAATGGCCAAGAGGACGACTATGAAGTCCACACTTCAAGATGGAGCACGAGAAGGCCAAGTCAAGAGTGACGTTGATTCGAGCCTATCTCTCAACAACACCATAGCGCCATCAAATGGTGTCAACATGGGAGGCGATGGAGTTGAGAATGGTGAGCATGGGATGATCCCTTGACCAATGGAGGCGCATGGAGATGAGAAAATCGAGCCTACTCCTATCTGCTTGAATGATGAGATGGTACCAATCCCATGTGAGCATGAGAGCCACTTAGCCCACTTGAGTGAGAGTGATAGTGAGTTGAGTGACTCCCACCCCATATGTGAGTTTGAGTGCTTCCATTTGGAGGACATGAGTGATACACCGAGTGAGTTGAGAGAGGTAGTTGATAGGTCCATGGAGGCCATTTCACATTCTAACAACTTAACCTCTACCTCTAGTGTGTTTTCTCATGTTGCAATAGGTTCCATGGAGGACGAGTTCCCGATCATGGAGAAGATGTACATGGTGCATGAAGATGATGATATCACACCATGCTTACAAGAAGTCAAAGATGTCGACCACATGGCTCCTACTACTTCCACAACACCTACCTCAAATGAGTCGGACTACAAAGGTAACAACATAGGTGTTGATGATGCCATGATCCCACTAGTGGACATGATGATTTGTGAATGCATGCATTATGATGATGATGATACGATTGCTATGTCATATGCTTCGTTCATTCCTCCATGTGATGCTTTGCTTGATAACATTTTTGATCATGTGGAATTACTTGCTTGTGACAATATGATCATGCCATGCTATGAGTGTTTCAATATATCTCCCATTGCATGCAACTTGTCGAACAATTTCTCTTTCCCATGTGTTGCTTGCAATGATGATAATGATGATGTTAATGCTTGTGTTGTGACACCCTTGATGAACAATTTCCCTTTCCCTAGGTTTGTCAACAACAATGATAAAATCTTGAACATGTTTTGCTCTAAATGTTTGCAATACTCTCCCATTAATGCAACCAAAATGTTGAACACTTGCTCTTTCCAATGCTTGGTTTGCCATAATGTTAATATGCTTGTAAATGAGATTGCCCCCATAGCTCTCTCAAATTTTGGAGACCTTGCCTATATCCATGATGAGCATGTTCATGTGTTTACTCCGCATATTCACCACATATACTATGATAAATTGCTTAATGCTAATGGTGATGTGCAAAAGAGATGGACCATCATGATGGATGATGTGTTCATATACCATGCACACACGTTCTTTGATTTGCCTAGTGTGTGTGTAGGTACAAGAATGCCAATGTCACCCTCAATTGAGCACGAGTTGACAAAGAGAGCTCTTGAGAGCATAATTCAAGTGAGTACAAGATCGAAACCGGCTCTAATACCTTTCCCATGCTTTGCATTGAACATGCCGAACAATTTCTCTTTCTTATGGTTCTTTTGCAAGCATGATGATGTCATTCTTACCGTTGGTGTTGCCTCAAACAAGTTGACCAATTCCTCTTTTATTTGGTTTGTTGGCACGCACGGTTGTGCAAATGTTTTCTTGGTGAACTTCTTGGATGATATGTTGTGTTTTGCACCAAATATGAGGACAAATTTCTCTTTCGAATGGTTTGTGTGCACACATGTTGATGATATTATGGACACTTCCACTAATGTATTTTGGCCAAATTCTCCACTTATTGCTTCAAGGATGTTGAACAATTTCTCTTTCCGATGCCTTGAGTGCAATAATGCACATGAGTTTATACATGAGATGGACATCATAGTCGTCTCACAATTTGGAGTTTTTGTGTTTCCACATTTGGAAGATGTTCATACGGAGTTCTTACACATTGACCTTGCACATGCATTATTCTTGATAAATTTTTGTTGTGCTAACGGTGTTGTGAACATGAAAGGACATGTCATCGATGATGTGCTCCAATATCACACACAAACATACTTTGCTTGGTCTTTGTTGTGTGAAGGTAAAAGTGACTTGTGGTTGAGCGTCAACGAATGGGTTCAACCCCAAACTTCAACTACACAAGATCTCTCAATGAGAGCACACCGACATCTTGCTAAGGTGACCTCCTTCTACTTACGCTCTCTTGCTAAACCCGTGGAACATTGGCTATGCTTTGAATGTTTCTTGGCTTTTCTTGTGCTATTGATAGGGCTCTTGACAAGTGAAGCAACATGCAAGCGTTCATGTCATCTACCTCCTCTACACGTTCATGATGAGTTATCGTCGAGGACGACTCTTTTTCAAGTGGGGGGAGATGATACGGGGCGACCTTCGGTCTTCACCGCATCATGTGCTTCATCGCCAAGACGACACGCAAAGGTGAATCTTCTCCTTTACGCGTGCCTCGAATCGCCTATTTGGGACGATATACTACTTCATACCCTGTCATATCTTGATGATAGGAACCCGACGACAAGTACGGGGAGAAGAGAGGATGCCATGGAGACCCGAGGACGCAAGGCCGATGTCACGGAAGCATGGAAGAGAAGGAGAAAGAGGAGCTGGACGCTCCAGGCCGGAACTTCCGCCCGACACAGCCGGAACTTCCGCCCAGACACTGTCAAGACCGAAGATGCTCGCACTGAAGAGCTGCGGCCGGAACTTCCGCCCCTGATGGCCGGAACTTCCGCCCCCAAGAGCCGGAACTTCCGCCCGACCGGAACTTCCGCCCCCAGGAGCCGGAACTTCCGCCCTGTCGAACCTCAGCCAGATCTCAGCCCCTTTGGCTTGTAACTTACCCCTTCGGCCCCCTACCTATAAATAGGAACCTACCCCCACCTTCATGAGGGAGAGATGATGTTAGATGAATTGGCTTATGCCTCTATTATCCCTTAGTGGATTTGGGAAGCCCCCACCTTAGATGATCCATCTATTGTATCCCTCCTTATCCGGATCTCTTCCATTCTAGTAATTCTATCAATTGAGAATCTCTTGCTTTGCAACTCTATTCTTAGTTGGTATTTTACTCTTTGGACTTCTATTTGGATTTATCGATCTTTTGCAAGAGATTCTACCTTTGGTCTTTCTCTCGCACTTCTATCGAGTTGGTGGTTCGGGCCAACGAGGATAACCAATTGTGTGTGTGCGTGTGTTTGTATCGTGTTCTTCGCGTTCATCCACTTCCCCGCGAATCCCCCTCCGCAATCACACTCACCCGGGTCAATTCGTGAGATCGGGCAACCCACACTGGCTCAGCCCGCATCAGTTTATTAGGGTGGGAGCGCTTGCCATTACATGGTCGCTATGGCTGTGTAGAAATAACAAAGTTTTTAATGATAAAGAATTATTCTCTCTAGCAGGTTATCTACAGATGTACCGCTACTCTTCGTTCGTTGTCTGCGCTGCAGAAGGTGGAGAACCGCGACCTGTTTACGGAGGTTTGTACACGGTTGGAGGAGACGGCGAGGGATACTTTTTCCTACATGGGTGGCAGCATAATCTACGGATTGGGCCTCCACCTTCACACTCCAGATTACTGAGACTCTTTGAACGGCTGTCTGCATCTTAACTATGTAGAGGTCGGATGTAATTGCTTTTATGAGTAATAAAGCACCCATTATCTAAAAAAAAGATGAGGGAATTATCATGCTAATGAAGGGTACTTATTACGACCCTCCCTTATCAAACTTTTCCCTTTTGATAAAATGTCTTGTTTGATTAAGGAATGAAATTGTGACTTCCTACATGGGTATTAGCCTTCAAAACCCCTAATAAAAAGAGTCTGGTAGATGTGTCCACAAACTATAAATAGTGGCTACAAGAAAGTTTGCCTGAATGGTCAGAACATCGCAAGGGAAGATCACCCGTGTCAGATGGCACAGAAGCATTCCAGAGTGATGGGTTAATGCTACGAATTATAAACAATAGGACAAAATCATGTGAATTTGTGGATAATGTTACTAAAAATTGTTTTTTAATGCACAATTTAAAATTTGCATGTCACTTTTGTGTGCATTTATATGATTAAAAAATGTAATAAATTTTTAATAAGTTTAGGAGTTTGAATTATTGTTGAATTTATATGTCTTCCATTATTTTTTACATATTAGGCAATTTCCGTGTGAGTTTAATTACCGAAAGCAACATTACACATGCACAAGCATACTTAACCACACACATTAGACTAAGCACATGCATCAGATCTAAACATGGAATAAGTAGCAGTGCAAGGTAGGAGAGGAAAAGCACGTACATCGCGACCGGGAAGGTCGCACCAGCAGCAGCACCACCACCATCATGGGAGTTGTTGATGTCGCCCATGGTGTAGTCGGAGTTGTTGATGAAGCAGTCGAACCGGCGAAGAAGAGCACGAACAGCAGCGAGCAGTCGCGCCGAGACGCTCCCCAAAAACCTTATCGCCCGTCTCCCGGTGCAGGATCTCAACGGACGGGGTTTCGGAGGCCTGCTCTCCCGGACGGCTGTGCACGCAGTCGCCGGGATGGGGAAGACTAGAGAGTAGCGCAGCAAAAGGAACTTCGCGAGAGAGATCTAAGAGCACTGTTCTCCAGATCTGATCGGTCTCCTTGTATAGCTTGGGAGGAGAGCCGCCCCGACCGCGTTGACACGCGTAGGAAGCCAGGGACACGCGGCGAGCATGCACATGCAAGTCGACACGTACCCAACTCAGTTGGTGCACCAAGCAAAAATTTAGGCTTCCTTGAGTGTGTCTCGAACTCGAACTCGAGTCACGAAACACGACGTGCGTGCGTGACGAGGTGAGGCGGGGCGGGCGGAGGAGGAGGAGTGCGCGAGGGCTCCTTCTGTTCTCACTCACTTGGAATGACTAGAACAACAACCCTTATATACCACTCCAACTCTCTCCCAACTAGCAATGTGAGACTAAACTTTGTCCCCCAAGGCTGTCCCAAGCTGCCAACGTGATGGGCCTTGAGATTTCAGGAATTGTAGACTACATGGGCTGCCTTATTGGGCTGCAGCCCATCTACATTTAACAATCCCCCACCAGATCTCATATGCACATCAGATGACACATTAGTTTCATTCACTGTTTAATATACCTGCACTTCAGTGGAGACTGTTAAGTTGAACTTCCATCTAGGCAAGGTGCTACGCTTGACTACAACTGAACAATGGACTATGCCTTGAATTGTCAGTCTTTGTGCAGCAAGTTTCGCTCAATGCCGGCACGGTACTAGGCTACCATAGCCTTCCCCTCAGGTGGAGCTTATAAGTCATACTCCTCGGCCCTTCATGAGCATACTAGAGATTCACCCAAATCTCCCACACTATGACCAGTAGTGTCACTCATATAGGTGTGTTCTTCAAAAGATCGCCCTGTAGGACGGCGTCTTCGCTCATCAAGAGCCGCTCAGAACACATTAAGACATTGTCAATCTGCCTTACAGTAGCTATGAGAGAATTGCATCTACAACGGAGTGGGAGTATTAAATTTTCTCTCAACTCAGTTGCTCCGGTTTGTTTTTCCAGGTCCTACTTCACGGAATTTCCGATTACATAGGTTGGGTTACCCCCTCGGTAACTCAAGTGGGTCTCAAACCCATCTCCCTCGATGCAAGGTCTATCATATTTCTTGATAGCCCTTTTGTGAAAGGATCTGCCAGATTTTTAGCACTTTGGACATAATCCAATGCTATCACTCCGGAGTTCTTTAGTTTTCTGACAGATTTCAGTCTCCTCTTGATACTAGAAGGACCTAGCGCGCTTTGCCGCGCCGTTTTTGATACTTGCGTTGTTTTGCCTAAGAGTTGTCCATACATATGGTGGACATGCTGGCCTCACGTCAACAGGCAGGTTCGGTCAATTCACTAACAAACGTGACTAATAAGTATTGCCATAACGGAACTTGAAAAGTAGTCCATAAATTGCAAAACATAGCATTTTTTGATTATCCATATCTACGTTGTGGCAGACTACTATACACAAGTTCATAAACCAAAAAGGATAGTCAGAAACATAATTTCACTTAAATAGCTTGCTACCAATAAACTTGACACTAAGGGTCGCCTAAACAACCAATTTAAATAGCAAAGTCAGAAGGATCATTCGAACGCAATGGCAATGCCATAAATAATAGGAATATGCAAGAACAAAATTACAAATATAGCTAAAATCAATAATCTGCATTTAAGACCAGCAATCTCTACCAGATAAGCTCCTGACGTCCTCCATCCATAAATGAACCTGACATGTATAGCAGAGTAAGAAGCAGTAAGAAACCACATACGAAACTCTCACTTAAGGCTCTATTCATAATACTATATTTTATGGTCCATTATAGTTAAGTTTTCTAGGAATGATACTTGTTTCAGATTTTATTTCCTATCAGAAGAACAACCGGCATAGAGTCTGCTTCTAAAAAATATCACTTGTGTGTAGGAGATGCAGTGTAAGAAAGTTCTAGTAAATATGGACAACTTTGCAGGGATAAGAAATCCGCAATAGAACAGATCCACTTATTGATTTTCCCTAGATTCATATCCATCCTACACCCACCTATGTGTAGAAGATTCATTGTAAGAAAATTATAGTAAATATGGACAACTTCGCAAGTTTAAGAACTCCGGAATAGAACACATCCACTGAGAATAAAATCTATCACTAAAACACATTGAAAGTAAACAAGCAGAGTTCTATTTGCAAATCACCATCTTAATTGTTCGTAGATAAGAACGCTTGTTTTGCAGCTGAATTAAGTGCAACTACAGAGATGATCGCATATATGCCTACAATGCAAGGGTAACAATTTGGAGTAGCACCAAAACAAAGGACTATGTCCTTATATGTTACAGAAAATAAATCCTCTCGGCTTGGTATTCTTTTCATCTCATGTTTTCTTCTGGCTCTGGTATATCTTGTTTTTGGGCTGCCAGGAGTGGGTGTATATAATTATTTAGTACAATATAGTAATAAGAAAGATCTAGGATGAACATGTACATAGAGTACAGGCAAAAGGCTGCATGAAGTTGAGTATAGGAAAAGTAAACCCCAATCTGTAAGGAATACGGTATTGGATACTGGGTAAAACCAAAACAGCCTAGCTAGTTTGGTAGGATGGGATAGGGAAGCTAATATCATATGTATCATTATACTTAGTGTAGCATGGGATCCAAATAAGAAGAACCAGAAATGAATGGAGATGTACACCAGAATGAAAGGCTTACCATGCTTTCTAATCAGGTGATATAAATATCTGTTTTGATACAGTTCAAGTGTATTAGCATAAGAAGAAACAACAAATGCTTTTATATTTACTATATTAAGACAACTGAACTCCATGTGAAATGCCGTTACCAAGCACAAAGGTAACACAATATGTAATCCTCAAGCTTGGTAGGCTGACTTACTTTAGAAATAGGTAGCAACTTGGCCTTCTTGATATTATGGTTGATGTTGGGAACACAACATCAACACACTGAATCACACATTTGAGAGAAGAAATAAAAATTCATAAAGTAAGTTGCTCAACAACTGGGATGGTACTGCGGAAAAAAAACCTACAAAAGAAGACATAGAACTCCTGGAAAAATAAAAGATCAGACGTCTCTCCTTGGTTGAGGCGATAAATAGATAGTAAAATATATTTTCCTATATTTTACTGGTGGAACTTTGTCAGAACACATGCAATTATTACTTAGGTATCTTGTATGGTCTCTGGAAAACTTGCTCTATAAATTAGAACATACAAAAACATTTATAGCAATAGATATACCTGAACTTACTCTTTACAATGAACACAAAGCTACAGAAACCAAAAACTATTACCAGATTTTGGTAAGGAACCTATAAACCATAACATCATTATCATATATGTTCCTAAAAGCACACCATAACATCACCCATTATGTTAAACTATAAGAAAGCACACCATAAGAAAGCAGAACATATTCAACTAAACATATTCTTGCTTTAAAATATATCCCCCATTAGCAAGAAGGAAAGTGCATGTACTACCGATCATACATTTCATTGTTAAGAAACACACAAAGATACAATTAAGCAATCAATTTATTATGCAATTGAAGAACTAACGTAATGAAGATAAAATCAAGAATGCTGATTACAATGATACTCAGTTCATAAGACCTTTATTGAAAGAAAAAATATTCTGAACCATGTATCCATCAAGTAGCCGAAGTGCAGCTCAAACATGGTATTTAACCATATAATATCATGTATAAAAATAAAAGTAAAACAATTTGCCTCGGCCTGGTTACCAGACACCAAACCATGCCTAATAACCTATTAAGGAGAAATACATTTGGAGTCCAAGAAAGAACAGAAGTGTAATTCTCGGTTCCTAATGGAACCAAAAAAACATATACTCCTACATATTCTGTAATCTTACTAAGGACATCAATAACAGTAGCCAGTACCAACTTTCCTTCCTGCCATCCAAAAGACCATAAATTTATCAAGTCCGTAACTTAATAGGTAGAAGACATGTAACGGAAGGAATGAATCTTTTAGAAAATATGAATCAGATGGTTGCCTACCAAGCATAGCGGAACAAAAATTGCATACATAATCTTTAGCTTCGTACATCTGGAATGATGCTTCGACACAATACTTCAGTTATGCATAGGCACACAAAAAATTCAGAAAAGAGGAGTAATTAATATACGTACAACAGCAGACACAACATTAGTGGCTTGTAGTTTTTAAAGCACATAACTTATTGACAGGGTATCATTCACTACATATAAATATCCTGGAAGTTCTACAGCCAGTGGATCAGATATGAAATACATAGGTACCACACTGTACTACAGTAAAAGATATCAATTCTTTTGTTTATATATAAATGAACAGGAGAAATTCATGTGTATATAAATTACATAGGTCATTTAAGCAAACTGAACTTCTCAGCTAGCCTATAGATCCAAAAAAAAAACATCAGTCCTCGTTTCATTCTCCAATTCCTTCCAAGCAAACCAAGTTACTAATGCTAGTGTGACTAACAATCCTAGGTATCCCAACAGAACCATGGCTCGAATGCCTCAAACCAAATGCCAAATCAACAAGCTAACCTCTGTTTTGCTTTCTTTTCATCTAACGGAATTCATCTGTCTCTAATTTGTTATCATCTTTTAAAAGAAACCTGAATATGTCAAATCGGATACAAGCAATTATCTAGTTGGCAATATATCGAAATACAAATTACAGATCTATGCAATCAAGAATTACACTGCACAAAATGGAAGCTCTTAATCGACCATAGTGAGAAGCTCAAAATTAAGGTATATTACTGAAATAAATTAGCGGGGGTTTACGCCAAATGTCCAATTTCCAACTTAACAATGCACTGTAGTAAAACAATTTAGTGGTGAATGGCCATTGACAGATCATAAATATCAGAGAGAAAGTGTCCAACGAAAAATCCTAGGTTCCGCTGATTTGTTTTGTTTTGGGGATACCTTGTCATAGAAAACATGTGCATACTTTAAATCAACATCGGTGAGCAATTGGACCAGAAGTTATATGTACTTGTTTGGTACACATGATAACTGAACTGGAAAAAATCTGAGATACGATAATCACTTGGTGGAGGCCATGGATTGGAGCCTCCCGAGCCTAGGGAGAACATCTTCAGACTTATGTAACTGTACATATTCAATTTTATGAACATATATATGCAAATGTTAACCAACAATTCAGCAGTAATCCCGCATCGGCAGCGCAGGCACCACGATTCCAGACAGACAACAACAAGCTAGCCAGAAAGACGGGATCCAGGAAGACATGAGGACGGGAGGAGTGCAGGAATTTGGAAGGCGACACATACCTTGCAAGCTACAGGCAGAGGTGGTGGCGGTGAGGAACTCCAGGTCGTGGTGGTGGCGAGGGACTCCGCGGCACACTCGTGAGGAACCACATGCCACAGGTGCGAGCCAGCTGAGGGCACTTGCAGAGGCGGTGCACAAAGGATGTGCGATCTCGCCTCCATCGCTCGACCTCATCCCCTACGACGGCCAGAGACCCCCATGACGGCCCAAGTCGTCGGCACCGAAGAGGATCTGGATCGCCGTCACCATCTCACCGGCGCGGTGTTTCACAGCCACGCCACATCGTCGGTCTACCACTCCTGCTGCAGCGTGGCATCAGCTAGCCCTGTGGCGGGTGGTCGCGGCGGCAGTGGCCGTGGGTGTGTGTGTGCGCGGGGGGTGGGGGGGGGGGGGGGGAGCAGCGGCGGATACAGAAGAAGAGGCTCTTTTGACCGAGCCGGCTTTGCCAATAGAGGCGGTGTGTGCGAGTCGGCAGAAGGGAAGCGCTTCTCACGCGTGACGCACTGACGCGTGGTGCGCGTGTCCCCACCCGACTGGATAAACCAACTCGTGACACGAGGATGAACCACAACGCGTTCCGACCCTGGGAGCTTAGAGCTCTTAGAGGATGTTTGGAACTTTTCGTATTATTCTTAGAACTTTTCACTTTAATAATCACAGTTTGATTATCACAGTTCATGAGGATGGCCGGTATTGGTTTTCAACCATAGGCAAGTCCATCAAGAGCTCACGAAGCCATTTCGCTTCGACAGTCGTATCTAATGCTGTGAGTTCTGCTTCCATAGTTGACCTCGTTAAGATGGTCTGCTTGCAAGACTTTCAGGAAACAGCGCCACCACCAAGAGTGAAAACATATCCACTTGTGGCCTTCATCTTAGCATCAGAAATCCAATTGGAATCACTATACCCTTCAAGTCCTCTTGGATACCCGGTATATTGAATTCCATAACTCATGGTTCCCTTTAGATAGCGCATTACTCTCTCAAGAGCATGCCAATGATCATCTCCCGGGTTGGCCACAAACCGGCTAAGTTTGCATACAGCAAACGAGATATCAGGCCTCGTAGCGCAAGCTAAATGCATGAGTGAACCAATTATTTGAGAGTATCTTAATTGATCTTTAGTTGCCTTTTCATTCTTTCGAAGCAAGACACTAGGATCATAAGGTGTGAGAGAAGATTTGCAATCAACATAGCCAAATCTGTTCAACACCTTCTCAACATAATGAGATTGCACAAGTGTAATCCCATTATTCTCATCTCTCAGTAGCTTGATGTTTAATATAACATCAGCTTCTCCAAGATCTTTCATCTCGAAACACTGAGATAAGAAGGTTTTAACCTCCTCAATCACTTTGAGACTTGTCCCAAAAATTAGTATGTCATCAACATACAAGCATAGGACAACTCCCTCACCCCCACCATGGCGGTAGTACACACATTTGTCGGCTTCATTAAGAACAAAGCCCACAGATGTCAAAGTTCTTTCAAACTTCTCATGCCATTGTTTGGGAGCTTGTTTGAGACCATACAATGATTTCTTTAGTTTACACACCTTTCTTTCTTGACCTTCTAGTACAAAACCATCAAGCTGTTCCATGTAAATTTCCTCGTCCAACTCTCCATTTAGGAAAGCTGTCTTAATGTCCATTTGATGAACGAGAAGACCGTGCGAGGCAACCAATGACAGTAGTACTCGAATGGTGGTCAATCTCGCCACAGGTGAGTAGGTATCGAAGAAATCTTCGCCTTCCTTTTGGGTATAGCCTTTGGCTACAAGCCGAGCTTTGTACTTCTCAATAGTACCATCAGCTCGAAGCTTCTTCTTAAATACCCATTTACATCCTACAGGTTTACACCCATAAGGACGCTCAGTTAACTCCCACGTTCCATTAGCCAAGATGGAACCCATCTCGCTTTGAACCGCTTCCTTCCAGTAGTTTGCATCAGGAGATGCGAGAGCTTATGAAATGGTAGAGGGAGTATCATCCACAAGATACACAATGAAATCATTACCAAAAGACTTTGCAGTCCTTTGTCTCTTACTCCTTGTGGGAGCTTAATTGTCATCTTCATCAGAATCTGAACTCTCATCATCAGATTCCTCATCAGACTCCATAGGAGTTTCATGTATTGGATCAGATTCCCAACTAGACATGCCATGCATATCTCTCATAGGAAATATATCCTCAAAGAATGTAGCATCTCTTGATTCAAAGATGGTGCCAACATTCATGTCGTCCACTCCAGATTTCACCACAAGAAATCTATAAGCAATGCTATGGGCAGCATAGCCAAGAAAGACACATTCCACGGTTTTTGGTCCAAGCTTTCGCTTTTTGGTGATTGGCAAATTCACTTTAGCCAAACAGCCCCAAGTTCGTAGGTAGGAGAGTGTTGGTCTTTTCTTTTCCCATTCCTCATAAGGGGTAATCTCTTTATTCTTGTTGGAACACGGTTCAGGACATGACACGAAGTCAATATAGCCTCCCCCACCATTCCTTAGATAAACCCGAAACATTTAACATGGCGTTAACCAAATCTGTTAGAGTACGGTTTTTCCTTTCCGCGATCCCATTGGATTGTGGGGAATTGGGAGGCGTCCTCTCATGGATTATACCATGTTCCGCACAGAATAAATTGAACTCATTAGAAAAGTACTCTCCACCACGATCGGACCGAACCCTCTTTATCTTTCTTTCAAGTTGATTCTCAACTTCAGCCTTATAGATTTTAAAGAAATCAAGAGCTTCATCTTTAGTTTTTAGGAGATACACATAACAATACCTAGTGGAATCATCAATCAAAGTCATGAAATATTTCTTTCCACCTTTTGTCAACTCACCATTCATCTCACATAGATCTGAATGTACGAGCTCTAGTGGTGCCAAGTTTCTTTCCTTCGCAGGCTTGTGAGGCTTGCGAGGCTGCTTTGCTTGCACACAAGCATGGCACTTAGAGCCTTTGACAAAGGTGGATTTCGGAATTAAACGCATGTCAGCAAGCCGCGTCATACAACCGAAATTAACATGACAAATTCGTGAATGCCAAACATTAGTTTCATTAACACTAGTGCTTACATGGTTCACAACATTATCACAGAAGTCTTCTAGAGAGAAGCGAAACATTCCCTCACATTCATATCCATTTCCAACAAAAGTTCCATACTTAGATAGTACAACATTATTGGACTCAAACACCAACTTAAACCCATCTTTCATAAGACGAGAGCCACTAACGAGATTCTTCTTGATAGAAGGGACATGCAGCACGTTCTTCAGTTGCACGATCTTTCCCGAAGTAAACTTCAGATCTACCGTGCCAACACCACGAACAGTAGCATGTAACCCATTCCCCATCATTACTGAGGAACAGCACACACATGAATATTGGCACATGTATCAACCCACCATTCTGTGGGCTGAAACACCCAAAGAACAGTAGGTACCATACCCTGTAGTTCCTTCCTCTGTGTTGCCAATGACCATGCTGATAGAATTTGAGTTCTGTCCAGCCTGACATTTCTTTCCTTTGCGTTGTGGACAACGATTAGCCCAATGGCCCGTCTCGCCACACACCCAGCAAGGATCTTTCTTTTCCGTTTTCCCCTTCTTCTTGAAGTTGGTAGTCTGGGAGACTCCCTTGTTCTTTCCCTTGAACTTGTGGGCATTTTTCTGTACCATATTGGCAGCAGAACGTCCCTCGGTTCCTCCAGTGTGTTTGTCTTTCGCCCTCGCCTTCTCCTCAACATCCAGAGAGCCCATGATATTCTCAACAGAGAACTCATGCCTTTGATGTTTCAGAGAAGTGGCAAAGTTCCTCCATGAAGGGGGAAGCTTAGCGACAATGCATCCCGCGACAAACTTGTCCGGTAGCACACACTTGAGGAGCTCAAGTTCCTTTGCCATGATCTGTGTCTCATGAGCCTGTTCTATTACAGATCGGTTCTCAACCATTCTAGTAGTCATTGAACCGCTCCATAGCATACGCTTCACCTCCGGCATCGGCAGCACCAAACTTAGCGTCCAGAGCATCCCACAGCTTCCTTCCCATTTCGGATGTGCGAGATAAGCATCAACCAACTTGTCTCCAAGCACACTTAGGACGGCACCCACAAAGATTACGGTGGCATCCGCGAACGCTTTATCCTCTTCAGTAGTAAGCGGACCTCTAGGAGTACCTTCCGCAACCCGGTGCACGCCCATAGAAGTGAGCCACAAGAGGGTCTTACTCTGCCATCTCTTGAAATGAGAACCCATAAACGGGCTCGGTTTAAGCGCAGCAGCAAAACCAGACGGTGAAAATTGCCTAAAGAAATAAGGTCTTTGGATTGTTGGAATATTAGGCAATTTCCGTGTGAGTTTAATTACCGAAAGCAATATTACAGATGCACAAGCATACTTAACCACACACATCATACTAAGCACATGCATCAGATCTGAACATGGAACAAGTAGCAGTGCAAGGTAGGAGAGGAAAAGCACGTACATCGCGACCGGGAAGGTCGCACCAGCAGCAGCACCACCACCACCATGGGAGTTGTTGATGTCGCCCATGGTGTAGTCGGAGTCGTCGATGAAGCAGTCGAACCGGCGAAGAAGAGCACGAACAGCAGCGAGCAGTCGCACCGAGACGCTCCCCAAAAACCTTATCGCCCGTCTCCCAGTGCAGGATCTCAACGGACGGGATTTCGGAGGCCTGCTCTCCCGGACGGCTGTGCACGCAGTTGCCGGGATGGGGAAGACTAGAGAGTAGCGCAGCAAAAGGAACTTCGCGAGAGAGATCTAAGAGCACTGTTCTCCAGATCTGATCGGTCTCCTTGTATAGCCTGGGAGGAGAGCCGCCCCGACCGCGTTGCCACGCGTAGGAAGCCAGGGACACGCGGCGAGCATGCACATGCAAGTCAACACGTACCCAACTCAGTTGGTGCACCAAGCAAAAATTTAGGCTTTCTTGAGTGTGTCTCGAACTCGAACTCGAGTCACGAAACGCGACGTGCGTGACGAGGCGAGGCGGGGCGGAGGAGGAGGAGTGCGCGAGGGCTCCTTCTATTCTCACTCACTTGGAATGACTAGAACAACAGCCCTTATATACCACTCCAACTCTCTCCCAACTAGCAATGTGGGACTAAACTTTGTCCCCCAAGGCTGTCCCAAGCTGCCAGCGTGATGGGCCTTGAGATTTCAGGAATTGTAGACTACATGGGCTGCCTTATTGGGCAGCAGCCCATCTACATTTAACATTATATGTGTCAAAGATATTGTCGAATGGAGAGGAAAATGAAAAAAAAAATGATGAAATGAACAAATGACGAACAGCCTTGGGTACCATGGTAAAGTGTCCATCCTCATTAATTTGTCCACCTTCCTGAAATAGATAAAATATGATAAAATGGGGACAACATTTGATTCATTCCTTGAGAGAGACCCTTGATGTTTGAGGGACTTTGTTTTGGTAGATAAATCAAAGAGAAGTGCTACAAAACTGAGGATTAGATGTGTCATCTTGTGGCTTTCAGAGTTTCAGTACATGTCTTAAATAAAACCAACTATAATAAAGACAGCTAATACATGCGAGAGATACACCTTTTTTTTCTAGCTTACGCATATATAGATCTACAGTTCTTCATAAACACAAAAAAACCCTGCATAATATCTTTTGTTATATCGCCAGAGAAAGCAGTCATACGTTTGATACCGATTTCTTGTTCTCGTCTCCACTTTGAAATTGCATTTGTTCCTTCAGGTTTTCTTCACCCAGAGGCACCGATTCTTTTCTTTTTCCCCATAAGAAAAGGTAGAGCCCAGCTAGAATCATAAACATGCCGAGGATACTGCATCCATACAAACAGATCAATGTATTATTTCCAAGGAAAATCGGCAAAAAAAAAAAATTAGGGAAACATTTTAGGCATTGGCAAAGCACATCTTCGTGTATATATATTTCTATCTTTCCTAAAATGCAAATTTGATCCTAACAACGCCTATCCAGTATTGAAATTCATGAAAAGCGAATGGAGAACGGGCAAGAATACCTCCCAACAGACAGATCATGGCCGAGAAGCAGCGAGTCAAGAACTGTAGTGAAGAACACTGACACGGCACAAAACATGGATGGGTAGGTGGGACCGCGCTTCGTGACGACCCACGAAATCATCACAAACTTGGCAGCAGTATTGAGTATCGCCTGCAGCCAAAAAAAACAAATCCTTCAACTGGGAGGTACAGACTGATTGACAGCAAGGGGTGTACTCCAGGTCCAGGCTAGGAAGCCCCGGGAGCTACAAACTGATGCGCATCAAAAGAAATAGGTTTACCGAGTACACAATGGTGAGCAAGCTCATGTTCCATTTGAGCTCCCATGTCGCCTTTTCTCTGTTCATGATAACCCCCACGACGGCCATTTGGATGCTCCCCACGAAGCACGTACACACCGTCGACCAGTACTTGTATGGGAACACTTTTAGCATCTGAGCCTGTTCATAAAAGACACACATAAGCTGCATTGGCCACTGCTTAAGAATCAAAGAGAGTTAGTTAATATTAGTAAATTCACAGTTGTGATCGAGTTGATTTAGCTTATGTATACCTGCACTGTGTACCACACGGCAAGGCTGAGGCAGCTGGTGATGAGCAAGACGGTTCCACGGACATGGTGGTGCCCAATTTTGCTTCCGTCTGCCTTCGGGTAGTAGCCGATGATGTTGGTCGGCCAGAGGTGCAGCACCTTGCCCTTGTACAGGCTGATCACCAGTGTGCCTCCTACGCACACTAGGGTTCCGGCCACCTTAATGTTCCCCACCAGGGTCCTCATGTTCAATGGTTCCTTTCTGAAAAAAGTTAAAACACAGTCAGGACATATCTAACCCCTGCATCTCTCTTTTCGGTGTTTTCAACTGTATTTTCATCTTTTTTACCTGCAAAGGACTGCGAGGATGAATGTGGCGATCGGAATGATGTTATAGAAGTTAATTGCGTATCCTGGTGATGTGTCTCCAAGGCCAATGTAGTACAAACCAGGAATTGTGAATCTGGAAATAAGCAACAAGCAATATATAAAAAGCTATTTTCATAGATATTTATGAAAACTATTGATGAACTGAGATCTGGTGAGCACTGTGATGAAATAATTCCACTCACCCAACAAGTGCACTGGTGAAAATCCATATGAATGCCTTCAATTTAAGCTCCTTCAACTTCCCTCTACATCAGGTGATAAGGGTAACCAAATAAATATTTGGGAAATGTTTCTCTACTGTAGGAAAATTTTACAAATAGTTGCAAAACGTTTCTTGTTATACTACAGCAAGAGCAGAAAATTATGCTAACAAATAATAATAGTTAGAGCTAACTTCTCAAAGAACATATCCAAGATAGGTTGCCATTCCGCTTTGGTGAGTAGTCGTAGAGCTAGTTGAAGACCTAGATGCTTAATTAATCGGAAAACTGGTAATCTGGCATCGAAACAGCCTCTGTATCAGATTCTTGCCATGATCATCTCCTCTGAGCATACGTCGAGGACTTGCGACACTATACTTTAAGGCCGAAGTGTTCATAATTTTTTTTGCAGAATTTCCTTCACCATCACAAAACCCTGAAATGTTGGATCTGTTTTATGTTATTATCAGAACCTACTTACATGGAGAAATACATTTTACTAATCTACTAAAGAATAAAGAAGCTAGAGCCAATACTCTAAGCAGCTTGTCACAATTCCTTCTCAGTTTTCTGTAAAATACTCATTTCGCGGAGGATTTAGAGAGCCACCTCTTTTTTCCGAAAAGGAGGATGAGGCCTCTACATCGAAATGAGATACACTCAGTAAAGGTCGGCACATAATATTAGCAAGTTCTCCTGTGCTCCCAGACATGTTGAGCTCCACACATTCCATGCATAAAACCGGATTGGTTACTTGGATGAGATCAACTCAGAAACAAGGAGAGGAAATAATTGAATATATCTGGTGCACGCGTCCCTCCCGTAAAAGAAAAATAGAGAGGGCAGCGGCTAGGGTGGAAACCCTAGCATCCGCCGCCACCCATCTGCCTCGTCCTTGCCGTCTACGCCCCGGAATCGATGGGTCCCCGCCTCCTCTACTAGCTGCTCTAGTGGTGGGACGGGGTGGGGACCTTGGACTTGCGCTCCGCGCTACAGAAGGTCCCTAAAATTAGAGTTTGGTCAATCTGCATCATCGCTATGGTGGCTATGGCGGCATTGTGCGGATCAAGAATAAGGTATTCCCGCCTCCTCGTCCATATTGTCGGCAGTGATCTCGTCGGTGGCGTTGAGGAGGGCGGGGATTCGTCTGGTCACCGCTTCCATGGAGTGGTGGATCTCGTCAATGTGTGGTAGAGGTTTAGTGTTAGAAGTTTCAGATCAATTCAAGGGTTCAATTGCAGCGACTTCGTCTCTGGGGCACTAGTCCTTAGGGCACGTGCACGAAGACTTTCCAACTGTCATCAACATCGTCAGGCTAGGTCTCCGGTAAGGGAGTGGCGACATCGGCGGCTCGATCTGGCAGCAGTAGTGGTTGTTAGGTGGTCCAATAACCTCGATGTAATTTCTGTTATGTTTGGGTGATTTCTACTTCTTATGAACTCATGAAATAGATCCCGATCTTTCTCGCAAAAAAAACTCAGAAACAAGGCACTATCCACCATGGAAGACCCTGGAGATCCTAGGCAATATGTGTGGCACCACTTCTGCTCCGGTGCTCCTCCCCTAGAAAGAATCTGGGAGCGTCAAACACAACAACGGTGGAGATTTTTTCATACATGTTCGTAAGCAGGGTAAGATCATAATTTTAGTGTAGGTCCACCGTCCGTACAGCTTAGTACATGCCCGTATGGCCCGTGTTTTGTTGTACCGCATTTTTGTACGTATCTACGGTTTCAAAACAAGGCATGCACACGACGTGCGGCGGTACTTAGGCGGATGGGATCGTTAACTGGTCATGCGACCTTTTTTCTTCTTCTTACGCAACATACACATACCATATCAATATAAACGGGTATACATGAGCTGGATACGTGTTTTGGCGGACCTAACATAGAAAAAAAATCTATTTATAACCCTTCAACTAACTCTAGGGGGGAGCACCGGAGTAACCCTCGTGTGGCACATATAGCTAGCGTGGTTTTCCAATAAATGACCGTGTGCATCGTCATGATGCAGAAGCCGATGTATACCCTCATTTCGGAAAAAAAAAAGCTAGCGTGGTTGGATTTGATACTATGCTAGCAAAGTAACAATTTCTACCGCCAAACTCAGTGCCTGTGTCCATCAGGGAAGATGACAAAATGCATGGTTGCACATACGTGTACGCTCTTGCATATGAGTATGTATAATAACGACACGTGAGCTATGAGTGAGAGAAAGAAAAAAAGCAGGAATGAGTGGAGAAGAAAAATATACTAGATCGCGGTATTGCTCGAGCAGGGAAGAACATATATAATGGTTCAAAACAGAACTCACATAGTAATTAAAATACTGACCGCTCGAAGATCATGGCCAAAGGGACGACCAGCGCGGCGCCGAGGAAGAAACGATAGGTGAGGAGGGCGAAGACGAAGAGGCCGGCGTCGACGACAACCTTGGTGAGCAGCATCTGCCCCGTCGTGAACAGCTCGATCAGCACCATGCAGATCGCCGGCCCCCACTCCAATTTGAACGACGACCCCATCGATCGATCGATCTACTTCCTCCAACGAATCAGAATCTATCGGGATAACGAGAAGTTGGTTGATCACCGAGCAGAATTAGATTATCTGCGAGGCTGCGAGTTTTGTGATGCGAGGTGGTCGAGTGAACTGGGAGAGACGGTTCATGGCGACGCAAGCAGGGAGTGAAGTAACGAACGACGGGAGAGATTCTCGTGGAATCGGGAGGCCGGATCCACACGCGGTCCCACCAGCTGTCACCTGTTTTGTTGAACTGTCATGTCACTTGTTGAGAGGTGTGGGTTTAGCGAAGTCGAGCATGGCGCGTGTGACCGATTCTTCGCTCCTAGATTCATGCTCAACTGCTACGATAAATTCTATATCTTGTGAAATTCTTTTGCCGATTCGTATTAAAGTTTTTGTTCTAAAATTTGAAAATGATATATTTGGAGAAAGTTAGCTTTGTAATTCCATTACCGATTACAGATTTAAATTCGAGATAGGTCCATCTTACTCTCGTGAATCTTATCGAGTTTAAATCCCAAAACAAATTTTTTTCTTTCGAGGTGAACGGGGGGAAACTTCCCACCGCTTGTTATATTACCTGAAAACGGCCAAGGAGCCTGTCCAAAGACATAATAGAGGATACATGGGGGGATGGGGGGTGGGGGGGGGGGGGGGGGTGGTGGGGGAAAGAGAAAAGAAAAACTCAGCTCTCAAGGCACAAGAGTACATATGATCGCAGCATATCTAGGGGTTCCCTGTGAGCGGCACGGAATCGCGCAAGGTCGTCGCAGACCCTCCGAAGAGTCGAGTCCGCCGAGTGAGCGACCCCGTTGAAGACGAGATCGTTACGCGACTTCCAGAGGGACCAAAGGATCGCCGCCACGCCAACGCGCCACACAGCAGGGTCGAAAGGCACGGGGGCCTGCAGCTCCCAAATGGAGAAATTCCCCGCCGGGATTGGGACATCCAGGCAGGACCACGTCGCTGTAGCGATGCGACAGGCGAAGAACAGGTGTCTACCGGTCTCGAGGCAGGGGCAAGCAACACAGACATCAGAAGGGGCGCAACTCTTGTGGAAGAGATTCGCCCGCGTGCTCAACCGGTCAATGTCAGCAAGGTACGTGAAGATCTTGATCTTCGAAGGAGCCTGGAGGGCCCAAGACATGCACGCAGAGGTGTCAAGGGGCTGCGCTGGCGCGAGGGAGCGGTAGGCCTCGCGCGAGCAGAACCGAGGTTGTAACGAGGTAGTACTAAACAGTTGGACACATGCAACCATAACACACTATAAGAAACATACTTAAGAAACAAAAACAAAAAATTTGAATTACACTTAAGAATACAGGTTTGGCTGAAACCCGAGAAGTACAATTCTTAGTCACACTCACACAATTTATCTGTAGAATTGTATGAATTGAATAATATGTATCTAAATCCTAATAAATGTTGCACTACACTTCATAACCGAACTTTAAAAACAATGGATGTGAACATCATATGTGTGTCCGTTATGGGCTGATTAATACTTTGATCTTCTCACCTCCCAATAGCCGGTGAAGAGTATCACAGATTCCATATAAGCTTCTCTATAGGGAGCTCATTAGAGCATTTCTATTGGCTCCTCTATATGATCATCTAAATGTGTATAGATGATCATGAGCTGAAAAAACGTTTCTAGTGGTTCATCTAAGCGGTCATCTCTACTACTTATAAAGGCACGAAGTGCCGTTGAAAAATTAAATCTGGACTGTCCATCGACATTCATCATATGGTCCACATTCTTTTGTTCTCCCCCACCTCCCCCACCTCCCTCCCGGATATCCCGTTCCCTTCCACCCCGGCCGCATCACGCGCCTTCCATCCGGCCCGCCCCACCCCCACCCGCACACGCACGTTCATTATCCCACGATCCCAAGCCACGCGCCTCCAACCCCAAACCCTAGCCGCACGCTGCGACATCCTCTGCTCTCGACGCCGACACCCCAAGGCCAAAGCTCGCGCCGCCACCACAACCCTTGTCCTCCATGTTGTTCTCCATCCAGTTCGCCAACGCCCTGCGCCAGATCGCCAGCAATGACCTCACCTCGCGACCATGCCGGGTCCTTCCAAGCATGGCGATACGCGTCATGTCTCCCTAGCCGAGAAGCATGCGGTGCTGCCGAAGATCATCTTCATCCGACAAGTCAGGTGGACAACGGCTCAGTGAGATCAAATCCAAACCCCTCCATTGGCACCCAATCTGTAGAGCTATGCCAATACGATCTATCACACATACATGTTCGAGGATTTGTTTGTGTCTATTGTCCATGCAATGAAAGCATCAACGCGTGTTGGTGGGTGTGGAAGGCGCAAAGCCGGAGGGACGGCGGCCACTACAGGGAGAACGACCTGGTGGTCAAGGCTACTAGCGATCTGGACTCCGAGGTGTACAATCAGGGCATGTTAAGACGGAGATGTGCAACAATTGGGAGGGGACAGTGGCATGGTATCATCCTATCTGCCCCTATCACAATGTATATATTTGGGGTCAATTTCATATAGAACACGGTCTTCTTATCTTAACTACAAATCACACTTCGATTAAGAACTAGCCAACTATAGTAGACTAAATGTGTTGCTCGTGCAGATGTGGATTCTTGACAAGTACCCCGATAGCAGTTAGTTCAGTTTCTGTTGCATAATTTCTATCTATCAAAAGGGCTTCGAAATTATCAGTGGTAAAAAATATATCCAAAATGGTTTCTGGTCTCTCATTCATATATAAGTGGAAGTCAATGTGGTGCAGTTTCTTAACCAATCCTTTGTGAGCATGTCCAGAACTCCACATATATACTCACTACGTATTTGATAAAATGACTCTACCACCTAGAGTTAACATTAAAGTAATTTATTAATATATCCTCCATGAGTCTGACTGAAGAATTGTTACTGTAATTGTGCAGATCCTCCATATACAGAGCTGTGAAAAAATATTTCCATGCAAGTAAGTATGCTAGAGGGTCTATGTCGATGTATCATTCATCTTCAGTTTTGGACATGGATAAACATCGAATGCCATTGTCTTACTTCATCCTGATTGAGCTTAGCTGGTTCTAAACTGCATTGTCCTCTACCTAGGATGCACAGATACTTCAAAAATGTGACGTATCGGTGTATTTGACTCATGTCGTTCATCACTTCCATCAGCATTCGTCAGTGTACCTTTTCACATTAACTTTCCGTAAGTAGATGTTTGATGTTCTCCATCTTTCTGGTTTTAATTGAACATTTGTAGGTGACCCAAGCTAGCTGATTCGGTAGATCTATCTTGCTTCTTGTTTCTTCAATGTTCACATGACTTGGGGAGGCATTGAATCTTCAAAAATATGAATTACATGGAGGTGCTGAATGGACAATCGTGGTTATGGTGTTGCAAAAGAACATTGGACACTATTACACGGTTAATTATGATGTTATTTTATAAGCTGACTATCAACTTATAATAGAAATTGCGACATATATTTAGATATAACCGAGGTATGTATTATGCCTCCCAGTTGTTAGTTTCGGCAGTTAGTATGTTTTGTGCTTCCAGTAATATTAAAAATATTTCATTCATTAGTTGGATTTTTTGAAGTGTTGACTGGATTTTTTTTCAGAGACTATTCTGAACCATTTGATTTTCCTCGCAGATTGATGTAATTTTTAATTATTCAGCAAACTGACTCCTTGCTTTATATGCTAAATCAAGTAAGTTGAGACCTCGGTCAGATGATGTCTTGGTGCTATTTTTTCTGAATAATGGATTGTATGGTAGTTCTTATTTATGAGAGACATATTTGTGAATCCTTGAGCCGCTCATATTATTCCTCTTAAATGTTTGTTGTGCACTCTAAATATTCCAGGAAATGTCCTCTATGTTTGAATGAGATTGTATAGTGATTGGTTCGACTTCATTCTTTTTTAAGATTTTTGGATGTCACTTTTTTATGGACATCATCCATTGCTTATGAGTATTGGACAAATGAGGTTGATTTCATAGGGGAAATATGTGCATCTATAGGAGGCCAAATTTAGCATTATGACTTCAAATTAAGAAACACATGAACAAAAACCATATGAAAGGCAACTCATAATAGGAATCAAAAAAGTTGTGTTGTATTATGAAAACGTGCGTTGCACGTACACACTAACTAGTCTAAATATAGAGGACCATCCATTTCCTCTACTCATCCTTCAAATCTAAATATCTTTTTGAGAATTCAACCAGACTTTTATATTTTTCAACTTGATCGATATTGTTTTTCTTAAAATTTATAATTGAACTTTAAAGGTTGGGTTTAAGTCCAAAAACATTCAAATAAAACAAGAAACGGGTGATTTTTCATGAAATATTTGTGAAATTTCTCTAATTCACGGTTTTCTCTATTACTACTTCCGTCCGGAAATAACTGACTCGGATTTTTCTAGATTCACACTTATGTACACACGTTAACATGCATATAGATTCATGCAAAACTAGACAAATCGAGTTATTTATTTCAGAACGAAGGGGGTACTTCTTATTTGTTTTCTATATTCTAGATTTACTAACATTGTTAACATTCCCGTTTTTTATTTTTTTAGCATGCCTTTGTTTTCTTATGTATATCTAAATGAAATTTAAAGATTGGATTAATTCACGTGCAAGTATTATGCATCCCATTGGATCTCCGAGACGCGCCGTGCACCGAGCCACCGACCTATGTAAACTCAACGCTGCGCGAATTGGAAACAGTTTCGAACTCCTCCGTCCCGCGGCCTAACCATACCATAAGTATCTGGAGCCGGCCAAAGACTGCCGCACATACGGAGTAATTTTGACGAGAGTACGAGTCATTCCGATCCAACAACGATGGCCGCCGCCGTGGCTTCCCGCAAGCGCTGCGTCGCCGCGTTCCTGGACGAGCCGTCCCCGGCGCCGCCCCACCTCGCCAAGCGCGGTCGCTTTGTGCCATGCGCCGCCACCATGGCTCCTTTCCCGGTGATGGCGCCGTTCGACCCGCTAGACGCCTTCCGACGCGTGTTCCCGGACGCCGACCCTGGGGGTCTGGAAGCCTGCTTCGCCGCGTCGGGCCGCGACATCAACGCCGCCGTGCAGGCGTACCGCGCCCAGCAGGCCAGGGGCGCGCTGGCGCACCACCTCGCCTCCGCGGCAGCAGACGGCGATCACGAGCGCTGCGCCGGCGTCCTCGTGGAGCAGATGGGGGCGGCGACCGACGTAGATGACGCCAAGAACCGCGCGACGTGGATGTTGGAACTGATCAGGAACGCCACCGCTGAGCGTACCGCACACGAGACGGCGGCGGAGGCCACGAGGCTGCGCGAGGAGAACGTGGCGCTGAGGGAGCATGCGGAGCACGGCGCAAGGGAGGCGGCGAGACTGTGCGAGGAGAACTCAGCGCTGAGGGAGCGCGCGGCTGCAGCGGACCGCGACGGCACGGTGCTGAAGCGCGGCGTTATGGCGCAGCAGAGACGGTACGAAGAGATGGAGCGCGACGCCGCAGCGATGAAGAAAAAGGTAGCTGAGCTGGAGATGGCCAACTACGCGCTGAACGTCCGGCTGAGGGACGCCGACGGATGCCGCTTCCAGACGGCGTACCGTGGGCCTGACGTGTTCTAGCTAGGGCTCTTCTAGACATCTGTTTAGTTCCAACATCTATGCAGTTTAAGATGAGATGCTAAGAAAAATGTAGTTTGAGATGATACTCTGTAAAACAATTGTAAACGCAAGTCTATCGATGCAATCTGAACTCACGTGTTGTAGTTGCTATTCTGTCTTGAGATCGATTTAATTTCTGAATGTGAGTTGCTCGCTGATGAACATCTCCAGTTTTAGTAATGAAATCGACTTAAGGAACAGATGGAAAGATATACCCAGCTGTAGTGCTCATTAGATAAGAAATATTTCACGAATGTTTTGCAAGAAATATTGGTCACGTCTCAAAATCTGAATATTTTACAACAGCTTCTAATGAAACATGATTTACAATGAATTGCATAACAGGCCTCTGTACATCAGTTGGATCTATCAAACTATCACTCTGTACCAACTCACTACAGGAATGGGCCTAGACGCCGACGGCCAAACCCTACGCCGAGGGCATTTTATCGGGGCCGTCGGCGTACGGCCTCGCCAGGGCAGCGCCGGAAGCCGACCGTCGGCGTCTAGGTACCGTCGGCGTATAGGCTCCTACGCCGAGGGCCGCCGTCGGCGTCTACCTGGCCCTCGGCGTAGAGGTCTCCATCACCTCCCCTCGCACCCGCACCGTCACCGCCCTCTCACGGCGTCAGACAGACGCCGAGGGCTACCCTCGGCATAGGGCATGGCCACCCTATGCCGACGGCCACCCTCGGCATATATTTTTTTTTCTTTTTTCTCTCTCTCATATTACTTTATATTATGTTTCTATTATTTATTTACTAGTATGCATTATGTAAAAAATGGTTCTATTTTTTAAGAATTCCCTAACCCTAACTCTAACCCTAACCCTAACTCTAACCCTAACCCTAACTCTAGCCCTAACCCTAACCCTAGGGTTTCCACATACATTGCTAACGCTAACTCTAACCCTAACTCTAACTCTAACCCTAACCCTAGGGTTTCCACATACATTGCTAACCCTAACTATAACCCTAACCCTTACCCTAGGGGTAGATCTGCGGGGTCCCGCCCTAGGACCTGTACCGCCGCGCTTCACCATGTGAGCGAAGTAGCGGCTCAGTAGAGAGACTCTGAGCTTCCGTCAGAGACCTGACCTCCGGGAAGTTCATTTCGTGGCGCGGCCGGCCAAACCTCCAAGCCGCAACGTCGTATGCGCGGGCAGCAGCCTCCTTCGTGTAGAAGGTGCCGAAATGTTGCTGGTGCTGTTAGTGGAGAAGACATGGCTATATATAGGCCGACGAGGGGCTGAAACGGCGGGAAAACTTGGCGGGAGAGAATGGGCGGGAAAGGGTGGGCGGGAAAACTTGGCGGGAGAGAATGGGCGGGAAAGGGTGGGCGGGAAAACTTGGCGGGAGAGAATGAGCGGGAAAGGGTGGGCGGGGGAGAAGCAGCGGGAAAGGGTGAGCGGGAAAAAAGGGCGGGAGAGAAGTAGCAGGGCGGAGGGAATGACCCCAAAACTTGTGTGTGTCCACATGGAATGCACAAAAGTGATTTGAGATGGTTTTATATCCAAGGCTACCCCCCCAGGTGGCGGCTTACAAGATGTATATCTATGCGGTGGTAACGATCTACATGCGTTCCTGCAGGACACGACATATGGGTTAACTTTAGACTGCGCTATGCTTCGGCCCAAACCTATCGGCGACGGGTCTCGCTCCGCTCGTCGAAGTTAGCCTTCCTTTAATATATAAATTTGGATCACGCTATCACAAACTCCATCTTGAGAAAATTCCATCTTGTAGCATGAACTTTAACAATCTTCTGAACGACAAAGAAAATACTTGCTGGCGCCAATAACCACTTGGGCTAAAAAATTATATCAACCAATCTCGAGCAAAGCTCAAACTTGGCAACATGAACTGGCTTTGTCATCATATCAGCAAGATTAGCATGAGTACTTATCTTGCATACCTTCAGTTTACCTTCAGTAACAATGTCGCGAATATAATGGTACTTGGCATCAATGTGCTTTGTCCTCTCATGGAACATTTGATCTTTAGTAATGTATAATGCACTTTGACCGTCACAAAACAAGTTAATGCAAGAAAATCATCTCCATAAAGCTCAACATACAAACCTTTCAACCAAACAGAATCTTTGCAAGCTTCAGCAATAGCCATATATTCTGCTTCGGTTGTAGATTCGGCAATAATAGGTTGTAACGTTGCCTCCCAACTCACAGCACATCCACCAACAGTGAACACATAACCTGTGAGGGATCTTCTCTTATCTAAGTCGGCAGCAAAATCTGAATCCACATAGCCTGTGAGTCCCTCACCGGTCTTGCCAAAAAGCAAGCTTTGAATGTGCCACGAAGGTACCTAAAAATCCACTGAATAACTTTCCAATTTTCTTTACCAGGATTAGCCATGTATCGACTGAACAAACTCATAGCATATGAAAAATCAGGGCGAGAACAAACCATGGCATACATCATTGAACCAACAACACTAGAATATGGAACTCGTTACATGTACTCAATATCTCCATCAGTACCAGGACATTGCAATGCTGATAATCTGAAGTGAGGAGCAATATGTGTACTAACAGACTTTGCATCATGCATATTAAAACATTGATGGACTTTTTTAATGTAACTTTGCTGACTAAGAAACAACACACTAGACTTTCTTTCTCTTGTAATTTCCATACCTTGGATTTTCTTAGTAGCACCAATATCCTTCATATCAAACTCACTACTTAATTGTGCTTTCAAAGTAGTGATCTCTTTCTTGCTCTTGGCAGCAATCAACATATAACAACAAGTATATATAGGTGATCCATTAACAAACGTGATGTAAACACAACTATCATACTGAGATCCCTTAAAATCATGTGCAAGCACAAATGAATCAAACCTTTTGTACCACTGTCTTGGAGACTGTTTCAGACATAAATGAACCTCTTTAACTTGCAAACAAGATCCTCCTTACTAGGCACAACAAAACCTTCAGGCTGGTCCATGTATATCTCCTCCTCAAGTTCTCCATGCAGAAAAGCAGTCTTCACATCTAACTGCTCGAGCTCAAGATCATGCATAGCCACAATTCCAAAGAATGCACGAATATGCTTCACAACCGGAGAGAATACATCATTATAATCATTCCCTGGAATTTGGTTGATACCTTTTGCTACTAACCTTGCCTTAAACCTTTGAGGCTCATTAGGAGACAAACCTTTCTTTCTTTTAAATATCCACTTATAGCAGACAACCTTCTTTTGTTTAGGCAAGCGCACAACATCCCATGTGCCATTCTTGTCAAGCGATTGCATCTCCTCTTGCATAGCAGAAATCCACTTCTCGCGGTCAACGGATGCAACAGCCTCAACATATGGAGTAGGTTCAGTATCATACTCCACCTGTTCAGCACAACTCAAAGCATAATGTACAAGATTACACTCTTCAATTAAACGAGGACGTGGACTTTTTTTACGCCTCGGTCTATCAGCAACAGTGGAACTATTTGTTTGTTGCAAAACAAGTGGTGAGTGTTGAACAACAGTGTTCTCATTCTCAGCAACATCATTTTCATTCTCCTCCACGTGCCCCACCTGCACGCAAATCCTCTGTTGCTCCATCATCAGAAACATCAGGAAAAATCAATAGCATCAGAAACATCTGTAGATGAACTGTTATAAAACATGGCAGCCTCATTAAAGACAACATTCCTGTTATCCAAAACTTTCTTAGTTTCAAGATTCCGTAACTTGTATGCCTTAATTCCTGAACCATAACCAAGGAACACACACTTAACAGCCATGGGCTCTAGCTTTCCATTATCTACATGTGCATCAGAAGTTGAACCAAAAACTCTCAGCTGTTAATAATCAACAGGTGAACTAGACCATACCTCAATAGGAGTTTTCTTATCAAGCGGAATGCAAGGTGACATGTTTATCAAGTAACTAGCGGTGGAGGCTGCTTCAGCCCAAAAACGTCTATGCATACCATCATTGTACAACATGCAGCGAGCCTTGGAGATGATGGTTCTGTTCATCCTCTCCACCACACCATTCTATTGAGGAGTGTATGGGATGGTGTGGTGACTGAAAATGCCTTCGTCGCTGCAGTAATCATTAAAAACAGTAGAACAAAAGTCCATGCCATTGTCAGTACGAAGCAATTTAACTTTCTTTTTCGTTTGCTTCTCTACCATAACTTTTCACTTTCTAAAAGCATCAAATACATCAGATTTATGTTTTAGAAACAAAGGCCACACTTTTCTGGAGTAATTGTCACAACCCACTTTTCAAACCTTGCATGGTTTCTAGTCTTGAAAATTTTGAGCCAACAAAAACTTTTCATTTATGTTACTTTGTGTGTGCATAGGATAGAATGTTGCTTATGGTAGTGCTTAGACACATATTATTTGAGAGTAGCCTCCCACCTAAAACCCTAAGTACCAATTTTGGAGACCATCTTGAACCATTAGTGTTTCCCTCCTACTTGATACCGGCCCCTCTCTCCCTAAATTCTTCATCACTTGAACTAAACCCTAGAGGGCCCTATCTCTTGTTGCCAACAATTCCCAAAGTTGAGGGGGAACACTTCCCTCTTTTCTTTATGGTGGATACACCACCACTTAAGGTGGAATCATCACCACCACCATCACACCACCCCTCCCTTCTCTTTTTCTCTAAATTTTGTGCTACGGCCTCTTCCAAAATTTTGGCACATGCAACTCCCTTGCATGCACCCTCTCTCTTTCATCTCTGCCTCTGTCCTTCTCTCTTTCTTTCTCTCTCTTTTTCCAGGGTGAAAACCCTAAGAGGGGACACTTCCCCCTCTCATCTCTTTTCTCTTTTTCCCTCTCTCATTTTCCCTCTCTAGTTGGGCCGAGCCAACCCTCCCCTCTCATCCCCACCACTCTGGACCAACCCCAAGACCCTAGCTACCCCTTCCCTCTCCCTCTCACCAGCCCAACACGGCCAGATCACCCCCTCCCGCAAAAACCCTAGCCCAGGACGTCGCACACGCGCACGCCTGGTTGGCTCCCGCGCGACTTAAACGCGCCTGGCGCCTCGATCCCTCCCCAACGCCTCGACTTCACGCGCCCCCGCCTTGATCACCTCCCTCGCTGCTTCGTCGCCCGTGCGTCGCCTTGTTTGCCGCGCGTGGACGCCGCCGCGTCGCCCATTGGTCGCGAGAGATCCTCCTGTCTCCCTCTCCGCCTATAAAAACCACCCCGCAGCCACCACCTCCCCTTTTCACCACTCTCTCCCACCCCACCCACCTGCCAGACCACGCCGTAGCGCTGCTCGAGCTACTGCTGCACGACGCCGACGCCGCCCGTGCTCATCGCGAGGGTGACGCGCAGGTGGAGCTCGCCACGACGCTGCCCCACCCCTCCTTTCTTTTCCTTCGCCCTCCCCAGCCTCTGCAATGCCTAACCTACCCATCACCGTGGCCAGGTTCGCCGGGGAACGCCGCCACCGCGCTCGGGCCGACGGGTGCTGAGAAGAAGGCGATGACAGGAGCGGAGGACGAGAAGGATCTGGGCGTCGCCAAGCCGCCCCTACACGCCACCGCCACTCCACCACCCGCCAGGACGTCGCCGAGCCCCTGCCTCCCAGCGGTAAGCCCTGGCTGCCCCTCTTTTCTTCTCCGCCGGCGTGCACGGCGTGGACGTGGAGGAGACGACGAACTGGAGCCGTCAGATCCCCATCCAACGGTTGCATGACCCATGCCGGCCTAGCCCGCCACGGGCCCCGGCCCTTTTCTTTTTTGTTTTCCTTTTTCCTCTCCCGCGCCACCTGGAAACTCCCCTGGGCCGGCCCATCTTTGCACATTGGCGTGACCCAAACCCTTCCCGCCCTTTTTAATTTGTTTAAAAATTAGAAACTCTGTTAAAATTTGAATATGTATCTGTGATCCTTTTTGCTAATAAATTTAGTTTGGCATATCCAATTTGAGTGAAACAAGTTGCGTTAGAACCAGATTTTCATTATCTTTCATATGCCACTGGCCTTGTATTTTTTAGGAATTTTGTACGATTTTTGGCATATTAAACTTGTTCTATGTGTACTGCAGACTCTAGCTAATTCCTAAAATTGTAGAATTAATGTTTTAGAGTGAATCCAATTTTGTTAGTCTTGTTTTAGTACTGGCCTTTTTGATTAATTAGTGATAGTCTCTGTTAATGTTATTTTGTTACTGTTAGTGATAGTGGTGTGTCACATGAAATGTTGAACCCAAAACCCTTTGTTTTTACTCAAATCTTTGTCACCTTTTAAATGGCCAACTCATGTTTTGAACTTTCCAAGCAAATACCCCTGCATATTTAGACTTGTTTTATTTAAACCTTGGTTTTTGAGTTATGTGTTGATTGTATGTTGTTCGTTTATTTTTGCGACGCTAGATTCGAACGTGGGTGAAGTTGAAGGAGAGGAAGTGTGTGAAGGATTTGAAGAAGACCAGGGACTATCCAACCAAGGAAAGCCATCTATTGATCTCTTTATGTTGTGTTACTTGTTGTTGTTATGTTCTTGCTATCATTGTCTCTTGGTTCATCTTGAGTTGATCCCCCTTATGTTGACACTATGCATGCTTACTCTAAGTATGTATGAACCCCTTGACACCTGATGACGCGTGAAGCACACGTCCGTTGGGAACCCCAAGAGGAAGGTGTGATGCGTACAGCAGCAAGTTTTCCCTCGGTAAGAAACCAAGGTTATCGAACCAGTAGGAGATGAAGGCCACGTGAAGGTTGTTGGTGAAGGAGTGTAGTGCGGCGCAACACCAGGGATTCCGGCGCCAACGTGGAACCTGCACAACACAATCAAAATACTTTGCCCCAACTTAATAGTGAGGTTGTCAATCTCACCGGCTTGCTGTAAACAAAGGATTAAACGTATGGTGTGGAGAATGATGTTTGCTTGCAAAGAACAACAGAGAACAATGATTGCAGTAGGTTGTATTTCATATGTAAAAGAATGGACCGGGGTCCATAGTTCACTAGTGGTGTCTCTCCAATAAGATAAATAACATGTTGGGTGAACAAATTACAGTTGGGCAATTGACAAATAGAGAGGGCATAACAATGCACATACATATCATGATGGCTACTATGAGATTTACCTAGGGCATTACGACAAAGAATATAGACCGCTATCCATCATGCATCTATGCCTAAAAAGTCCACCTTCGGGTTAGCATCTGCACCCCTTCCAGTATTAAGTTGCAAACAACAGACAATTGCATTAAGTACTGTGCGTAATGTAAACAATACAAATATCCTTAGACAAAGCATTGATGTTTTATCCCTAGTGGCAACAAGCACATCCACAACCTTAGGGGTTCTTGTCACTCCCAGATTCAATGGAGACATGAACCCACTATCAAGCATAAATACTCCCTCTTGGAGTTACAAGTATCAACTTAGCGAGAGCCTCTACTAGCAACGGAGAGCAAGCAAGATCATAAACAACACATATATGATAGATCGATAATCAACTTGACATAGTATTCCATATTCATCGGATCCCAACAAACACAACATGTAGCATTACAAATAGATGATCTTGATCATGATAGGCAGCTCACAAGATCTAAACATGATGGCACAATAGGAGAAGACAACCATCTAGCTACTCGCTATGGACCCATAGTCCAAGGATGAACTACTCACGCATCAGTCCGGAGGCGGGCATGGTGATGTAGAGCCCTCCGGTGATGATTCCCCTCTCCGGCAGGGTGCCGGAGGCGATCTTCAGAACCCCCCGAGATGGGGTTGACAGCGGCGGCGTCTCAGTAACTTTTCTCGTATCGTGGCTCTCTGTACTAGGGTTTTTGCGACGGAAGGATTATATAGGCGAAGGGGCAGAGTCGGGGGACGCTGATACGTCTCCGACGTATCGATAATTTCTTATGTTCCATGCCACATTATTGATGATATCTACATGTTTTATACACATTATATGTCGTATTTATGCATTTTCCGGCACTAACCTATTAACGAGATGCCGAAGAGCCAGTTGGCTGTTTTCTGCTGTTTTTGGTTTCAGAAATCCTACAAAGGAAATATTCTCGGAATTGGACGAAATCAACGCCCAGGGTCCTATTTTTGCACGAAGCTTCCAGAAGTCCGAGGGAGAGTCGAAGTGGGGCCACGAGGTGGCGACACACCAGGGCGGCGCGGCCCAGGCCCTGGCCGCGCCGGCCTGTGGTGTGGGCCCCTCGTGACCCCCCTTTACTTGCCCTTCCGCCTACAAATAGCCTTCGTCACGAAACCCCCAGTACCGAGAGCCACGATACGGAAAACCTTACTGAGACGCCGCCGCCGCCAATCCCATCTCGGGCGATTATGGAGATCACCTCCGGCACCCTGCCGGAGAGGGGAATCATCTCCCGGAGGACTCTTCACCGCCATGGTCGCCTCCGGAGTGATGAGTGAGTAGTTCACCCCTGGACTATGGGTCCATAGCAGTAGCTAGATGGTTGTCTTATCCTCATGTGCTTCATTGTCGGATCTTGTGAGCTGCCTAACATGATCAAGATCATCTATCTGTAATTCTATATGCTTGTGTTTGTCGGGATCCGATGGATAGAGAATACTATGTTATGTTGATTATCAATCTATTACCTATGTGTTGTTTATGATCTTGCATGCTCTCCGTTATTAGTAGAGGCTCGGCCAAGTTTTTACTATTAACTCCAAGAGGGAGTATTTATGCTCGATAGTGGGTTCATGCCTCCATTAAATCTGGGACGTGTGACGGAAAGTTCTAAGGTTGTGGATGTGCTTGTTGCCACTAGGGATAAAACATTGATGCTATGTCCGAGGATGTAGTTATTGATTACATTACGCACCATACTTAATGCAATTGTCTGTTGTTTTGCAACTTAATACTGGAAGGGGTTCGGATGATAACCTGAAGGTGGACTTTTTAGGCATAGATGCATGCTGGATAGCGGTCTATGTACTTTGTCGTAATGCCCAATTAAATCTCACAATATTCATCATATCATGTATGTGCATTGTCATGCCCTCTCTATTTGTCAATTGCCTGACTGTAATTTGTTCACCCAACATGCTATTTATCTTATGGGAGAGACACCTCTAGTGAACTCGTGGACCCCGGTCCATTCTTTTACATCGAATACAATCTGCAATACTTGTTCTACTGTTTTCTCGCAAACAATCATCATCCACACTATACATCTAATCCTTTGTTACGAGCAAGCCGGTGAGATTGACAAACTCATCTGTTTCGTTGGGGCAAAGTACTTTGGTTGTGTTGTGCGGGTTCCACGTTGGCGCCGGAATCTCCGGTGTTGCGCCGCACTACATCCCGCCGCCATCAACCTTCAACGTGCTTCTTGGCTCCTCCTGGTTCGATAAACCTTGGTTTCTTTCTGAGGGAAAACTTGCCGCTGTGCGCATCATACCTTCCTCTTGGGGTTCCCAACGGATGTGTGCTGTACACGCCATCAAGCAGTTTTTCTAGCGCCGTTGCCGGGGAGATCAAGACACGCTGCAAGGGGAGTCTCCACAATCCAATCTCTTTACTTTGTTTTTGTCTTGCTTTATTTTATTTACTACTTTGTTTGCTGTATTATATCAAAACACAAAAAATTAGTTGCTACCTTTACTTTATTTACTGTCTTGCACTCTATATCAAAACACAAAAAATTAGTTACTTGCATTTATTTTATCTAGATTGCTTTATTTACTACTGCTAAAATGGCCACTCCTGAAAATACTAAGTTGTGTGACTTCACAACCACAAATAATAATGATTTCTTATGCACACCTATTGCTCCACCTGCTACTACAGCAGAATTCTTTGAAATTAAACCTGCTTTCATCGAATCTTGTTATGCGAGAGCAATTTCTGCAGTGTTAGTTCCGATGATGTCTGCTGCCCATCTCAATAATTTTGTTGAATTGTGTGAAATGCAAAAGTATAAAGATGTAGATGGTGAAATTATAAAATTAAAATTGTTTCCTTTCTCATTAAGAGGAAGAGCTAAAGATTGGTTGCTATCTCTGCCTAAGAATAGTATTGATTCATGGACTAAATGCAAGGATGCTTTTATTGGTAGATATTACCCCCTGCTAAAATTATATCTTTGAGAAGTAGCATAATGAATTTCAAGCAATTAGATAATGAGCATGTTGCACAAGCTTGGGAAAGAATGAAATCTTTGGTTAAAAATTGCCCAACCCATGGATTGACTACTTGGATGATCATCCAAACCTTTTATGCATGACTGAACTTTTCTTCGCGGAACCTATTGGATTCAGCCGCTGGAGGTACCTTTATGTCCATCACTCTTGGTGAAGCAACAAAGCTCCTTGATAATATGATGATTAATTACTCTGAATGGCACACGGAAAGAGCTCCACAAGGTAAGAAGGTTAATTCTGTCGAAGAAACCTCTTCCTTGAGTGATAAGATTGATGCTATTATGTCTATGCTTGTGAATGATAGGACTAATGTTGATCCTAATAATGTTCCGTTAGCTTCATTGGTTGCCCAAAAAGAACATGTTGATGTAAACTTCATTAAAAATAATAATTTCAACAACAATGCTTATCGGAACAATTCTAGTAATAACTATAGGCCATATCCTTATAATAATGGTAACGGTTATGCTAATTCTTATGGGAATTCTTACAACAATAATAGGAACACACCCCCTGGACTTGAAGCTATGCTTAAAGAATTTATTAGTACACAAACTGCTTTTAACAAATCTGTTGAGGAAAAGCTCAATAAAATTGATATTCTCGCTTCTAAGGTTGATAGTCTTGCCTCTGATGTTGATCTATTAAAATTGAAAGTTATACCTAATAAGGACATTGAAAATAAAATTGTTACTACAGCAAAAGCCATCCAAGTTAGAATTAATGAGAATATAATATTGATGGCCGAATTGCATGCTAGGTGGGAAAGAGAAGAAAATGAAAAACTAGCTAAAGAGAGTAATGTAGCTAAAGTTTGGACTATTACAACCACTAGTAATGTTAATGATTCACACGTTGCTGCACCTCCTACTATCAATGATAAAATAATTGGTGTTGGCAATGTTACTACTCCTAGTGCAAAGCGTGCAAAATTGCCTGAAACTGCTAAAACTGCTGAAACTGCCTGTGATAAAACTGCTGAAATTTTTTCCAACATTGGGGATGATGATCCCATTGCTTTAGATTATAATGGTTTGGATTTTGATGATTGCCACATCTCTGAAGTTATAAAGTTCTTACAAAAACTTGCTAAGAGTCCCAATGCTAGTGCTATAAACTTGGCTTTCACGAAACATATTACAAATGCTCTCATAAAAGCTAGAGAAGAGAAACTAAAACTTAAAACTTCTATTCCTAGAAAGCTAGAGGATGGTTGGGAGCCCATCATTAAGATGAAGGTCAATAACTTTGATTGTAATGCTTTATGTGATCTTGGTGCAAGTATTTCCGTTATGCCTAAGAAAATTTATAATATGCTTGACTTCCCACCATTGAAAAATTGTTATTTCGATGTTAATCTTGTTGATAATGCTATAAAGAAACCTTTGGGGAGAGTTGATAATGTTCGCATTACCGTTAACAATAACCTTGTCCCCGTTGATTTTGTTGTCTTGGATATTGAATGCAATGCATCTTGTCCCATTATATTGGGAAGACCTTTTCTTCGAACTCGTTGGTGCTACCATTGATATGAAGGAAGGTAATATTAAATATCAATTTCCTCTCAAGAAAGGTATGGAACACTTCCCTAGAAAGAGAATGAAGTTACCTTTTGATTCTATTATTAGAACAAGTTATAATGTCGATGCTTCATCTCTTGATAACACTTGATATACACTTTCTGCGCCTAGCTGAAAGGCGTTAAAGAAAAGCGCTTATGGAGACAACCCATGTTTTTACTACAGTATTTTTGTTCTATATTTGAGTCTTGGAAGTTGTTTACTACTGTAGCAACCTCTCCTTATCTTAGTTTTGTGCATTGTTGTGCCAAGTAAAGTCGTTGATAGTAAGGTTCATACTAGATTTGGATTACTGCGCGGTAACAGATTTCTTTGCTGTCACGAATTTCGACCTGCCTCTCTGTAGGTAGCTCAGAAAAATATGCCAATTTACGTGCGTGATCCTCAGATATGTACGCAACTTTCATTCAATTTGGGAATTTTCATTTGAGCAAGTCTGGAGCCTCAATAAAATCCATCTTTACGGACTGTTCTGTTTTGACAGATTCTGCCTTTTATTTCGCATTGCCTCTTTTGCTATGATGGATGAATTTCTTTGTTCCATTAATGTCCAGTAGCTTTATGCAATGTCCAGAAGTGTTAAGAATGATTATGTCACCTCTGAACATGTTAATTTTTATTATGCACTAACCCTCCAATGAGTTGTTTCGAGTTTGGTGTGGAGGAAGTTTTCAAGGATCAAGAGAGGGAGATGATACAATATGATCAAGGAGAGTGAAGGCTCTAAGCTTGGGGAAGCCCCGGTGGTTCACCCCTGCATATTTTAAGAAGACTCAAGTGTCTAAGCTTGGGGATGCCCAAGGCATCCCCTTCTTCATCGACAACATTATCAGGTTCCTCCCGTGAAACTATATTTTTATTCCATCACATCTTATGTGCTTTGCTTGGAGTGTCGGTTTGTTTTTGTTTTTTGTTTTGTTTGAATAAAATGGATCCTAGCATTCATTGTGTGGGAGAGAGACATGCTCCGCTGTTGCATATGGACAAATATGTCCTTAGGCTTTACTCATAGTATTCATGGCGAAGGTTGAATCTTCTTCGTTAAATTGTTATATGGTTGGAATCGGGAAATGCTACATGTAGTAATTCTAAAATGTCTTGAATAATTTGATACTTGGCAATTGTTGTGCTCATGTTTAAGCTCTTGCATCATATACTTTGCACCCATTAATGAAGAAACACCTAGAGCTTGCTAAATTTGGTTTGCATATTTGGTCTCTCTAAAGTCTAGATAATTTCTAGTATTGAGTTTGAACAACAAGGAAGACGGTGTAGAGTCTTATAATGTTTACAATATGTCTTTTATGTGAGTTTTGCTGCACCGGTTCATCCTTGTGTTTGTTTCAAATAACCTTGCTAGCCTAAACCTTGTATCGAGAGGGAATACTTCTCATGCATCCAAAATCCTTGAGCCAACCACTATGCCATTTGTGTCCACCATACCTACCTACTACATGGTATTTCTCCGCCATTCCAAAGTAAATTGCTTGAGTGCTACCTTTAAAATTTCCATTCTTTACCTTGACAATATATAGCTCATGGGACAAATAGCTTAAAAACTATTGTGGTATTGAATATGTACTTATGCACTTTATCTCTTATTAAGTTGCTTGTTGTGCGATAACCATGTTTTTCGGGGACGCCATCAACTACTCTTTGTTGAATATCATGTGAGTTTCTATGCATGTCCGTCTTGTCTGAAGTAAGGGAGATCTACCACTTTAATGGTTAGATCATGCATATTGTTAGAGAAGAACATTGGGCCGCTAACTAAAGCCATGAATCATGGTGGAAGTTTCAGTTTTGGACATATATCCTCAATCTCATATGAGAACACTAATTGTTGCTACATGCTTATGCATTAAAGAGGAGTCCATTATCTGTTGTCCATGTTGTCCCGGTATGGATGTCTAAGTTGAGAATAATCAAAAGCGAGAAATCCAAAATGCGAGCTTTCTCCTTAGACCTTTGTACAGGCGGCATGGAGGTACCCCTTTGTGACACTTGGTTAAAACATGTGTATTGCGATGATCCCGGTAGTCCAAGCTAATTAGGACAAGGTGCGGGCACTATTAGTATACTATGCATGAGGTTTGCAACTTGTAAGATATAATTTACATGATACATATGCTTTATTACTACCGTTGACAAAATTGTTTCTTGTTTTCAAAATCAAAGCTCTAGCACAAATATAGCAATCGATGCTTTCCTCTGCGAAGGACCTTTCTTTTACTTTTAATGTTGAGTCAGTTTACCTATTTCTCTCCACCTCAAGAAGCAAACACTTGTGTGAATTGTGCATTGATTCCTACATACTTGCATATTGCACTTGTTATATTACTCTATGTTGACAATTATCCATGAGATATACATGTTATAAGTTGAAAGCAACCGCTGAAACTTAATCTTCCTTTGTGTTGCTTCAATACCTTTACTTTGATTTATTGCTTTATGAGTTAACTCTTATGCAAGACTTATTGATGCTTGTCTTGAAGTACTATTCATGAAAAGTCTTTGCTTTATGATTCATTTGTTTACTCATGTCATTTCCATTGTTTTGATCGCTGCATTCATTACATATGTTTACAATAGTATGATCAAGGTTATGATGGCATGTCACTCCAGAAATTATCTTTGTTATTGTTTACCTGCTCGGGACGAGCAGGAACTAAGCTTGGGGATGCTGATACGTCTCCGACGTATCGATAATTTCTTATGTTCCATGCCACATTATTGATGATATCTACATGTTTTATACACATTATATGTCGTATTTATGCATTTTCCGGCACTAACCTATTAACGAGATGCCGAAGAGCCAGTTGCTGTTTTCTGCTGTTTTTGGTTTCAGAAATCCTACAAAGGAAATATTCTCGGAATTGGACGAAATCAACGCCCAGGGTCCTATTTTTGCACGAAGCTTCCAGAAGTCCGAGGGAGAGTCGAAGTGGGGCCACGAGGTGGCGACACACCAGGGCGGCGCGGCCCAGGCCCTGGCCGCACCGACCTGTGGTGTGGTCCCCTCGTGACGCCCCTTTACCTGCCCTTCCGCCTACAAATAGCCTTCGTCGCGAAACCCCCAGTACCGAGAGCCACGATACGGAAAACCTATGCGAGACGCCGCCGCCGCCAATCCCATCTCGGGGGATTACGGAGATCACCTCCGGCACCCTGCCGGAGAGGGGAATCATCTCCCGGAGGACTCTTCACCGCCATGGTCGCCTCCGGAGTGATGAGTGAGTAGTTCACCCCTGGACTATGGGTCCATAGCAGTAGCTAGATGGTTGTCTTCTCCTCATGTGCTTCATTGTCGGATCTTGTGAGCTGCCTAACATGATCAAGATCATCTATCCGTAATTCTATATGTTGTGTTTGTCGGGATCCGATGGATAGAGAATACTATGTTATGTTGATTATCAATCTATTACCTATGTGTTGTTTATGATCTTGCATGCTCTCCGTTATTAGTAGAGGCTCTGGCCAAGTTTTTACTCTTAACTCCAAGAGGGAGTATTTATGCTCGATAGTGGGTTCATGCCTCCATTAAATCTAGGACAGTGACAGAAAGTTCTAAGGTTGTGGATGTGCTGTTGCCACTTGGGATAATACATTGATGCTATGTCCGAGGATGTAGTTATTGATTACATTACGCACCATACTTAATGCAATTGTCTGTTGTTTTGCAACTTAATACTGGAAGGGGTTCAGATGATAACCTCGAAGGTGGACTTTTTAGGCATAGATGCATGCTGGATAGCGGTCTATGTACTTTGTCGTAATGCCCAATTAAATCTCACAATATTCATCATATCATGTATGTGCATTGTCATGCCCTCTCTATTTGTCAATTGCCCGACTGTAATTTGTTCACCCAACATGCTATTTATCTTATGGGAAAGACACCTCTAGTGAACTGTGGACCCCGGTCCATTCTTTTACATCGAATACAATCTGCAATACTTGTTCTACTATTTTCTGCAAACAATCATCATCCACACTATACATCTAATCCTTGTTACAGCAAGCCGGTGAGATTGACAACCTCACTGTTTCGTTGGGGCAAAGTACTTTGGTTGTGTTGTGTAGGTTCCACGTTGGCGCCGAAATCTCTGGTGTTGCGCCGCACTACATCCCGCCGCCATCAACCTTCAACGTGCTTCTTGGCTCCTCCTGGTTCGATAAACCTTGGTTTCTTTCTGAGGGAAAAATTGCCGCTGTGCGCATCATACCTTCCTCTTGGGGTTCCCAACGGACGTGTGCTGTACACGCCATCAGACGCCCGAGGGGCCCACCCCATATGGCGGCGCGGCCAGGGGTGGGGCCGCGCCCCCCTATGGTGTGGGCGCCTCGTGGCCCCTCTTCGGTGTTCTGGAAGACTCCGTGGAAAATAAGACCGTGGGGTTTTGTTTCGTCCAATTCCGAGAATATTTCCTGTGTAGGATTTCTGAAACCAAAAACAGCAGAAAACAGGAACTGGCGCTTCGGCATCTTGTTAATAGGTTAGTGCCAGAAAATGCATAAAATGATATAAAGTGTATATAAAACATGTGAGTATTGTCATAAAACTAGCATGGAACATAAGAAATTATTGATACGTTTGAGACGTATCAAGCATCCCCAAGCTTAGTTCCTACTCGCCCTCGAGTAGGTAAACGATAAAAAGGATAATTTCTGAAGTGACATGCTACTATCGATACTATTGTAAAGCATATGAGATGAATGAAGTGATTCAAAGCAATGGTCTATAGTTTGTTAACAAATAGATAATGACTAAACAACTGAATCATATAGCAAAGACTTTTCATGAATAGTACTTTCAAGACAAGCATCAACAAGTCTTGCATAAGAGTTAACTCATAAAGCAATAGATTCTTAATAGAAGGTTTTGAAGCAACACAAAGGATGATTTAAGTTTCAGCAGTTGCTTTCAACTTTCAACATGTATATCTCATGGATAATTGTCAACACAAAGTAATATGATGAGTGCAAACAAGCTAGTATGTAAGAATCAATGCACACAGTTGACACAAGTGTTTGCTTCTAAGATAGAAAGAAGTAGGTAAACTGACTCAACATAAAGTAAAAGAAAGGCCCTTCGCAGAGGGAAACACGGATTACTCATGTGCTAGAGCTTTTTATTTTGAAAACATGGAAACAATTTTTTCAACGGTAGTAATAATTCATATGTGTTATGCATAAAACCTCCTATAAGTTGCAAGCCTCATGCATCGAATACTAATAGTGCCCGCTCCTTGTCCTAATTAGCTCGGATTTCCATGGATTATCATTGCATTACATATGTTTCAACCAAGTGTCACAAAGGGGTACCTCTATGCCACTTGTACAAAGGTCCAAGGAGATAGATCGCATTTGATCTCTCAATTTTGATAGATCTCAACTTGAGGACATCCATACCGGGACAACATAGAAAACAGATAATGGACTCCTCTTTTATGCTTTAAGCATTCAACAACAGATAATATTCTCATAAGAGATTTGAGGATTAATGTCCAAGCTAAAACTTCCACCATGATACATGGCTTTGGTTGGCGGCCCAATGTTCTTCTCTAACAATATGCATACTCAAACCATTTAACTCATGGCAAATCTCCCTTACTTCAGAGAAGACGAACATGCATAGCATCTCACATGATATTCAACAAAGGTGTGACAGGTTGATGGCGTCCCCAGAAACATGGTTACCGCTCAACAAGCAACTTATAAGAACTAAGATGCATAAGCGACATATTCATTACCACAATAGTTTTTTAGGCTACTTTCCCATGAGCTATGTATTGCAAAGACAAGGAATGAATTTTTTTTTAAGGTAGCACGCAAGAAATTTACTTTGGAATGGCAGAAAAATACCACATAGTAGGTAGTTATGGTGGACACAAATGGCATAGGTTTTGGCTCAAGGTTTTGGATGGACGAGAAGCATTCCCTCTCAGTACAAGGCTTTGGCTAGCAAGGTTGTTTGAAGCAAACACAAGTATGAACCGGTACAACAAAGCTTACATAAGAACATATTGCAAGCATTATAAGACTCTACACTGTCTTCCTTGTTGCTCAAACACTTTTACCAGAAAATATCTAGACTTTAGAGAGACCAATCATGCAAACCAAATTTCAACAAGCTCTGCGGTAGTTCTCCACTAATAGGTTTAAACCACATGATGCAAGAGCTTAAACATGATCTACTTGAGAGCTCAAAAAAATTGTGTGATGACCCAGCGTACCACTGCATGGTGTAGTACACAAGTCGTTGACATAACACAAGTGAAACACCGTTCCACTCATATTACATCTCTCAGAGTGGTACAACAGAAACATATGCGAGTCCAAGGTATGTCTATAGAAGTACACACGAACTGTTTACATAAGATCAACACAACCTCCTACTTTACAGTGAGGTAAAACTTCAAATAAAGCTCCAGAAGAACGACTCGTAGTCTATCTTATTGCTAACTCAAGATTATGAGCTACTTGGCTTGCTATAGAATTCTAGCTACTTAGGTGCTAGGATTAGGGAAAGGTTCCCTTCTATTACTAGTCTAGGTTTCCCTTATAGCTGATGCAGAAGTTGACTCCATAGACTTCTTTGATTGGATTCTTCATCTTGTTGCAGTTGACTCCTTTGTCTTCGAGTTCCACGGTAGTTTCTCCTTCGGTGCCTTGATCTAAGAAGGGGGTTCAAATGGGATAGAATGAGTACGAGCGTACTCAGCAAGTTCATATTAGGAAATATGTGTATCATGCACTAGCTACAGCCATAGACCGAGAAAGTCATAGGCCAATGCAAGTTTTCATAAACATTTCTTCAAAAGGTTTATTTTATTCCGAAAACTATGCCCGTCGGTCTTCACGGGGTTGACTAGAACTTCATGGAGTTCCTTTCCTGCCGCGTTCGCAGTTCCCTTCCCGGAACAGGGAGTGACAGCCACAATTTGATACACTCTGCAGAGGTGCGTTACTTTTCCCATAAGAGACCTTATCCTTGTTGCCAACCAGGCGACATCTTTCCCGTCCACACTTCCTTTGGTGTGAGGCCAGGTGTAAGATCCAAGCCCACACCGCCTTCTCCGCGACTGCAAACCCACCCTTTTGTCCAACCGTACACCCCCAGTAGACTTCTCCCAATAATACGACTTTACTCACGGTGTACTCTGGACAATCCTTCATAGATCATAGATCTTATCATCACTAATGGATGGGGATTTAAAAGGATATCCCAACCTATTGCGGCAGTGCCTCCAACACCCCACCGGCTCTACAGATCCGTTGGCGTGCAGAAGGGAAAAGATACGGCTGGCTTCCCCAGAGCCATTATAGATCTTATGGTCAACGCGATATGTACGGCGCTAGAATCACTGGACGGCATTGGTACTTAGTCCTAGATGAGTAGTACCCATGCAATGGAACCTCCATCATATCAACACATACCATGGTTCCATTGCCCACCACATAGTCATATTCATAATTGTAAAATAATACTTTGCTTTTCAATGCATGAGTGATAAGTACAGTACTTTGCATATAGTTTGATACAAATAATCAAATGACATGAGCAAGCGATGAACTTGCCTTTCTTGACTGCAAGATTATGCAGGCAAAAGCTTCGATACGTGATAACTCCAAATTCTGAAATACCATCATCGTCCGGTAAAGACAATGTTTAAAGAACTGGCAAAGATGCTATAATGCATAGTATGAGATGCAATCGTCCCAAGCGTAACCTATCCTCGATGATTTAAGATGTATGAGTTGTAAATATTTCTTTAGGGTTGGTTGCACTTTTAGAATGGTTCTCAAACAAGGTTCTTATTAGGGTTTGGTTATATTAGCATCATAATCAAGTGATATAAGACATCATAACAAGCATACACATAAAGAATAGTAGTGGAATAATATGTGAAGAACAGTTGTCAATTTTAAGTTCTACAGGACATGGTTGATGATTACTTATATTATACTTCAAAAGAATAACTTTTGAAGATCATGTTGTTTAAGAAATAAGAAGTATTTCAAATAAGAACTATGGCTTCTATGGTTTGATTGACATTTGTACTTTAAAAGAATAACTTTTGAAGAACAGGTTAAATAAGAATATGAACTACTATATATAGGAGCTATGGCTTTCTAGGGTTTACTATGGCTTCACAATTGCTTCACTAAGTAATCTCTATTTGTTTCTAAGCTAAGGGGCTTATCATTACCTAGGTAGGGTTTAGTGGAATAGGAGCATATGATGTGAATTGTTACACAAGGTTGGTACTAGGGTTCATCATTATGGTTCTACTAGGGTTTTATAATTGAGGTTGATCTTAATGGTGTGGTATATAGGATAGTGGTCAATGGTACTAATTCAATTAACAAGTTAGGGTTTATACCTAGGTGACCCTAGGGAATCATATAGGTTTTAATTAAGAATAGGGACATGAAATGATAATCTTATGTGACTTGGTTTTATGCTAGTGGATCATAAGCATGCATTCATTTGTTTCTTACTAGGGTTTTATAGGTATAGGTGAAGTGGATATGTTCACATGGGCTAAACCCCTAGGGTTTTAGGATTGCAACTATTAAGGATGAACACATAAAATAATGGGATCAAGGTCTTACTTAAATTAAAACTAGGGTTTCTAAGCTATGGTATAACTCCTAAAATGATAATTGGTAATAGAGTTGTGGTTACTAATTACTTTGAATCAAAATTAGTGATGGTTTGACTTTCCATTAATTTTCACAAGATTTAATAATTAGAGTAACTCCTATTTAGGTTTAATTAAGAATCAGGGTTTAATAATTGTTATCGGAAGAAGCCTGGTGACCGGGTGTATACGTGAGCACGCATCCATTGGTTGACACGTGTCACATCTAGCAATCCACTGTTACCATCATTGTTGGGTTAGCAAACCACATCAGCACTAACAACACTTCCAAATCACGTAGGACCCACTTTTTGAATTCAAATAGTGGGCCAGATGCACTTTCAAATCACGTAGGACCTACGCCAAGTACGCTTAGCGATAGATAAGACAATGTCAAGGAAACAGATCCAATTGACGATAACCGGATCTCAACGCAGATCGTGTGACATCTAGAGGGTGCTCACGTATACACCTAGTCACCAAATCCTCTCTCTAATTGTTATTAGGGTAAAAGTATTTATCTTGTTAATTTAAGAATGTTTAAGTAACTAATTGTTGAGCTACCAAAATGATATTGGATTTTAATATTCTCTTGCTTTATTGTTATTTAAAGGAAATAGAAAATGGTAATTTGCAAATTAGGGTTTATGAATTACCACTAATAATTAAGGTAATGCAACTATGATAAAGAAAATTAATCTTAACATTTTACTTAGTTACTGAATAGTTAAAATTTAATTTTTAAACTTCACTAATTATTTAATTCAAATTGTGTTTTAAATAAATTGAAAAGGCATAATTATCAAAGTTAAAAATAAGTGAATTTTTATTTTGACACACATGTTTGTTTTATATTTTATTTGAATAGAGTTCATTTTGGTGAGCATTTTGCTATATTATTCATATTTTTCTGAGTTGAAATGAATTTTACATGATTTTACAAAGTTTCAGCATTTTTCTGGAATTTGAAATAACTAACAAATACTAACTGTACCGGTTCATGTCTAGCCACAGAGACGAGACAGGTGGGACCTAAGTACACGTCAGATGCCACGCCAGCAAGGACTGGTCAAAGTTGACCGAGGCCTTTGACCTCACCGACGTTTAAACGCCGGCGGCCAGAGCACGGTGGCGCCGCTGATTTAGGGCTCCCCTGGATGCGCGACTAGGTGTTTCTGAACGAGTACTGCAAGGTGAATTGAATGGTGATGATGGTTTAGCGAGGGGATCACCGGAGCATCGCCGGCGATGGGTACTGCGGCGGTGCTACTCCGGCCAACATGCAAACTAGGGCTACAGGCGATGCCAGGAAGCGAGAGTATGCTCTAAAGACGCGTATGCTCACCCTGGTGATGATGGTGTGGTCGACTCCGGCGATTGTTGACGGAGACGGTGAGGAATTCGCCATTACCGGCGAGGTACTGCGGAAGGGATCGATGAAATTCGACGGCTTGAGGAAGATCCAGCATGATTCCTTCCTCCCACATGCTCTATGGCGACAGGCGCTCCTCCTAGACCTCACGGCAAGCTCCGGGGTGGCCTCAATCGTCGGCTTCGTGCTCGACGCCGGCAAGCAGTCGAGGAAGAAATCAAGGGCTAGAGAGATGCTGAGGGGAAATGGATGGTTGGATGAGATCAAGGGGTGCTCGGCGGTGCTTTCCCCCCTATTTATAGGCCGAGGGGAGCTCTGAGGCCTCGACACGACGACGACGACGGTCAGGAGGTGGCGGTGCCTGGAGAGTTCATATGGGCGAAGATCTTTTGCTTCTGGATATGCTCGGACGCGAGATGTATAGGGAGTGGTTCCGGAAGCTTCGCGGCGTCCGGGCGTCCTTATTGTCGATGAGGTCGTGGCCTAGTGGCTTCGTCGCGCTGTCGTGCTCAGAGACGACGACGACGGGTATTTTCTCTTCGCACGAATATTAAAGTGACCAAAACGGTATTTGGTTCGGGCTGGGCTGCTCTCGGTCCGTTGCTGGGCTAGGTTGGTGGGCTGCGTTGTTGGGCTCGGCCGAACAGGTAAGCCAGGTAAGCCCCTCTTTCTCCTCTTTTCTTTTCCATTTTCTTTTCTGTTTTTATTTCCTGATTTCTATTTGTTATTTGTATTCAAATTTGAATTCTGTTTTGTTTTGCAGGTTCTAGAATATTTGAATATCAAAACAATTTGATAATGCTACCTACTGTATGGTTTTGTTTATAAATAACCATATTATAATTGATTTATTTTGTGTTCTTATGAGACATAATTCAAAATTCAAATAGATATGATTTTAGGCTTTATCTCAATTGCTTTTTAATTAAGGAATTAAACCTGTTTTAATTGATTTGAAATTTAGAACATGTGCATGGTGAACACATTCTATTTTTCTAGTGCTTAACCATAGTGATCATTCACATATAATTTAATTATGGCTAGGGTTTAACAAATGGTAAAGGAAATGGAATTGGTTAATGATTTTATGTGAATGATAGTTCTTAAGTTTTAAGAAGATGATTGGGACATTGGTTTCACTCTACTCACCAAATGATATTTAGTCCTAAGTACATATGGCTTAGTTTATACTTGTGATCCATGATGCACAAGTTCGGACATATTATTTTATGTGGATTGAATCCTATGTGAAAAGGTTTAGGGTTTTGGTAATGCTCACTAGTTGAAGTATAAATGGGCATGAGGCATGGCAGGATTCTTTTCATGATCCCAAGTGGTACTTGGATTCAAATGTGGTCTAGGGTTTTTATTTGGGATTACCCATGGGATACACAAGCCATAATTGGGTATAAGTATAAGCTTTGATTATGTTTTATTGGCTAGCTAGGGTTACTCCTCCATACAAGGCATGAGGATTGGTTTGGTGTTAACTACTAGTGATATACTTATTATTTTGTGTGATAGATGAGATCTGTTAATCATATGTGTTTAACTTATCATCTATATCTACAAGGTATAGTCATGCATTAGACAAGATCCACTTATTCCTCACTAATCCCTCTTTAATATTCCTCTCATCACACTCATCCTAGATTCTTAGAGTTTATAATTAATACCAAGTTGTGATGATTATGGAATTGGTTTCCTAAGGTATTGTTATTGGAATAGGGTTCTCACCTCCAAGATCAAATATTGACTTTAATAACTAGGTTTAGTACTTCTCTAATATTCTTATATGAACATGGCTATGGTTAGTATTATAACTTCTCTCACTTCTCAATGTTTTGGAATATCCTAAGGTCCTACTCAAGAGATGATGATATGATCCTCTACATATATGGTTTGCCTAGGAATTCTACCTTGGTATCTTCTGTAGCTTGTTCTTCGAGAAATCTGATAAACCCGCATCTTGTGGTATGCCTCCACCTCCTAGCTTCTTCATCTTGATCCTAGCTAGTTCATATGGAGTGGCTCTATGTGTTTGTGCCCATGTATCATGGTACTTGATGAGCAAATGGATGAAGGGTGTGGCTCTATTTATAGGCTTGGGCAAGCTCTAGTATCATGACACATAGGTGGTGACTCTTGTTTTGATTTTATGAGTAAGGTGCTTGGTTGTCATGCACTCATCCATAGCAATCCTTTGAGCATGAGGTGGCAAAGCTTGGGATTCAAGTCATGTAGATATTTTCATCACATGTGGCATGATCATTATCCTCTCATATGATTTATTCTTGGATAGCCAAGTGGCATTTGTTACTAAATATCTTGTGAATGCTTTTGTACTTGTGAATAGTGCACCATATCATGTATTATTAGATTTATGTTATAATATTGGTTAAAAGGTCAAAGTTGAGGGTTATTTCTCAAATTTGGATAGTTGGTGTTTGATTTCACCAAGGCATGATCAAATGAGTTTCAAAATACTCATAATTGGTTTTATTCAAATAGTTTGAACTATAATTTGTAATGTAAATGGATTTAGTTTTATGATATTCCATGTATTTAATAAGTTATGATTTAAATAAGAATGTGTGGCTTTTATGCACTTTAGACCCTGTGGTTTACCTTATTTATAAGTGAATTAAATTACACACAAAGGTAGTTGCTAACTTTTAAGTGTTGTGTAATAGTTCTAGTTCCTTTTTGATCCAACCTATGGATCAAATTATGTCTACCCAAAATAAGGGTTTAGCAAAGATCACGATGAAGTTTATAGCGCTTGACTTGATGATCTACTTCAATTCCAGCAAGTCAAGTGAAACTTCGGTTCATCGTGGTAAGTTTTATTTGAAAGCGCGAAAATTCCTCGGATTTTCTATGCATGAATGCAATGCACACTTTGGTGTTCTCTCATTTTGTTGCCTCTAAACCTGGGATATTACAGCCTCTCCCCCTTAAACTGAACTTCGTCCCGAAGTTTGAACGCTCTCATGTTTCGGAACGTGGAAATTTCTTGAACAAATCCCCATCCTTCAACTCCATGGTGATCACACTAGATATAGTTGAATATATCCCTTGTCCAGCTCCTTCCTGGAGTCTTTTGATGTCTGGCACTGATACTTTCTTCAATTCTATGATTTCTTCCAACACTCTAAACTTATAGGCTTACTCTTCAAAGATTCTTTGATTAGGACATCTTATTGTGTTGATGGACTTTACTAAAGGTTGTGATGACATCTTCCTATTTGGGTACTCAAAACTTGGTTC
>NC_061511.1:100290214-100304648 GCF_022539505.1 Lolium rigidum
TAAATAAGCACTTCGCTATGTCATTCATAACAGTGAATAAGTATTCTGTGAAATATAGCCTAAGAGACCCACACGGTGCACACACTGTCACCTTTACACACGTGGGACAAGGAGTCTCCGGAGATCACATAAGTAAAACTCACTTGACTAGCATAATGACATCTAGATTACAAGCATCATCATATGAATCTCAATCATGTAAGGCAGCTCATGAGATTATTGTATTGAAGTACATAGGAGAGAGATGAACCACATAGCTACCGGTACAGCCCCGAGCCTCGATGGAGAACTACTCCCTTCTCATGGGAGACAGCAGCGTTGATGAAGATGGCGGTGGTGTCGATGGAGGAGCCTTCCGGGGGCACTTCCCCGTCCCGGCGGCGTGCCGGAACAGAGACTCCTGTCCCCCAGATCTTGGCTTCGCGATGGCGGCGGCTCTGGAAGGTTTCTCGTACCGTGGCTTTTCCGTCTCGTGTTTTAGGTCTGGGACCTTTTTATAGGCGAAGAGGCGGCGTCAGAAGGTCAACGGGGCGACGACACCATAGGGGGGCGCGGGCCACCCCCAGGCCGCGCCAGCCTGGCGTCTGGTGGGCCTGTGCCCCCTCTCTGGCGGTTCTCGTGTGTTCTGGATGCTTCCGGGCAAAATAGGAACCTGGGCGTTGATTTCTTCCAATTCCGAGAATATTTCTTTACTAGGATTTCTGAAACCAAAAACAGCAGAAAACAGCAACTGGCACTTCGGCATCTTGTTAATAGGTTAGTTCCAGAAAATGCATAAATATGACATAAAATATGCATATAACATGTAGATATCATCAATAATGTGGCATGGAACATAAGAAATTATCGATACGTCGGAGACGTATCAATCGGCTCCAAGACTTTATCTCAAGTGGTTTGGAAACCAGGGGATTCACATTTTTGGGCTGGTCTAATGGCGACAAAAAATGTCTTTTTTCGTCATGGAACTTTCTCAATTAAGAATGGAACACAGATACGGTTACGGGAAGATGCTTGGTTAGACAATGCACCTCTAAGTGAACAGGTATCCTGCGTTGTATAGCATCGTTCATCGCAAAGGAGATACCATTGCTACAGTAATGGCTACCTCTCCACCGAATGTGACGTTCAGACGAGTTTTGCTAGGACAGAGGCTATTGGCATGGAATACCTTAATTCCAAGGCTGGGCGATATTAATCTATCACCTGGTCCAGATGAATTTCGGTGGAACCTACATGTAGATGGCTCTTTATACAATGCCATACTTCATTCTGATTTACCAGTTGATAATAATAAGAAAATTTGGAAGATGAAGATACCATTAAAAATAAAAATATTAGGATGGTATCTTCGTCGAGGTGTCATCCTCACCAAAGACAATCTTGTTAAGCGGAATTGGCAAGGAAGTAAGCGATGTGTTTTTTGTCATCATGATGAATCTATTAAACACCTCTTCTTCCAGTGCCTATTTGGTCGGTCATCCAAGTAGCGTCTACCTTGTATCCTCCGACTAGTGTGGCCAATGTCTTTGGCAATTGGCTTCATGGTATAGATTCAAGGTTCAAGTTGCTTCTTAGGGTGGGGGCGCTAGCAGTTATCTGGGCGCTGTGGCTGAGTAGGAATGACAAGATTTTTAATGATAAAAATTGCTCTTTGTTGCAGGTCATCTACAGATGTACAGGTATTCTCCGTTTGTGGTTACCTCTTCAGCGCATGGAGAACCGCGACCTATTTACGGAGGTCTGTACACGGTTGGAGGCTACGGCGAGGGATACTTTTTCCCTACATGGGTGGCAGCATAGTCTACGGATTGAAGCCCCTCCCACACCTTAGGCGTTATATGATTCATCGTTCCGATATGTATTCCGCCTAGTTTGCTTTTTGTTTGACATCTTTTCTGGACGTAAAGACTCATAAACGGCTGTGTGCATCCTGGTTATGCAGAGGCTGGATGTAATTGCTTATTATAAGTAATAAAGCATCCTTTATCGAAAAAAATCACTCACTGAGCTAAAGCAAAACAGTTACTTATTTGGACTCCCTAACTAAATTACGTTAGGAACTACTATTATTCTCTAGACCGGACTTGCTCGAGATCTTGAATGTTGGTTCATTGCCAAATCAAGCGCTAGACATTGAGGATCATGCTGGTGTGGATGGTCCTCTCTCTTCTCACCAATCCATCGGGCACGTGGCTCATGTAGGTGATGTGGTTGCTACGTTTGGAGCGTTGGCACGTGTGCCCGGGGCTCTCGTCGCCAAAGATATTTGTGATTTCCTTGCACTTAACCTGAATCCGGAAAGACGATTGGGTATTTTATGAATTTAAAGGCCGACATGGATAAGATAAAGAAAGGTGTCATTGTGAAGGTAAAATCAAACAAGTGGAGGAAGAATAGTGGCGCTACAGTAATGGCATATGCGGCTAATTCCTTGATGGATGGCTATGAGTGTCATGGTTTGTCATCTTGTTTGTGATTGTGTCCTTTTTTTTGCTGATTTTTCCTAAGTTACCACCAGTCTATGGGGACACTTTGGCCCGTCGGGACTCTACCGTGGTATGTTGTATGCGTTTCATGTTGGGATTGTCTATGTTGTGGTCATTTAGTCTCATATTTTGGTACTCCGCCTATCTCTTGGGTTGTGGCTTGGATGGCTTCGTGGTCAAGTTTGTAACGGTTATCGCCTTGTTTTCCGTAAATTAATTAGGCAACTCTCTTCTTCTCAATTAATGGATGACCCAATTCCTTTTACTTCCGTTTAAAAAATATGATCTGTCATTTTGTCAACACACCTGCCATATTGTGTACATAAGCAATTGACTAATGGTGGTCAATTATACATTACTCCCCCCGTCTCAAAATGTAAGGCATCTAAGGATTATAACATTTTTAAAATTTGATAAAGTTTATACCCAAAAATATGAATATTTACAATACTAAATCAATATCAATAGATTCATCATAAAGTACATTCTATTAATGTGTTCATTTGATATTGTATATGTAAAAAAATTCTAAATATTTGATCAAATTTAGTAACATTTAACTTTTAACTAATCATTAGACGTCTTACATTTTGTAACAGAGTGAGTATTATTCTCTAGACTGAGCCTTTTCTCTTCTAGAATGTAAATGAAAAAAAATCAAGGGACAAGAATGACACGCATGTGGCCTATGAGAATTGTACATTTCAGAGATATATAAAAATATTTTCTGGGCCCACAAGTCGGCGGCCTAAGCTAGCCCCACTGGCGGCTCGGCCGAAAAGGAACTAAACCAATCGTATCACCTCGAAAAAGGGAACATGAAGATCAGCATGGATGGCATGCATATATACTTGACGCGCACAGCACAGGCCACAGGAGACAGAAAATCAGCGGCTGCCTCCTGCAACTGCGAGCAGGAGCTTCATCGATCGGAGTATCGGACTAGCTAGGAGGTAGGAGCTGTCATGGCAGCTAGCGCTCTTCTCATGGTGGCTCTCGCCGTGTTCGTCGCCGCGGTGGCGGCCGCGGCGCTGGACACGTCGCCGGTGCCGTTCGACGCCGGGTACGCGGCGCTCTTCGGGGGCGACAACCTCGTGCGGTCGCCGGACGGCCGCGGCGTCACCCTCAAGCTCGACCGATACACCGGTAAGTAATTAGCCAATGGAACAGTACCTGCAAATATTCAGTTTATCAACCCGATTGCGACCGAATCAATTTGGTTTCCGTTTGGGTGATTATTTGATTGCTCGGTGAATCGATCGATACCTTAGTGATTGCAAATTCAGCTAGTACTTATGGATGCATGATGTGATGAATCGATTATGCAGGGTCTGGGTTCGTCTCCAAGGCGGCGTACCGCCATGGGTTCTTCAGCGCTTCCATCAAGCTGCCCGGCGACTACACCGCCGGTGTCGTCGTCGCCTTCTACGTACGCGCCCCAGCCTAGCTCCCTCTTCCACTAACCAACCCTTACTTACTCTGATCGATTGCTTTTTCTCATGCACAACAGTCTATATGTTTATTCTCTGCTTTCTATGCGAGTTCAATATTCCGATATGATCGAGTCTAAAAATCAGCTATAGCCTAGCCCAGGTTCAGTCAATCACGCACGCATGATCATGAATTGCTTGTTACGTAACTTGATTGCTTCAAGCTATGGATTCAGTCTGCAGCTTACGTATATATCCAGAAATGCACACACATAATAATCTCAGAGTGAATTGACATATCCGCTAGAATTTTGCAAAGTGTTGTTCATTCCCGGTCCGTCCACGAAATTTCGGGTCAGGAAGCAAGGAAGAGAAATTCCATCCACTTTTCCCCTCTCGTGTGGCGTGGCGCGGCGCGGTGCAGACCGGTCGGCATCGATCGATCGCTGTCACTTTACCACCGTCCTACCACCGTAGCCAGCCGGGTAGACGGACACGAAACACCCATCCGTCATCAGCCGAAAAGAGGAGGAATATATGTGTAACATATACATTTTAATAAAGAACATATACATAGTATGTATTAGTGTAGAAATGGACGTCCATCATCACCATCATGGCATCATCATCTTGCGTGCGTCTTGTGCCGTTGGAATCGATCAACTGCCCTGCGGTATGGGTAATGACCTGCATATCTAGCTAACTCGATCGACATCTTAGTGCTTGCATCGGTGGGATACGTCGACATCGATGGCGAGCTAGCTAGCTTTTCTGGCCTGAAATTTGTGTCTGGTCTTATTGCCCTACTCGGCCCAAGCATGGCTAGTGATGGTTTCTTAACACCATCTCTTTTTGTTCAAATAAAGTAGTTGATGCGCTGGTGGTGCACCTTATGGTGGGTTGTGTCAACATCGGTTATTTGCTTTCCCGGCCTAAAAATTCTTGGCAATCGATTGCCCTAACTAGGCCAACACGGCACTCGTTCATATTTTAGTTATGGAGTTATTAACTTATGATGATGAGATGGATTGCCTTTCAGAGTCTATGAAAGAATGAACTAAGCAACGTACGGGAGAAATAAAGTAAATGTGTATTCATGCATGAATCTTAATCGACAATTCTTCATTTTCCCCCAAAAAGAAGTTAAAACCACCGGCCTCCGCTTTGAAACAATGCATGCAACCTTTATTAAAATTTAATCAATCGACCATACGCCACATGATTAATTGTTTGTATTTTTTTATTGATACGACAATTATTCTTCTTTCCGCCGTCGTCGTATTTGTCTCAACGAGAATTATGTGTGCTGTTCTGACGTCTGACTTTTTTTCCATGCGCCGGTGCAGCTGTCGAACTGGGACGAGCACCCCAAGAACCACGACGAGCTGGACTTCGAGCTGCTGGGCAACCGGCGCGGCCACGGCTGGCGCGTCCAGACCAACATGTACGGCAACGGCAGCACCTCCCGCGGCCGGGAGGAGCGCTACCTCCTGCCCGTCGACGCCACCGTCGCCGCCGCGCACCGCTACGCCATCGCCTGGACACCCAACAACGTCGTCTTCTACCTCGACGGCGTCCCCATCCGCGAGGTGGTCCGTGTGCCCTCCATGGGCGGCGACTTCCCCTCCAAGCCCATGTCCGTCTACGCCACCATCTGGGACGGCTCCAACTGGGCCACCGACGGCGGCAAGTACAAGGTCGACTACGCCTACGCGCCCTTCGCCGCCGAGTTCTCTGACCTCGTGCTCAGCGGCTGCCACGGCGCCGCCGAGGAGTGCCAGGTCGACCTGTTCACGCACGACGTCGCCGTCATGGCCCCGGCCAAGCGCGCTGCCATGAGGGGGTTCCGAGAGCAGTTCCTCACCTACACGGCGTGCCGCGACAGGGTGCGCTACAAGACCACCGTGTTCCCCGAGTGCGACGACCTCGCCGACGGTGGCTCTACGTTCCACGAGTGGGGCGAGTCCAAGAAGACGCGCCGCCGGTCGGCGTCGCCGTTGCTCTACTCTTCTAGGATGCAGTAGGTCGTGGTTTCTGATCGAGCGAGTCGAGCCGATCGATGCGTGGCATCAAGATAGTTTTCTCGATCGAGGTTGGTGTGCATGTATATGTAAACAGAGGATTACAGATAGATGCAATTTTAAATCGAATACTGTACTAGTATATCACACGGTAGTACGTCCACAGTTCACTTCACGAATGCCACGGAGAACAAGATCAAATGTCGATTTATGAGTTCAAAGAGAGAGAGAAACAAAAAAAGTCTGCATCCTCTTAGCTCAAGATGATCACCTAGTAAGTGAGAATGCCACTTTTGCTATAAAAAAAACCAGTCAAGAGAGGTCAGAGTAGTTTGGTGTTTTCATGAGAACACCGAGGCTTGCTTCGGTGTCCCCCCTCACAAGGGATAAGTTTTTTATGTGTCTTCTTTTTTAGCCCGTAAAAACACATATCAAGCCCTATATATCCTCATATAGATATACTAGATGTACTCAATATTTCTATCAGCCAATGTGGCCGATGGAATATTTTATTCACGGACGTTTTGGTTTTCAACGTACATCGTTGTCTGCATATCTGACTACTGACTTAAACGGACCGTACGGGCTACTGGACTTGTACTTATACCTTTTTATTCACTTCTAATTATTGTGCCCCTGATTCCGAAGAGGTAAGAAGAGATCTTGACCATGCATGTGTTTCACTTCACCACAGTTTGAACGAAGCGGGGGACACCGAATCAATGCTCGAGAATGACACTTTTAGCACACGAGATCCATGGAGCTCGTTTTTCAAAACTTCAATTTGAAGTTTGAAAAATTCAAGAAAATACCAGAGTCTAGTGAATGATTTATTCTACTTGTGTACATTTCCAATGCAGAATACCTTGTATTCTATCCTTGGAAAAAGAGATAAAATGTGTAGATCTCACAGCATGAACTGTCCCTAGGGGCGGAGGGGGGCTGCTCAAGGTTTGCCATTAGCTACTGGTGGCCGTAGATCAATACTAAGTAATTAGCCCATAGTTAATTGATTCTGCATCTTAGTTATGCAGAGGCCAGTATTACGTTAAACTTTGAAGTACTAAAGCGCTATTTTTCAGAAAAAAAGGTCAATTGATTCATATGTGGACCAACGAACTAAAATCCAATACCCATCTCTCCATGCACATATGGCCTTAGTTTTCCTCGAATTAGCAGATAGATTGTGCCTTCGTGGGTTGACAAAACCGTGCCTCTATGTCTCGCTGCAGCCTTACGTCTTCCACAGTAGATCAGATGCAGGGCGTCTCCGACACAACCGGTGCGCAATCTCCATACTGCCTCGCCTAACACATAATCTCCATTCCTAAGGTCTGTTGTACGTACAGTCGTAGTATTAAAATTCAGTTCACAGATACCCGGCTAGCCTTTTTATGAGATCGAATAGGATATAGATTTTTCACATTGTTATAATTTTGCCAATGAACTATATTTTTGAGATATGTTTATATCATGTTATACTATCTTATATGCCTTAAAAAAAATCTTCTATGTCATACATTGGCTATTGTCTTCCTTGCCCCCCCCCCCCCCCAAGCCAAATCCTACCTCAGGCTCTGCCAATCACACTATGGAATCTTACAAATTTTGCCTTTTTTGCTGAGCCTAAAATGCAAGGTATTTCATATTAAAAATTTGCACACCCATACTGTACATAGTTGAGTACATCCAGGTTTTTTGGAAGAAAAATATCAAAAATTGAAATTATATTATTAGTTTTAAAAAAAAAGGGATCCATGGTGCTCAGGCTCTAATATCACTTTTTGGCGTAGGAACTTGTTTGTTTATATTATTCAGCAGAGTCTTACAAAGAGAATACATACATCAACTTGAAGTCACCTCACCAGTGATAGTTGTCACAACGCCTACAAGCTTGATGATGGATGTGGCCATGTCGGAGCCTACCCACATCATCTAAAATGGGAGGCTTCACCAAGCCACCTAATAGCGAGCTGAAAGAACAAATCAATCTAGCAGAGCCTCCGCATGCACCTTTTCACACACTCTATAAGTCGCCGCTGCCATCTACCACTAGCACATCTTAAGGACATGAATAAACTTGATCTTGTCATGCCTATCGTCATCATCACCACGACACCATACAACGCCACCGCCGGGCGCGAGTCTGTCATGTCACTGGATCGCCGCTCCACCAAGCCACCGAGACTCACCATCATCGCCAGCAAGCTGCGTTGCATCATGTGGTTGTCCTCGATGGAGGTGGCCTCAGCTTCGCGTGAGCCCGTCGGGAGATCTCCAACCGGGCAAGCTCGCTTGCGAGGAGGCCCTCGCGGTGCCTGAGCTCGTCACGCTCTCGTTGAATGCTTTAGAAGATGCAGATCTCGCGCTCCTCCATGTTGTGAAGATGGTGGTGGGCCGAGAAAAAGGCCCCAAGGTCCTCGAGATAGGTAAGCTCTTCCAGGACCGGTGCCAGTGCATCCTCAGCCATGGTCGAGGAAGCAACGCCCAGGAGCCCCTCCTGTGTGGGAGCTCCCAGGATAGCAAGCGGAAGAGGGAAGCTCGTGGTGGTAGGTGGTGGGAACGCCTCCAGGAAATCCATACGAGACGCCCTGGAGGGAGCCCCCATGCATGCCGAAGATCGTGCGGAACCTGCAGAAACTGTGATGGACATCAGGATATCTTGCAAAAAGAGCGAGAGGGGTGCGAAGGAGGGGTTCTGAGGGGATACCTGGTGGGGCCGGAGGAGGAAGGTGATCCCAGCTCGACTCCTCCCCGTGGGAAGATTCGTCGAGATCCCCTTCGCCGCTGCCCGCACCAGGAAAACCCTTAGCTCTCTTCGTTGTGCCGCCGGGGGAACTGTGTAACACCCCAACTTTTGCAACCATGTCTAGTTGTCCCTAGTGCAAAAATCAAGAAGAACAAAAACTTTTTCTAAAAAACTAATTAGATGAATTGTATTGATCTTCTTAAAGATGAATTGCCTTGATCTGCTAGTAGTCAAATTGTATAGCTTTGCTTGTTGAAATTTGTCTTGAGCTACCTCAAAGAACAACACCTCAGATAATAAATCAATTTAGCAACTCACTTGAATAAAACACATGTGTGGCCTTGGAGACTTCTCTGCCACTACCTAAAACTCTATGTCCATTTTCCCTTGGTGTCTTCCCATACTTACCATAGCTCACATCTCAAGAAAAATAGTTAAGCTATGGTCACTCTTGTATTACCTTAACATCCTCTCTTCAAACACAATTGAAGCTTTTGACAAAAGTCACCAAACCTCTTCTGTTTTGTCCTATGACTCAAAATATTAATTCCAAAGATCTTACCAAAATCTTTTCCTTTTAAATTTGGCTATGAGAATCTTTGATCATGGTATCACAAAAGTGTTTTTATAAAGGTATTTTTGTTTTGGCACAAAGGATTTACCAAATGGCTTACCCTTACTTGTGTGATTTTATAAAATCTTTGATATATGCAGTTTTGGTTTTCTAAAATAAGATGGAATGATCCATTCTTCTTTTCACTAAAACCATGGATCATTCTACAATTTATAAAAACCATTTCTCTTATTCAAATACTTCAAGTAAGGTTCTTATTTTGTTTAAAACAAATGAAGGCCATATACACCACAACAAAAATTTAGGACTATTTGATCTGTGATCAAACATCAATGGCATTGTCATTGCCATTAATATATCTCACATGTCTATCAATCAAGATCACAATTTCATCTAGTCATGATCTTGGTATTTGGACACTTGTCCAACAAGTGAATAAGTTTCAGTTGCATCCCTATCTCTCCTATATCATCCAAACTCTGAAGAAAACCCATGATCTTATGCTAATCTCTCAAGTTTTCGAAACTGGATCTTCTCTCCAAATGAACATAAACCCTAAACCTCACTTTTTGAGTATCAAAATATTTCTAGTTTTTGTCAAACTATTTTTCCAAACTTTTTCTCAAGTGAAAGTTGGAAATGTTGCTGATATGCCTTATCATATCATTTTCCTTCAAGTACAATCTTTATAAAATTATTTTCTCTATCCTATTTTCTATTTACCAAAATGCTTGTTAATGGTGTATATGCCATTTCTTGCACCTTTTTATATCAAATGGATTTGAGAAAACCCTACTATGCATTGCCATGCAAATAGACACATGTTAGTTCAAAATACTATCCTTCCCTTTTTCAAAAAAATTGCAAGAAGCTATTTTTAAATAATCGCATTCAAAATTAGGTCTACTCCTAGAAAGTGAATCAAACCAATGCTTTTAAATCCCAACTTTGCATGGCATCTTCTCCACATTAATCTCACCTCTCTGACCTAGTATCCACCATCACTTCTTTAGAACAATAAACATGGAAACCAACACCCTCATGTTTTACATAATGCCATCATCATCAACGTTGACACTAATAAACATTATCACCACTATCCCTCTACCTCAATTTTGGACATCATCAAACCATAACCCTAGCAAATCTTCCCAAGCACTCAACCGTGGACATCATGCAAGAGTGGCATTGCTCCTTGATCTCCACATGAGCTTGACAAAAGGAGAGCCAGCCATGTCTTGGTCTTGGCATTGGTGTTCCTATTATCTCTCCCATATCTCTCTCAACCAATAAACAATGAAGAGCCTAACTTCCCCTGCACCAATCCATCCCTCTGACCCACCTGCATTACATCTTGACCACGTTGGAAAGAGGGGGAGAGGGAAGGCCCCGAGGCAATCATGCCAAGATTTGTGCATGCCTCAGACTAATCTCTCTCTAACCACGCATGATCCTTGGTGCTCTCAACACTCTCTAGCACACTACCCCGACCCAGTACCCCTCCTGCATCCCTACTCCACCCAGCCTCCTCTCCCTAGCAACCCTAGCCCCTCCCTCCTTCTTTCTCGCCGATGGACAACACAATTTTGGGAAGCAGCGACCTGAGCACTCCAGCTCCCTAGGCCGCGCCATGGACTTGTCTCATCCCTCCTCTGTCCCGTGTGCATGCTCCTAAGGCAAGGACACCCCTCCCATTGGCTCATTCAGGCTCGCCCCATCGGTGGTCACCCCGCCCAAGGCAGGACAGCGCGTTCCCGACCACCGTCTCCTCTCTTCTCACAACCAGTACACTAGGCCGGCATGGCACGTTGAATACACTCCCCTAGTACCATAAAACCCTCCCTTGACCATTGTCCTATTGTTTTATTCGTATCAAACACCTTTGCCTTCACTCGGACACCGGCGGTTCATGAATGAATCAGCTAGCTCCTGAGCAAGCTAGGGCTTGTTTCGCCCTCCCCTCTCCATGACCCACCTCCCAGCACCGTTTGGCTATCCAATCCACGCTCAAGTCATTGTCGTAGGCATGGTGCACGCCCCGTCGGGGTGCACCACTTCATCCACCTCTTTAAACAGAACCCCGAGACCTCTCTTGTTTTCCACCACATCATCTCCTCCTATCATTTGTCTGCATCTCCCAAACCAGAAGAAGGCAAATCCTAACCATTTCCTTCCCGACCGACGGGGAAGGAAGACCGAGCAAAGCTCGTTGTCCATATGTCGCTCACAACCTCCTTCCTCGTTATCCCATTCCTTTCTTCCTTTCTCTTGTGCTCAGCTAAACCATGCCCTCTCCCTAGTGCAGGGACTCGCCGGAAGTCGCTGTCGACAGGTTGTGTCCACGCTGGCACCAAGTTCTCGCCACACTCGTCCGCGCACAGGAGATGACCGAGGCGAAACCCTTAGGTCTCCGCTTCTCTCCTGCATCGCCTCTGCCGCACCACGCCGTCTGATGTCTACGCACGCTTCTATTCCTGTAGACAGTGTTGGGCCTCCAAGAGCAGAGGTTTGTAGAACAGCAACAAGTTTCCCTTAAGTGAATCACCCAAGGTTTATCGAACTCAGGGAGGTAGAGGTCAAAGATATCCCTCTCAAGCAATCCTGCAATTAAGATACAAGAAGTCTCTTGTGTCCCCAACACACCTAATACACTTGTCAGATGTATAGGTGCACTAGTTCGGCGAAGAGATAGTGAAATACAAGTAATATGGATGATTGTAAGTAGTAATTGCAATCTGAAATAAAAATGGCAGCAAGCAAACATGTAGCAGAACTTGTTGGAAACGGTGTTTCAATGCTTAGAAATAAGGCCTATGGATCATACTTTCACTAGTGGACACTCTCAACAATGATCACATAATTGAATAAAGCTACTCTTAAACACACAAGCATGATAGGATCCGATTTATTCAGAGAACTAGGATAACAAAACGAAAATAAAAGCACACAGACGCTCCAAGTAAAGCACATAAGATGTGATCAAATAAAAATATAGTTTTACTAGAGGTGACCTGATAAGTTATTGATGAAGAAGGGGATGCCTTGGGCATCCCCAAGCTTAGACGCTTGATTCTTCTTGAAATATGCTTGGGTGACCCACGGGGGCATCCCCAAGCTTAGACTTTTCACTCTTCTTGATCATATTATATCATCCTCCTCTCTTGATCCTTGAAAACTTTGTTCACACCAAACTCAAAACAATCTCATTAGAGGGTTAATGCATAATCAAAAATTCACATGTTCAGCGAGGACTCAATCATTTCCAACACTTCTGGACATTACCCAAGGCTACTAAAATTTAATCGAACAAAGAAATCCACTTAAACAAAGTAAAGGAGGCAATGTGAAATAAAAGGCATAATCTGTCAAAACAGAACAGTCCGTAAAGACGAATTGTTTTGAGGCACTTAACATGCTCAGATGAAGAAGCTCAAATTGAATGAAAGTTGCGTACCTATCTGAGGATTACTCATGAATTTTTACAGAATTTTTAGATTCTCCTACAGAGAGAACAGCTCAAATTCGTGACAGCTAAAAATCTGTTTCTGCGCAGAAATCCAAATATAGTATCAACTCTCTATCAAAGACTTTACTTCGCACAACAATGCAATAAAATAAAGATAAGGAGAGGTTGATACATTAGTAACAACTTCCAAGACATAACAAAACAGTAGCAAAATAAAAACATGGGTTATCTCCCAAGAAGTGCTTTTTTATAGCCATTAAGATGGGCTCAGTAATTTTAATGATGCTCTCATGAAAATAGAAAATGAAGCAAAAGGAGCATCAAGAAGCAAATTCAAACAAAAATTAAGCCTAACCCGCTTCCTACGCATAGGAATCTTGTACACAAATAAATTCATGAAGAACAAAGTGACAAGCATAGGAAGATAAAACACGAGTAACTTCAAAATTTTCAGCATGTAGAGAGGTGTTTTAGTACCATGAAAATTTCTACAACCATATTTTCCTCTCTCATAATAATTTCCAATAGCATCATGAACAAAATCAACAATATAACTATCACATAAAGCATTCTTATTCACATGCATAAAAGTATTATTACTCTCCACATAAGCATAATCAATTTTATTAGTAATAGTGGGAGTAAAACTATCACAACCATCATCATAAATTGAAGGTATGGTGTCGACACCCGGATTTTTAAGTCCAGATGCCTGTTATGCCATACATCGCAATCCCAGGAATATTGTTGTTGTGAGACATAACAGTTGAATATCATAAGTCATCATTCATTACATACCATAGTCGTCTTACAAATAGAGATCACATGATCCAATATTACACAAATAGTTGATCTATTGATCAACAGACACAAAGTTCATAGTTTCATAGCGGAAGCGTAAGTAGAAGGGACTCTCTAGTCCACAGGCCAACGTCTGACGTCGAGAAGATTCCCTAGTTGTCGTAGGCGTCCTGCTGGTCGTCATCTTGATAGTTCTGCTCCTCCTCATAGTCTGGCCATTTGAATAGCCAGGGACACAACCGTGAGTACTTTAAAGTACTCGCAAACTAATACTAATATAAGTGCTAACAATTCTAGTAAAGGGTGCTAAGCTCTAGTTTATTTTGCATAAAGCCAATTTTAGTTCACAAACATTTTAGTAAACAACTCTTCATGTGCTAACTAACTCACGTGGGAACATTAGTGTCATTCCCACAACTTCGTTGTGATTCAAAGTCAATGTCACCTTTCAAGTTCAAATTCACAAGTCACCATTCATAGTTTTTAGAAAAGTTCTGACGACGGAACAGTATGGCCTTCCCAACTGTCCATGACCGCGGACGCGGCTATTCGAATAGATTTAACTCTGCAGAGGTTGTACACTTGTGCCACAACAATTGCAATAGTTCGTCAGGGGTAACTGGCCCTGATTTATCGTACGCAGTACGCGAACTACCAATCCTAACCTTTCATTTACATACCCTAGTATAGGCACCTCTCCCCATGAGTTTGGCCTCCCGGTGAAAGCAAACCGCCAACCCGGGAACTGCACAGGGCTTGGCCGTACAATTCACCTCAATTCACGTCATTGATGACCCACAAGTATAGGGGATCGCGGCAGTCTTCGAGGGAAGTAAAACCCAAATTTATTGATTCGACACAAGGGGAGGTAAAGAATACTTATAAGCCTTAACAACTGAGTTGT
>NC_061511.1:100304748-100330623 GCF_022539505.1 Lolium rigidum
TCGATAAACATCCACTTAAGGGAACTTTTTTGCTGTTCTACAAACCTCTGCTCTTGGAGGCCCAACACTGTCTACAAGAATAGAAGCACCCATAGACATCACCGATATATTTTCTCCGAAGAATAGTTTGCCAAATCCCATCCTCGGTAAGGAGCTTAAAAAGCCATTTACCCAGCAGAGCTGAATTCTTGACCTCCAGGTCATGAACTCCAAGCCCACCTTGATATTTGGGACTACAAACTATACTCCATTTAACCAGTCGATATTTCTTTTTCTCACTGTCCCCTTGCCAAAAGAATCTGGATCGATAATAATCGAGTTTATGCAGAATTCCTTTTGGCAATAGGAAGAATGATAACATATACGAGTACCATATTTGTCAAGCATCGAATTAATGAGTACCAATCTTCCTCCCAGGGACAGTAATTTACCTTTCCAACTACTAAGGCGCTTCTGTAATCTTTCTTCAACTATTTTCCATTCAGCTATCGTAAGTCTCCGATAATGAATCGGAATACCCAAATAGCGCATAGGAAATTGGCCTTGCCCACAACCAAACAACTCGTGTAAAGAGCTGTATCATCTTGGGCATCACCGAAACAGAACAATTCACTTTTATGGAAATTGATTTTCAAACCCGACAACTGCTCAAAAGCCGCCAAAATTAATTTCAGGTTGTGAGCTTTTTCGAGATCATGATCCATAAACAGAATTGTATCGTCGGCATATTGAAGGATAGATAAACCACCATCAACCAGATGTGGAATCTGTTGCGGTCAGAAACCCACCGGCGGGCAGCGACGGGCAACACAGTAGAGCCGGGAGGCTCCCAGGACTGCGGCTGGCCCTGGTCCCTCCGAGCGACGGCCCGCAAAGCCTCGGCACGCACGTCCGATGCTGATGCAAGGCGTGCCACCTGACCTATACCCGGTCGGGAAGGTGTTGGATGATGCCTCGCTTAGTTTCCTGCATGGCATACACGTAAACATTAAATACGAGCCTCGATCGGCTCTCAGGTTATCCTGTGAATCGGCTCAAGGAGCCGATCCACCCATGATGCGTACAAGGTGTACGATCATATGGTGGTCCTGCTTGATCAAAACAAAGCTAAAACGACCTACTACGATTTAGGGTTTTCACCGCATAATCGGAACGTCCTACTCGTGATTGAGCCTGGCGGCCACGCACGGTGATCGTAAGCCGACCCTAGACAAGGCCTAAAAACCAACACGAAGTTGATCCTCGGAACATCCTGTCTAGGGCTAGCAAACTACACCCTACGCGCCACTCGGATCCTTCAACCCGTTTGTAAGGCCTAACCATGCAGATATTAAACTAATCCTTGAAGAACAAGGAGCAATCATAACGGATCGGATCTACTAAACAATGATCAAGCGGGGTGCCGCCCTTACACCCAAGATAGGTGTAAGGCGGCTAGATGTCTAAGGGTCGCACGACGATAGCATATGATACGATGAACAATGCTAACCCTAAGACATCTATGATAACTACGTTGCTCGCCATCAAAAAGGCTTCAAGTACGAGCAACGCATGAACGACGAATAACGTGTATCGCCTAGATCGCAAGATGCGATCTAGGCAGCATGATGCTTACCCGGAAGAAACCCTCGAGACAAGGGAGTTGGCGATGCGCCTAGATTGGTTTGTGGTGAACGTGATTGTTATTTATTTCATAAACCCTAGATACATATTTATAGTCCGTAGACTTTCTAACGTGGGAATAATCCCAACCGGGCACGAGCCCAAACTCTATCTAACCGACACGTATCCTATTATGGTACAGATACACGGGCAAGCTAGCCCAAACTTGGTATATCAGGCCAATTCATGTATTTCTTCTACGTATAATCTTCAAGCCCATCTTCAATCGCAGCCCACCTCTGATCCGGTCAAATTCTGGTGATAACACATGCCCCCTGGTTTTGGAAATGATAATTCCAAAATCACTCTGTTTTTCCTTCGTCGGGTCATGTCGTGGCAGAGCAGAACCGCCGCGAGTATCCTTCATCATGATGCCTTGCCTCCTCCACTTCTCCGCGTGACCTGGCAATTTTTTTTTCTGTTCGGCACCACTTCCTCGGAAACTGCTGTGGCATTGAATCTCCACTATATCCCCTTTTATTTAACCGTTCCAAACAGTTTGCTTCTTCATCCTCCTCGCATTAGCACTCCAAAAGCCCTCCTGCGCCACCATGTCTTCTTCTTCCTCCGCCTCATCGGGTCTTTCCATCGAATCCTCCTCCTCCCGCGAGCCGACGCCGGAGTGGGACCCAAAGGAGGCCCACGCGGCCAACATCCGCCGCGCCATCGAAGCCGGGGATGAGCCCAGCCACGACTTCTCCATCTGGTCTGAGGACGACAAGTCCTCGACCGACGGGGAAAGTGACCTCCACTTCCTCGCCGACGGGGAGACGGAGGAGGAGAGTGATGACGATCGCTTCTCCTGTGACGACTTCACCTTCTCCGAGGAGGAGGAGGAGGAGGAGGGGGAGGAGGAGGAGGACGACACCTCCTCCGACGAACCGCCGGCCAAGCGCTTCTGCCCCTGGCCGGGGAACCTCAGCCGACTTCGACAGCGACGAAGACGATGCCGACGAGGAGGACGAGGACAACGAGGGTCCCGTCGGCGGCCGCTACGACAGCCGACGACGAGCCCGCCGGGAGTAGCGCCGACAGCGGCGACGACGGCGACGACGAGGGCAGCGAAGGCCCGTAGATAGGACCCTTAGCATAGGATCAGTAGTAGTAGATGGGGCAATGTATCCCCTTAGTACTTCCTTTTGAGAGAAATCAGATAGCCCAGAGCCAACTTCCTATCGGTGATGATGGATCCCTCTTTTGCAAGAACTCACCACCTTTGAAGAAGATTGCGACGCAGGACCAGCCGATGACACTCCAATCGGCTTCTGAAAACAGAGCATCTACCAGGTCAGCTGCCCCCCGAGCCTTAGTCAAGGCGAAAACAGAGATGAGGACACGCAATTCAGACAAATGGACCTGAGCTCGATCACTCCTGAGAAAGCTACCACGTAGAGCCAGCCAGAGCCGATCACCTTTCTTCCGTTGAAAGCCGATATTGCAGATGATAACACAGCGGCTCAGAAACAAAACTCCTCTGATACAGAGTTGGAGGTCCTTGTGTCTTGAACACGCAACTTGTAGATCCCATGAAATTTGTGCTAGAGTCGATGTCCGTGCATCGGCTGTATATCATGAGAATTTTTTTTACGGGCCGATTTTTCATATCGGCCCCCAATGTTCCACTGCACATGTATCGCACATGTTCATCTGATTAGGTGCCCCCCGAGCCGATTCTGCCAGGTCTCTGCTGATATCGGCTCTGTGGTTAGCCAAGGCACTATATGCGAACGTCGGCTCGGTTGAGACCAGTGTTGACTTCTTCCAACTCATCAGCCGATGTAAACCCATTGCCCATTAGATCGACGTTGAATCCAGGCAGAACGCATGGTGAGGATAATTTTGGCCGATTGCTGGAATCGGCCTCCATGTTGACTGAATTACTCAATGAAGGTTTTGCAATGTTCCTCCATAGATCCTTGGGGCCGATCACATGGATCGGCATCGCCACGTTTATCCATAGATGTTTCTTTTGTTACACGGTCAGGCCGGTGGATAAAACCAGCCTAACCCCGTCCTTTGTCACGTCGATGCGCTCGCAATCGTCCAAATTGATGCCTGAGAGTGGCTCCTGGCCTGATGTCTCCCAAACGTTCATGCCAGCCGTTGAAATCTCGGCTGAATCATCTGCGTGGACAACTTCTACTTCATCTCCATCCCACTGTATTAGGCATTGGTGCATCGTGGATGGAATGCAACAGTTGGCGTGGATCCAATCTCTCCCTAGTAGGACAGCATAGGTGCTCTTGCTGTCGACAATAAAGAACGTCGTAGGGACGGTTTTCCTTCCTACGGTCAGATCCACGTTCAGAACACCTTGTGCGTCAGATGCTTGGCCGTTGAAATCGCTCAGTGTCACATTGGTCTTGATCAGATCCGAGCTAGAGCGTCCCAACCGACGTAGCATGGAGTATGGCATAATGTTGACTGCCGCTCCGGTGTCCACCAAAGCATCTTGTTGACAGGCTGCCCATTGATGTAGCCTCGCAAGTACAGGGCCTTCGCATGCCTCGTAGCTTCTTTCTCGTGGCTTCTCAAAGATGACCGGCCGTGGGCCGCAGATCAAGTTGTGCCACAGGTGCTTCGTCTAATCCTGGAGCACTAAACTCCGTTGGAAGGATGAACACCATGTTTGTGCCAGCCCGATGTCTCATCATCGGCTTTCTTTTGTCTCGGGGCGCCACTCTTTCCTTTGTGGCCGACCTTCTTCGTCCGTGGTTCGCTGAATTTTAGCGGCCAGATCAGGCCGCGCCTTCCTCAACGTGTGCAGGTATAACCTTTCGGCTTCCTCCAACCCACGTAGTCGCTGAACCCTACGCTTTTGGGAACGGCTGAGCCCATCAGGGCACCACCTTGGCCGATGATACTTGTCTTCTTCTTCATCATCGTCCTCTAGTTCCTCGAGATCTTCTACCCGAGAGGACTCAGCGTGCTTGTTCCGAGGCGGGAGAGGCCCTAGACGTTTGAACACGGACACGTTAGCTGCATCCTTCTTCTTTTGTCTACATTCGGACAATTGCCGATTGTAGGCAATCGGCTCATTCCTGAATCCCAGCAGTAGTCCGAAGAAGGGCAGTCCCGGTGCCTATCCACGTCGTCTTGCTCTCTCGACTTTTCCTTGGCGTGGCGCTCATATCTCTCCTCGTCGCGATCATGCCGACGGTGTCTCCTGGCGTCCCTAGCCAGACGATCTCTTTCATCATCATCGTTGTATCGTCGGCGTTGGTCGTATTGACCCACATACTTGTTGAGGAGGTGCTCAGAGAGAGGTCGCTGATATCTTACGTTCCTCACTTCTCCCTCTGTGATGTAGCGCTTGCCATCGTGACGGAGCCGATCGCGTGGAGCGGCTTCCTCTGTGTCCTTGCTATGAGAGCAGCTGCCCTCATCTCCGTCCTTACCAGAGTGGTGCCCAGGTCCTACCATGTTGATATTGAACGAGAATCCTGGCTGGCACCCTTCAGGGTAAGTGTACTCCACCATGTTAACGGCGGGGAAGGGGTGTGTGTCGACCTTCATGGCGTACTGGCTGAAAATTAGACGCCCTTGTTCTATCGCCATTTGGACCTGCTGACGCCACACCCTGCAGTCGTTGGTGGTGTGGGTGAACGTGTTATGCCACTTGCAGTACGGCTTTCCGTTCAACTCCTGAGCCGTGGGGATCTTGTGGCCTTCGGGTACCTTTAGCTGCTTCTCCTTGAGTAAGAGGTCGAAAATTTGTTCAGCCTTGGTGACATCGAAGTCAAACCCTTTTGGAGGACCTTGTGGCTTAACCCACTTGCAGGACACGGGGCTTGCCCCCCGAGTCCATTCAGCTACTGCTACCTCTTGATCTCCCGCGAGCCTTGATCTTCATCCGCCTCAACCAGGACCACCGCACGTTTGAATTTATCCTGGTAAACATCTGGGTGGCGCTGTTCATATGCCGATGGCTTCCGCACCATGTGCGCCGTTGAAGGGTAGTCTCGCTTGGGAGGCCACGTCCTTGATCGATGATGAGAGACCCACCACCGCCAACTCGACTTGCTTCTTTTCGTCACATGAACCGAATAGCATCGGTTCCTAATGGTCCCGAAGCGCCGGACGTATTCCCGACACTGTTTCCCGCGCTCCGTCGTACTTGTGCTAGATCGGCAATGCCAGCCTCGGAAGGCTCCGAGTGATACCGCACGTGGAACCGCTCTTCCAACTGCTTCCAAGTCCGGATTGAGTCCGGTGGCAGCGATGTGTACCACCCGAAAGCCGATCCCGTGAGGGACCGTGCGAAGAACCTCACGCGCAGCTCGTCCGATGCTCGAGATCGTGCCCAGCTGTGCCAAATATCGGCTCACATGCTCGATGGAGCTGGAACCATCCGATCCATTAAACTTGGTGAAATCGGGGAGCCGATATTTGGGTGGTAGCGGGATCAACTCGTACTCGTTGGGGTACGGCTTGGAATAGCCGATTGTCCTCCTTTTCGGCATCATGCGGAACTCGGTCTTTCGAGATTGTACAGATCTGATCCGCGGTGATGGCTGCGAGCGTCGAACTCTCGAAGATTTGCCGGGGTGGCATACTTAGCCAGCCATGCTTGCTTTTCCAGCTCTCGAGCCAAGCTGCAGGAGCTGAGCTCGGAGGTTTGTCGAGTGGCATACTTAGCTAGCCACGTCCGCTTCTCAAGATCTGTTCCCCGAAGTTCCTCCCGTTGTTCCGGAAGTCCTCGCCGTTGCAGCCTCGGTTCGAGAGTGCCCGAGTCATTGCAGTCCGGGCACGTATGTGCACGTGTATCCGTGAGGGATCTCCTTAGGCGCCTCATGCAAGAACTGGTAGTCACTAGGGTCACCACCGATCTTGTAGACGACGTATGCCGGTGAATTCGGCACTTCTGGTGCTGCCAACGCGAACGGCAGCGGTGGACGGGACTGGAGTGGCATCTCTCCTTGGTGAGTCCCCAGAGCTGGTCCTGACGGAGAGTACTGATGGCTCATGATTTCCTGGATCACCCGAAGAGCGACACGCTCCAAAGTGTTCACCAGGCTCTCAGAATGGCGGTGTAGCGAATGAGCCACCATGAAGTTAATCTCCTGACGTAGAGACCTGGTGCGTTCTTCTGACGGGGTGGACAGGTCCACTCCATCGAGCGCGCCTTCAGGTGAGAACCCTTTCCACCTGATGCAATGGGAGCGGGTTCTGTGAAAAGAGCCGATGAGGTCGGCTTCGAGGACCGCTTTGATCTCGTCATGCTTCTTCTTGAGCTCGTCGGTCAGATCCTCGTACTTGACTGGAGTGCCTTCCGCCATCTCAGATGTAGATGGCGATGCGGTTGATGTCGAAGATGGTCCCACCGAGCGTGCCAGAATGTGTTGCGGTCAGAAACCCACCGGCGGGCAGCGACGGGCAACACAGTTAGAGCCGGAGGCTCCCGGGACCGCGGCCGGCCCCGGTCCCTCCGAGCGACGGCCCGCAAAGCCTCGGCACACACGTCCGATGCTGATGCAAGGGCGTGCCACCTGACCTATACCTGTTCAGGAAGGTGTTGGATGATGCCTCGCTTAGTTTCCTGCATGGCATACACGTAAACATTAAATACGAGCCTCGATCGGCTCTCAGTTTATCCTGTGAATCGGCTCAAGGAGCCGATCCACCCATGATGCGTACGAGGTGTACGATCAGATGGTGGTCCTGCTTGATCAAAACAAAGCTAAAACGACCTACTACGATTTAGGGTTTTCACCGCATAATCGGAACGTCCTACTCGTGATTGAGCCCGGCGGCCACGCACGGTGATCGTAAGCCGACCCTAGACAAGGCCTAAAAACCAACACGAAGTTGATCCTCGGAACATCCCTGTCTAGGGCTAGCAAACTACACCCTACGCGCCATCGGATCCTTCAACCCGTTTGTAAGGCCTAACCATGCAGATATTAAACTAATCCTTGAAGAACAAGGAGCAATCATAACGGATCGGATCTACTAAACAATGATCAAGCGGGGTGCCGCCCTTACACCCAAGATAGGTGTAAGGGCGGCTAGATGTCTAAGGGTCGCACGACGATAGCATATGATACGATGAACAATGCTAACCCTAAGACATCTATGATAACTACGTTGCTCGCCATCAAAAAGGCTTCAGTACGAGCAACGCATGAACGACGAATAAACGTGTACTGCCTAGATCGCAAGATGCGATCTAGGCAGCATGATGCTTACCCGGAAGAAACCCTCGAGACAAGGGAGTTGGCGATGCGCCTAGATTGGTTTGTGGTGAACGTGATTGTTGTTTATTTCATAAACCCTAGATACATATTTATAGTCCGTAGACTTTCTAACGTGGGAATAATCCCAACCGGGCACGAGCCCAAACTCTATCTAACCGACACGTATCCTATTATGGTACAGATACACGGGCAAGCTAGCTCAAACTTGGTATATCAGGCCGATTCATGTATTTCTTCTACGTATAATCTTCAAGCCCATCTTCAATCGCGGCCCACCTCTGATCCGGTCAAATTCTGGTGATAACAGAATCACACCTTCAATCTGACCATCAGACTTGGCCCGCTCAATGAGTATAGCCAGCATATCCGCCACAATGTTGAATAACATTGGTGATAACGGATCCCCTTGGCGTAACCCTTTTCGTGTTTGGAAATAATGGCCGGTGTCATCATTAACCCGAATAGCCACACTACCTCCATACACAAAATCATTTATTAAAGCGCGCCATTCAGGAGAAAAATCTTTCATCCTGAGTGTCCGTTGAAGAAAAGACCATTTGACCTTGTCATATGCCTTTTCAAAATCTAATTTTAAAATAACCCCATTTAATTTCTTAGTATGCATCTCATGAACTGTCTCATGCAAAACCGCCACTCCATCAAGGATATTTCTTCCTTGCATGAAAGCAGTTTGTGATGGCTGAACGATATGATCCGCAACCGTATTAAGTCTAATGGTGGCCACTTTCGTGAAAATCTTGAAACTTACGTTTAAGAGGCAAATAGGTCTATATTGTTGAATCCTTTCTGCCTCATTAACTTTCGGTAACAAGATTACTTCACCAAAATTTAGACGAAATAGTTCTAGTTGTCCAATATGCGAGCACCGAACAAATCTAGAAGATCCGCTTTAATTGTATCCCAGAAAGTTTGATAAAACTCCGCTGGAAAACCATCGGGACCCGGTGCTTTGTTGCATTCCATTTGGAAAATAGCCTTCTGCACTTCTTCCTCAGAATAAGGTGCAGTTAGTAAGCCATTTTCTTCAACAGAAACTTGGGGTATATCTGCTGTTAAGTCCTTATTTAGAGAAAATGAACTTTCATCTGGAGGACCAAACAAGCCTTTATAATAATTAGTAATGTAAGATTTGAGTTTCTCATGGCCTTCAATCAACCCTTCATCTTGAGTAAGAGAGTGAATACGTTTTTTTCGATGTCTCCCATTGGCTATACCATGGAAATATCGCGTATTTGAGTCTCCTTCCAAAATGAATTGGGCTTTGAAACGTTGATACCATTTGAGCTCCTCTTCGCGAAGGAGACTCGCCATCTGCGCATTGGACTGATTTTTAAGTTCAATCTCATGCGGAGACAACGGTCTTACCTCAGCAACCGCCTCTAGCTCATCAATCAAATTTGATAAGCGAGCTTTCTCTTTGTTAAGAATGCCAGTCACATGGGCATCCCAACCAGAGAGATGTCTGCGCATTGCGCGCATCTTATTATTCCATCTCAAAATGGGAGTGCTACCGCCAACTGGCCTTTCCCAAACCTTCTTAACCATCTGATGAAACCCATCTCTCTGTAGCCAGCCAAGTTCAAATTTGAAAGGCCACTTACAAACAGGTCGGGGATTAGTAGGATAGGAGCATGGTCAGACAATTTTTCAATACGTTCTAGTGCACGGACAGACACCATAGGGTATTTATCTTCCCATTCGGTATCCATCAACACGCGATCTAGCTTTTCGTATGTGGGTTCAGGCAAGTTGTTGGCCCAAGTAAACTGTCGACCGGACATAAACACCTCTCTTAAGTCAAGGATAAACCCTCGGGCCGTCTGTGGCCACGGGGGATGGTAGTCCTCGACGTGTATTGGGCTTTGCCCCACCCTTCTATCTAAATACAAAACTCGCAGATCTCCTGCGGGTACGCGAAAAAAAAAAATGGAGGTATTTCTTTTTGCCTCATCTCATTAGTTAAGAAGAAGTTTTAGTTTTGTTACAAACCAAGCACGGCTCGGGATACAAAAGATGACTCTCGCCGCATAATGAAATCAGTCTATTCTTTTAATTTGCTGCTTAGTTGCACACTGACCGTACATCGTTGTACATTTCTAAATTATTATGCAGCTAATGTGTTTTCGAATAGGGATTGTAGCTATTCGATTCTTTACTTCAATATTCTCTTTATTTGTGATATCAGCCGTTTTTCATTGGATTCTATAGTTGCACTTTTAACCTACACATGTTACACTTTTAGGCCATCTACTGTATAATGGAAGATATCTAGAGGGGTGCTTAGAGAAATAACCAACTTTTTTCTAAGCTGTGCTTATTTGTACATAAGAGGCGACTAGTTAGGCATCTGCCTAGTACAAATAAGCACTAGCGCTTAGCCAAGAACCGATTTACTTTTCTAAACACCATTTATTATATATACATACCCTTGGATATACAACTGATCTGGTCGGCCGATCGATCACTACATGTCGAACTCTTGGCAGTGTATTATTATTTGCGCACTGACCCAATACACTAGCAGCGAATGATGTGACTTGCATGACAAGCACAAAATCCGAACTCTGCCACCTACCTACGCCACTTCTTTTTCTCCAGCACACCTGCCTGCACCACTTGAAACTTCAGTGGCATAATCTGCATCCCGTGTTTAGAAAATTTAGCCACCAATTAGTTAGTGATGATCATCGAAGTCATGCGCAGTGTCTCAGCACGGGCACTAGTAGCACGGCACGCCCGTGGCCTTGACGGCGACAAGAACACAAACAACGGATTAGCTGTCTAGTAGTAGCAAACTAAAGCAACGGCCGCCGAGGGCGAGTCGACGGACATAGACAGGCCACCAACCAAAGGAACGAAACGTCTGTTCTCGGCTCTCGCTTGGATTCCGGGCGACCTACAATATCCATTTTCGTACCGGCCCTGGAGACCAGAACGAACAAAGAAACGGAAGAGATCAGAAAATGTAATGTGTGTCCATCGATAAGAATGTGAGCTGTGTAGCGACTAGCAGGTGTCTTCTTCCTCCTGCTGTCCTAGGCCTACGCGCCTTAACTGCTGATCGATCCTCTTCGCTACGAAAGCTGTGTATATGTATTTGTCCAGCTCCGTTGATATGAACCGGCTGTGGGCATGGATCCACACGAATGATGGGTCACCGAACGACCTTGGCTCGTATGCATCATCGTCATCCACTTTGGCGCCACTGTTGTGTGTATGTGGCCTCGCCGGCGTATGTAGATTTATATGGATACTGGCTGCTTGTATGTGTCATCCAGACGGTTCCGTAGGAAAATAAAAAATGTACTGTGATGTGTAGTAATGTTGTGTTATATCATTTATCTATTTATCTATATACATGTCATAAAGGCACATCATGATATAGTAGATAATATATAAAGAGAAAAAGCTAGAAACTCTCACAAAACCACTCAAAAACAAATCATCTAGGAGTACTCGTTAATTCGGTGAACCTATGTCTTTACTGTTAAGGCCCACTTCTGTGAATGTGTGGTGTCACGCGTCCAACAAATTACAAACGAGATGCCACCGGACTCACCTCTCTCTCTCCTCCTGCACGTGACTCGACCCCCTTACTCAATATGGAAATTGACATCATCTCATCAAATGAAGTGAATAGATCAGTAGTTAACGAGCAATACCAGCGAGAACATCTCCACACGTTTCACCCTACTGCTCTCTGATAGCAACGGGGTTATCTCCACAACTAAACTGAATAGATCGTTGCCCCATTGTACATGTCCTTGTCCTTTTCTCTTCGCTATATACATGAACCGGCATAAATCCTACTTTCGTACTCCATGCTATGATGAATAACAACATGGCTTTTAAAGCCAAAACTAATGTGTGCATATGCGTGCTAGTGAGCCCTTCTTTTGCCAAATTTTAAATCTCCAACTTCTGAGCCTCCAAATTATGTGCCAGAAAATAGATAGCTAGAGATATAATATATCCTAAGATTGTACGCCAAAGTTTTTATTTAAAAATATGGTGTATTTTGGTAAATAAAAAATTTAAATTCCTCACAGAAATTTACTAATTTACTCTTACATATAGTAAGGAATTTATCTTTTTCTATAGCCCAAAATATAATGATTTTCTACCGAAATTTTGCACAGCTATATGGATCATGTATACATGTCCGCGAAATAAAATTTTAATTTATTGAAACTCAAAAGTATAAAAAAAATAATTTCCAAAAGGAGGGCACTAGTGCGCCTAAGTGCTGCAAATATGTGTCCCTTTTTAAGTAGACCTATTATACATTGTAAATGGAACACTTTTTTGAGGTGGAAGCGCATGCTGCCCACCCAGGGTTCCCATCGATAGGGAGGTGTGTAGTCTTTTTTGGCAAATTAAAGAACACAATACCTGGTGGGTGGGCCGGGTGGGCCATATGCTACACAAAATTTTAAATTTTATTTTAGATGCTACTTCATCTGATTTTTTAAAGAGGATTTTATTTATGAATTTTTTTAGGATAATTTTATTTCCCAACAATGTTCAAAGGAATACAGGTAATATCTGGAAAACCTAAAAGCACACATGGAGGCCCAGTACGGCCTTTTTCCCTCATTTCGCTCTCGGTCGACTCTCTGGACGGGCCGACGCGACTTGGAAGACGGAAGTTCCCCTAGGCTCGCCGCCACCGGCGGCTGCCCCCTCCGCTCCCGCCTTCCCGGACCCCCCTCGGCGGCTCCCCGGCCTCCCCCCACCGCTTCCTCCACCACTCCCCCTCCCTTCGAATCCTCTCCGGCTCAGGCAAGAGAGCTGAGCTGCAGACTTGATACGGCTCTCGGCGGCTCGGCCGCTCGGGCGGCCACCGCGCAAGCTCAGAGCAGGAGCAGGCGCTGTTGCAGCAGTCCAGCAGCCAGCATCAGCAATACACAACACAAGAAGGATTGCAGGAAGGTATGCCTTTTCATCTTTGTGCTCTGCCGAATCGAAAGCTTCGGTGCAAGTAGGAAATAAAGGTATCACTATCAGTATCGTGTACCACATAAAAAATACAAAGAAAAATATGTATAACTGTACTGCTAGTTTTTAGTTATATAACACAAACTAGGATGATGAATTGTTCAGCTAGTACGCCTAGAGAAAAGCAGAGCAGTGCCAACGAAAGTTGAGACCTTGCACCATGTAACTTAAAACAGATATACCGAGATCTGGGAGAACCCAAATGGCAGACGTTTCAGAAACAGCGGCGGTAATTAGTGAAATGCGTATAATGACAATTGAACGTGTCTCACCCTTTGCGAGTTCAAAAAGGCTGCATACAGAAATAGCAGTTCAGGAGGGAACACCTGGATGACCCTTCGTGAAACAGAATCACGGTGGTAGATGCTAAATATTCATGTAAGAAACCGATCTAACAAAGGTACCCCACTGCACACTTCCACTAAATTGTTTGTCTTCCCTCCTACACTCCGATTGCTATTAAAGCAAACGGAAATCAGCTAACTACATGTTTATTCAATCCTAGGAAAGCCACTTTCCCTGCTTATCTTATTATGTATACATGATATATACCATCTCCTTTAGTTCATCATGTAAGAATCTATTTATGTTTTGAACTATTTGTATTGGAATATATATATTAAACTACAATACAGTGAAATGATTGGCTATTTGTATAATTCATTTCGCAAATTTTTATCGCACTTGGCTAGTGTGGATATTTTTCTTGGAGTGTGCCCACCCCGTAGTTTTTTCCTGCGTCTAAATGAACTCCATCAGTTTTGTGTTGGTTTACGAATGTAGCCCTCCGACTTCGTCAACACTAGCGTGTAGCTCCTCTCCTTCATATAACTTAGCAGTAGTACATCACTTACTAAGAATGTGCCATTTGTAAACAACGAGGTCCACAAGACTGGCCACTAGTGATTGCTAGCCGGCCGGCTGGCCGGCCGGCTGGCTCATCCGGTGGTTTTATATCCTCTACAGCAGTGAAGCACCATCCATTCTGAAGCCATCATGAAGCGCATCCATCTCCTAATCTCTTGCACTTGTTTCCTGCTATCCGCCACTGCACCGGTGAGAGCTAACATCCATCGTGAAGCTGCAGCACTGGTGAATTGGAAGGCTACCTTGGCAGGTGATGATGGCTCCCTTGCATCATGGTCGTTGCCCAACTCCACCAGCCTTTGCAGGTGGTTGCACATCACTTGCGATCCGAAGGCTGGGCATATCATAGAGCTCGACCTACAGGACGTAAGTCTGAACGGCACACTTGACGAGCTCGACTTCTCGGCCTTTCCTCACATGAAGGAACTACGGCTTAACAACAATGGTCTACACGGTACCATTCCAACCGGGATTGGCAATCTGACAAGCTTGGTCATATTGGAAATCGACACCAACCCGTATTTGAGGGGCGCCATTCCACGCAGCATCGGCCAGCTGAAAAACCTTGTTCAACTGCAACTGGCATTTTTGGGGCTCGATGGCACACTACCTGAAGAGGTGGGTAACCTGACAAGCTTGGAGGCGCTTCAGCTCAACTCGGTTACTTTGACTGGATCAATCCCAGTAACAATTGGGATGCTCGTGAAGCTCGACTCTCTGGATCTGGCACACAACAATCTGACTGGCAACATCCCATGGGAGATTGGAAACATGACAAAACTGCTGCTTATGGACTTTTCGTGGAACTATTTGGAGGGGCAGCTACCCAGTAGCATGTCACATCTGGCCAAACTCCAGTATTTGGCTCTGTCAGGAAATCAGCTTGGAGGCCATATCTTCCCTGAGCTTGGGAATAGCAGCCTCCTGGATACAATCAAGATTGCAAAGAACAACTTCTCCGGGTTGTTCCCATCATCCGTTTATCAACGAGGAGCACTGAAAACTATCAGTGCTGGATATAATGGATTTACCGGCATTCAGCAGACCTTTCAAAACTGCACAACCCTGGTAAGTGTTGACTTCACGGCAAACAACATTGTTGCAGAGCTAAGGGACTGCTTTGGCGAGCACCCAGAATGGCTTGCATTGATGGCTTTCAGTCAAAACCAGCTGTATGGCTCACTTCTGACAGAGCAGGGTGAGGCATTTGTTTGTAACGTTACTTATTTATCACACTTAGACCTTTCACACAATGCTTTAAATGGAGGTCTCCCGAGTGTATCGGGGACTTGCCATTGATATTCATGGATCTGTCCGGAAACTCTTTCAGTGGTGTAGTTTCGTTCTCATGCCAAGATAGTCTTAACCAACTACACCTAGCCAATAACCATTTCCGAGGGACTTTTCCTTTGTGTCTTAAGAAATGCAAAAACCTTATCACTCTAGATCTTGGAGGCAATCATTTCTCTGGTACGATACCTTCCTGGTTAAGCAGGAGCTTGCCTGGACTGAGATTTCTTCTACTGTCATCAAACATTTTTTACGGCATCATACCCCACCAGATATTACAATTTCGTGAACTCCAGTTATTGGACTTGTCAAAAAATAGGCTCACTGGGTCCATTCCAGATGATTTTACCAATTTTACTGGCATGATACAAGAACAAGAACCCATTGAAATCGAATTCTTGTACAACGGCTTTGATAGAGAGGTGATTGAAATAATTTGGAAAAATGCCGGTCATGCTTACAATCTGTGGAAGGGAGTCATGGTGGGTATGGACTTGTCTGACAACTTTCTTTCAGAAGAGATCCCTAATGGGCTCACAACCCTTCTTGGACTCAGGTACCTGAATTTGTCAGGAAATCATCTGTTAGGCTGTATTCCCAACGACATGGGTAATCTGGTTCTGCTAGAATCATTGGACCTTCGGCAGAACCAGCTCTCGGGGGGAATTCCTCCAAGCTTTGCAGCTTTGATGAGCCTCAGTGTTCTGAACCTCTCGTATAATGGATTGTCAGGGAGAATACCTACCGGCAGACAGCTGCAGACGCTGGTAGATCCGTCAATATACAGCCACAACCTAGGGCTATGTGGTTTCCCATTGGAAGGCTGCATGAACTCATCAACGTCTACACGAAACGAAGTGGGCCAGGCTGTAGATAGAGAGGCACTGTGGCTGTATTGCTTTGTGGCTGCTGGATTCGTCTTTGGGTTCTGGCTGTACTGGGGCATGTTCTTGTTCTACAGCGAGACCTGGAGGTGTGCGTTCCATCAGTATGTGGACAACATGCAAGGGAAGGCAACCAAGAAAATATACAGCTGCATGTCATGCTTCTGGAGCACCGTGTGGTGCTGAAGTAATGTCGAGCATGTCTGTAATATTTCCCCTGTATTTGCTATGCAATACCTTGGCCCTTAATGACAGAATGAGGAAGTGCACCATGTAGTGTTGAAGTAATGTCGAGCATGTCTGTAAATGTATATTACCAAGAAAATATACAGCTGAAGTAGTGCACCTTGGCCCTTATTTTCCTTGTATTTGCTATGTAGTACATTGAAATGCATGGAGTTTTTTGTGGTTACAGACGAGCTTTCAAAATTTTCAGTTCTGATTGTATATTACCTAAGGCTATTTGGAAGATCTCAGTAAATGAGATGTCTGGAATCAGGTGTCATGTTTTTCTTCAATTAATGTGTAGCTAGTTTGTTGTTTGGTAACAATAGACATCAGTTTGAAATGTTGTATATTGAACTTTCTCAGAACGTAAAATGCTACTGTTGCTTTGTTTTTTCAATCTAGCAACTATTTTCTTGTACTGCAGTTTCCTGAAGATGCGGTGTCCATTGACGGAGAATTTTCCATGATCATCCCAGTATTGCTGAAACCATTGGGATCTCGAATTCACCAGAAGAATTTGAGGTGCATTTGCAACTGATTCGCAGCAAAATGTGCTGGTTGCTCATTAATCTGACCAACAGAGGTGTCACTTGGCACCTGCCACAGTGGGATGCAGGCCGAATGTTGTGAATTACATGTTCATGTGCTACAGGTGAAGCACTTGCTACACCGGGGTAAGCTGTGCGCACTCTGTTCTGATTACTCGTCCGGAGTGAAGCTCCAGTGAGGCGGTGAGATAGCATATGAAAATACTCTGATTTGCCGTGGTGATGAAAATCAACAAAGCAAAAGTTGTGATAAAAGTGTTTATAATAGGATTTGATTGCACGACAAATGTTGCTCCAGAATGTCTGAAGAGCTCTAAGCTTCCAGGGTTGTGAGCCCCTGTGGTTGCTCGGGCTGTCTCTATCGCTGGGGCCTACTTGGAAGCGATGCCGGTGGAATTCATGTTGGTTCTGTGAGTTGCGTGTCAGCCGCTTGAGACCGGGGGTGAGAGGAAAACCCACGCACATGTACACCTGTCGGAGGAGAGACTGCCCCCCTCCTCTTCCTCAAATAGCTCGCTTGCGAAATCGCAGATGTCGACTGCGATTATGGCCGCCTCAACTGTTGATTGGTGCCACTCTCTCCAACATCCACATCGGCAGGAGATCCAGATAGTATTCGTGGCTTTGTAGGGCCCTTGGTCGCCGAGAGACACGACCGTTAGGCATGGTTGCACGAGTTTCAGTTAGTTCATATGTATATCTTTCTCCACATGTGCATGTTACAATAATATATTTGTACTTACATCTTGATCTCTATTCATTATAGGTTCAAATCCTAACATATAAATCTAACAATAATCCTAACCCGAACATAACAACAGTCCTAACCCTAGCCTACCAATCTTAAGAAAAATGCTTCCTATACATCACATAAGCCAACATTGGCCAAAGCAGCAAGAATCAAAGATATATTTTTGGGTCAATTCATATTTGAAGGTTTCCAGGATTTGAACATGTGCCACAAAAGTACACATGTCCAACGATACGTGGACTGACATGGTAACATATTTCTGGCGATATTTCTTTTGTTCCCGAGAAAACATGTACTTCCTGGCCCGTGATATGTTGCAGCCTGCAGGTGGCCTCACAATCCATAATGGGAGAGTGCACTAGTAGGAAAAGCCTCACCAGTGGCGCACGGAAATGGGATTCTGTGGCGCATGGGAGGTGCGCCACAGAAACGTCGCCACAAAAATAAGGTTTCTGTAGCGCACCTGGCCGTGCGCTACAGAATTAAGGTTTCTGTGGCGCACTATGTCCGGTGCGCCACAGAAATAAGTAGTTCTGTGGTGCATGTGATATAGCTGCGCCACAGAAATAGGTGCGCCACAGAATTATGTTTTGGTGCGCCACAGAACAATCTACAGGTATACTCGATTTTGTGCTCCCTGGTGTAGTATACAGGTTTTATACTGGTTTTATACACCGTATACAGGTTATATACTGATATAATATAGACAGATATAATATGGACATATATAATCATCACATCATCATCACATTACTTAGAGCCCGATCGAGTTATACATATAGCTCCATACAACTCATAATCCATGCAAATTAATTAAGTTCTCATCATCTCTAGATACAAACGAAGTGACACCGGCCGCCGCCTACACTAGGATGAAATAGAGTACCGCCGCGACGATGGTGAGCGAGAGCACAAGAAAGGTCTTCATCTTGCTCTTGTTTGCTTGGTGCGCCCTTCACTTGGCAACCGCCTCGTGTCTAGTCGGGTACCCTTTGTAGCAGTTGCCGCTGAACTTGTGCACCTGTTTCTTGCACTCCTCCCACTCCTCGTACACTCCTGGAACCCGCCCCTCGAACACGACGTAGTACGTCATCTCTATGGACACAAGGCATATTAGTATATAACGCAATGGAAAGAGTTAGAGGGTTCACATGCATACATATTCACAAGAATTAAAGCAAGGAAATAATAATAAACCTAAAAGACATATATCATCGGTATCACATAAGTAATATGGTTCAACGATAACGACTACAATAGTAATTGAAGTCCAACAACGACGACCACCGTTTCGAGCAAATTAAGCAATTTTAGTTTACAACACGGTACAAATTGTCCATCGATTCAAAGTAATGCTAGGCACACCGGCCTCGGTCAACGAGACGTCTTCTTGAGCGGCTCCGGGAACGATCGTCCACGTCCTTCCATCACCCTGCCTATGTAGGCGTTCTTCGATATCCCTCTTAGGCAACGCTCTGACTGCGTGTAAGAGCCCCGATCCGTTGGATACATCTTGTAAGATAATTTCCGAGAGCTTTACTTGGATGCGATGGAAGTCTTCTCTAAGATCATCATCATTGATTTCCCCCGACATTTTAATGGGGTCTCGCTTACTAGGTGGCAGAGACATCATCTCTGCATCCTCGACAAACCCTTTAAGGTGATGGAGGACATAGAAGGCCTCTTAATGCTGCCAGCTGGCTGCTTGATACAAGGGAAGTTGATCACGTGCTTGAACCCGATCTTTTTAGTGTCCGGCCTGATATATTGCCCATTCTTGTCGAAGGTGCCTCCATTTTTGGAGTAGCCAAGGATAGCTTCATCGAGAACACCCTTTATTCTGTTGTAGTCTTTCTTCGTCGTCGTACTCGACGAGTCGAAATACTGGGCTAGTGACCACTTTGGATCTAGGATGATGAGTGTGCGATGTTTGTCCCTGCTCAACACATGCAATTGAAATGGAATGTTGGAAATGATCGGCAATGGAAGAAATATATAAGAAAGCATAAGTTACGACGGCCGTGAGCGGATGTGTACTTACTCGGGAAAGACAGGCAGAAGAATGGTGTTCCTCTCTTTGTGCATGAGCATGAAGTTCTGGAGGTACCGCACCGCCTTGGTCCGTGTCCTTGAGCCGTCCTGGAGCTGGCTATCGCGCATGTATTAGGGATCCGCTACCGCGATTTGGCGGGGTCTCTCTCTGTTGATCTTCATCTGAAGATTGATCGCGTATAGGCGGACCAAGTTATAGTCGAGCCGTTTCGAGTGAAATAGATTGAAGACGTCCTCGAACGCTATGAAGAAGATATCCGCGGGGTCTTCATTGACGAAGTTACGGTCGGACGGCACCTTGACCGAGAACACCGGGTAATTTGGATCCTTTTCTTTAAGAAGGACGCTCTCTTGATAATGAATAGAGTGCTGCAAAGGGAGCATTGGTTCACTTGCGAGGTGTTCCATGTCCGGAGGCAGTATAGGTTTACCAGCTTCATGACACCGGGGCAAGCCATCCGGTGTAGGTGGTACCATGTCGTCGGCCCGGATCCTCTTAGGAGCAGGCTGGCTCGAAGATGCGCCCTTCTTGGCTCCTCTCTTCCTTGCCTTCTTCACCTGACCTACAGGGGGTGCTGGTGGTGCTGATGGTGGTGCTTCGGGTGCTAGTGGTGCTTCACTACAAGAAAAGTTGCCATGGCCGACGAAGTTGAAGTCGCGCCGTGGTTGCTGGTGTACCATGGCCGACGATTTTTGGTCCCTCCGTGGTGCATGTCAAAACTTTTTTTTTCTCGTTTTTGAGGCGACCTAGCCCGACGAAAGCGGCCGAAACGTCGCGTATGGTGGCCCGGGACGTGGTGCATCGCGAATTCTCGGGTTCGCCGGCCGAGTCAACGCAAATCCGCACCGCCCAGGGATGTAGGGCCCAGATGGCAGCATCTCTAGCATTGTTTTTTTTCTCGATCGCGCCATCTCGTTCAACGTTCTCCGATCGAGCCGTTTACGATGCGGGATCATGGGTCCCGCATGTCATCCTCTATGAACCAAAATTCTTTCTATTCTTGGATTTTTTGACCCCACGATTTACGGCTACTTCCTTTTTCTTTTGATCCCTTGCCGCCTTGGAAACGTTGAGACCGCTGCTGCTAAATGGGACCCGCATGTCATCCTCTATGTGCAATCAACTTTCTTTTCTTGGAGTTTTTTTTGGCACCTCAAATTTGGTCACTTGCCTTTTTCTTTCGGTCCCCTGCCGCCTCTCAAACGGTGATACCGCTGCTGCTAACTGGGACCCGCATGTCATCCTCTATGAACTATAAAACTTTCTTTTCTTGAATTATTTTTGGCACCTCATATTTGGTCACTTACCTTTTTCTTTCGATCCCCTGCCGCCTCTCAAACGGTGATACCGCTGCTGCTAAATGGGACCCGCATGTCATCCTCTATGTACTATAAAACTTTCTTTTCTTGAATTATTTTTGGCTCCTCATATTTTTTCACTTGCCTTTTTCTTTCGATCCCCGCCGCCTCTCAAACGGTGATACCGCTGCTTGCTAAATGGGACCCGCATGTCATCCTCTATGTACTATAAAACTTTCTTTTCTTGGATTATTTTTGGCTCCTGATATTTGGTCACTTGCGTTTTTTTCTTTCGATCTCATGCCACGTTTGAAACGTTGAGGAACCTGCTGGCTCATGGGACCCGCATGTCATCCTCTATGTGCTATAAAAGTTTATTTTCTAGGGATTTTTTTCACTCTCTGATTTTTGTCTATTTCCTTTTTTCTTTTGATGCCCTGCCTCCTTGGAAACGTTGAGTAAGCTGCTTACTCATGGGACCCGCATGTCATCCTCTATGTACTATAAAACTTTCTTTTCTTGGATTTTTTTTGGCACCTCATATTTGGTCACTTGCCTTTTTCTTTCAATCCCTGCCGCCTCTCAAACGGTGATACCGCTGATGCTAAATGGGACCCGCATGTCATCCTCTATGTACTATAAAACTTTCTTTTCTTGGATTTTTTTGGCACCTCATATTTGGTCACTTGCTTTTTTTTTCTTTCGATCCCCTGCCGCCTCTCAAACGGTGATAACGCTGCTGCTAAATGGGACCCGCATGTCATCCTCTATGTACTATAAAACTTTCTTTTCTTGGATTTTTTTGACACCTCATATTTGGTCACTTGCCTTTTTCTTTCGATCCCCTGCTGCCTCTCAAACGGTGATACCGCTGCTGCTAAATGGGACCCGCATGTCATCCTCTATGTAAATCATGTTTTTTTCTTGAATTATTTTTGGCTCCTGATATTTGGTCACTTGCCTTTTTCTTTCGATCTCATGCCACGTTTGAAACGTTGAGGAACCTGCTGGCTCATGGGACCCGCATGTCATCCTCTATGTGCTATAAAAGTTTCCTTTGTTGGATTTTTTCACCCGCTGATTTTTGGCTTGCCTTTTTTTTTGATCCCCTGCCCCCTTTGAAACGTCGAGTAAGCTGCTGGCTCAAGGGATCCGCATGTCATCCTCTATGTCCATCGACTTTCTTTTCTTGGATTTTTTTGACCCCCTAATTACTAGCTACTTTCTTTTCCTTTTGATCTCAAGCCGCATTTCAAACATTGAGACCGCTGCTGCAAAATGGGACCCACATGTCATCCTCTATGTACAATAAATCTTGGATTATTTTTGGCTCCTGATATTTGGTCACTTGCCTTTTTCTTTCGATCTCATGCCGCCTTTGAAACGTTGAGTAAGCTGCTGGCTCATGGGTCCCGCATGTCATCCTCTACGAACAATAAAAGTTTCCTTTCTTTGAGTTATTTTTGACCCCTAATTTCTGGCTATTTGCCTTTTTATTTCGATCCCCTGCCCCCTTTGAAACGATGAGGACGCTGTTGGCAGGTCGGTCCCACATGTCATCCTCTATGAACAATAAAAGTTTCCTTTGGTGGATTTATTTTTTACCCCTAATTAATTTCTGGCTATTTCCTTTTTTTTTTCTTTTGATCCCATGCCGCCTTGGAAATGTTGAGGATGCTGCTGCCTCATCGGTCCCGCATGTCATCCTCTCAGAACGATAAATGTTTTCTTTTCTTGGATTTTTTTACCAACTGATTTTTTATTTTTTTATTTTCGACCCCCTGCCTTTGAAACGTTGACGACGCCTGCTGGCTCATGGGTCCCCGATGTCAGCCTCCCCGTACAAGAAACATGTGATATCTTGATTATTTTGCGGACAATAAACAGTGTATTTCGCTCTGAGCTATTGCAAACGGATACATTAAATCTTTATTTTTACAACTTATATCTTGAATCTCCTTGTTTTTTGTTTTGGCGAAGCATAGGACTTTCCTGTTTTTTTTTTTTGAGAAAATCCGAACTTTCATGTTCGAGGTGGGCTGAAATTGTACGAGTCAAAAGGCCCGAAGGATAGTTCGAAGGCCCGGATGTCCGAGATCCAGCCCAATTGAAATCTTTCTTTTCTTGGATTTTTTTCACCCCCGATTTCCGGCTACATCATTTTTCTTTTGGTCTCGTGCCGCCTTGGAAACGTTGAGACCGCTGCTGCAAAATGGGACCCGCATGTCATCCTCTATGTACAATAAAGTTTCTTTTCTTGGATTATTTTTGGCTCTGATATTTGGTCACTTGCCTTTTTCTTTCGATCTCATGCCACGTTTGAAACGTTGAGGAATCTGCTGGCTCATGGGACCCGCATGTCATCCTCTATGTACAATAAAAGTTTGATTTCTTGGATTTTTGGCTATTTCCTTTTTCTTTTGATCCCCTGCCGCCTTTGAAACGTTTAGTAAGCTGCTGGCTCATAGGTCCTGATGGCGTGTATTTCACACGTTCGTTGGGCAACCCCAAGAGGAAGGTATGATGCGCACAGCAGCAAGTTTTCCCTCAGAAAGAAACCAAGTTTTATCGAACCAGGAGGAGCCCAGAAACACGTTGAAGGTTGATGGCGGCGGGATGTAGTGCGGCGCAACACCAGGGATTCCGGCGTCATCGTGGAACCTGCACAACACAACCAAAGTACTTTGCCTCAACGAAACAGTGAGGTTGTCAATCTCACCGGCTTGCTGTAACAAAGGATTAACCGTATTGTGTGGAAGATGACTGTTTGCAGAGAAAACAATAGAAACAAGTATTGCAGACAGATTTGTATTTCAGTATTAAAGAATGGACCGGGGTCCACAGTTCACTAGAGGTATCTCTCCCATAAGATAAAAGCATGTTGGGTGAACAAATTACAGTCGGGCAATTGACAAATAGAGAGGGCATAACAATGCACATACATGACATGATAAGTATAGTGAGATTTAATTGGGCATTACGACAAAGTACATAGACCGCCATCCAACGGCATCTATGCCTAAAAAGTCCACCTTCAGGTTATCATGCGAACCCCTCCAGGTATTAAGTTGCTAAACAACGAGACAATTGCATTAAGTATGGTGCGTAATGTAATCAACAACTACATCCTCGGACATAGCGCCAATGTTTTATCCCTAGTGGCAACAGACACAACACAACCTTAGGGGTTTTCGTCACTCCCCAGGTGTCAATGCGAGGCATGAACCCACTATCGAGCATAAGTACTCCCTCTTGGAGTTAAAAGTAAAAACTTGGCCGAGCCTCTACTAGAAACGGAGAGCATGCAAGATCATAAACAACACATGTATAATAACTTGATAATTAACATGACATGGTATTCTCTATCCATCGGATCCCGACAAACACAACATATAGAATTACGAGATAGATGATCTTGATCATGTTAGGCAGCTCACAAGATCCAACAATGAAGCACAATGAGGAGAAGACAACCATCTAGCTACTGCTATGGACCCATAGTCCAGGGGTGAACTACTCACTCATCACTCCGGAGGCGACCATGGCGGTGTAGAGTCCTCCGGGAGATGAATCCCCTCTCCGGCAGGGTGCCGGAGGAGATCTCCCGAATCCCCCGAGATGGGATCGGCGGCGACGGCGTCTCAGTAAGGTTTTCCGTATCGTGGTTTTTCGCATCGGGGTTTCGCGACGGAGGCTTTAAGTAGGCGGAAGGGCGAGTCGGGGGCTAACGAGGGCCCACGCTATAGGTCGGCGCGGCCGGGGCTTGGGCCGCGCCGCCCTATAGCTTGGCCACCTCGTGGCCCCACTTCGTGTGTTCTTCGGTCTTCGGAAGCTCCGTGGAAAAATAGGGCCACGGGTCTTCGTTTCGTCCAATTCCGAGAATATTTCGTTACTAGGATTTCTGAAACCAAAAACAGCAGAAAACGAGAACTGGCACTTCGGCATCTTGTTAATAGGTTAGTTCCGGAAAATGCACTAATATGACATAAAGTGTGCATAAAACATGTAGGTATCATCAATAATATGGCATAGAACATAAGAAATTATCGATACGTCGGAGACGTATCAAGCATCCCCAAGCTTAGTTCTGCTCGTCCCGAGCAGGTAAAACGATAACAAAGATAATTTCTTAAGTGATATGCCATCATAACTTTGATCATACTATTTGTAAACATATGTAGTGGATGCGGCGATCATAACAATGGTGATGACATGAGTAAACAGGTGAATCATATAGCAAAGACTTTTCATGAATAGTACTTCAAGACAAGTATTAATAAGTCTTGCATAAGAGTTAACTCATAAAGCAATAAATCAAAGTAAAGGTATTGAAGCAACACAAAGGAAGATTAAGTTTCAGCGGTTGCTTTCAACTTGTAACATGTATATCTCATGGATAATTGTCAACATAGAGTAATATAACAAGTACAATATGCAAATATGTAGGAATCAATGCACGGTTCACACAAGTGTTTGCTTCTTAAGGTGGAGAGAAATAGGTGAACTGACTCAACATAAAAGTAAAGATAATGGTCCTTCAAAGAGGAAAGCATCGATTGCTATATTTGTGCTAGAGCTTTTATTTTGAAAACATGAAACAATTTTGTCAACGGTAGTAATAAAGCATATGAGTTATGAAAGTTATATCTTACAAGTTGCAAGTCTCATGCATAGTATACTAATAGTGCCCGCACCTTGTCCTAATTAACTTGGACTACCGGATCTTTGCAATGCACATGTTTTGACCAAGTGTCACAATGGGGTACCTCCATGCCGCTCGTACAAAGGTCTAAGGAGAAAGCTCGCATTTTGGATTTCTCGCTTTTGATTATTCTCAACTTAGACATCCATACCGGGACAACATGGACAACAGATAATGGACTCCTCTTTAATGCATAAGCATGTGGCAACAATTATTATTCTCATATGAGATTGAGGATATATGTCCAAAGCTGAAACTTCCACCATGAATCATGGCTTTAGTTAGCGGCCCAAAGTTCTTCTCTAACAATATGCATGCTCCAACCATGAAGGTGGTAGATCTCTCTTGCTTCAGACAAGAAGGACATGCATAGCAA
>NC_061511.1:100330723-100349364 GCF_022539505.1 Lolium rigidum
GACGACATGTACAACTTCCAGCAGTACTACGACGCCTCCGGCCGCCGCAAGTGGTTCTAGATTAGGTTTAGTTTAAAGTTAGTTAAATTTCGTTCGAATCTATGTAAATTTGGACGAATCTAATCGAATCTAGTTGAGTTTAAAATTTGCGAAATTTTGTTTGGGGGACACGACTGGGGAGCGACGTCCCCCAAACGCGGCACGAACGAAACACGTCCTCCAAACGCTCAATCCGGCGCGGTTTGAGGGACGGTTTGGGAACGCGGCTGGAGATGCTCTAACCAGTCAGTAACCTTTTTGTTTATTCTAATCGCGTAACCTGCTAGGTGCTAGGTACCGTCCAGGTATACCAGTAGTAGAGACGATTACCAGCGCCCAGCGGCATCAAACTAATCCACACACAGATGAAGCTTGTGGTAGACCCACATGCACATATGTACAGTAGTGCACAGTGGTGGACAGGTGGTGGTGGTACTCATGCACTCGCTCCGTTTCTGAATAACAAAATTTAGTTATCCTGGAAGGAAAAAAAAATACAAATCCACTCCACTTTGTCAGTAAGACAGTAACAATGTCACATGGCGCCCCGTTGCGATCAGCGCGCGGGGCCCGTAGCTCCGTGCAGGCACCTGCCTCACTTTGTTATCTTGCCCAATTCAGCAAACCGAGCGAGAGCACAAAGAGACATATGACCTTTCCTCACACTTTAATAACAAGTAATATCAGTTATTGAAACGATAACTGATACTAATTTATAAGGTCAATTCTCTGCCTAAGCTTTTATATATGCACAATATTTTAAACTTGTTAGTACATCAGAGAAGGATAAAGCTAGCAAGGAGAAGTTACAGAAAATTAAGGAGATTTTAAATGAGTAAGGGTATTATGCTAAGCATAACACATGGTTTCACATACCAGATTATATAAATATGTGTGCATATTTCTGAAACAATTATTCTATTATTGTGGACTATGTACTCATCTGTATGCGTGTTCATGTTGAACCATGATCACTTTAGAGCTACTTCAGTGAACCAGCAGCAGCTACTGTTTGTGTTATCTTATGGGTGGCTCTGGTTTCAACCATCTTAAAACACACTATTTAAACAACAAAATGTGCAATACTTTTAATTATTACAACCATTATATTATAAAGTCTTATAATTATTACAACCATTATATTACAAAGTCTTATAATTATTACAACCATTATATTACAAAGTCACGCCACGCGCCCATCCATGCTAGTTAAGTAAAAACAGGATGCTCCAAGGATGGGGAGATGATGTACCACTGCCCAGTGCTCTATTATTAACTTCATGTCCTGGTCGACCGCAGACAGTGTAAGGGCCATTATAGAGCAGCTTCTAGGTGCCAAACCGCTCAAGCTGAAAAGAAGTGTCCGGTTTAAAGCGGGCTTATTTCCACCGAGAAGCCAGCGCGTAGTGCAATTCCAGAAACTGGCCCAGACCAGTTTCCCGAGCTTCTACCTGAGGAAGCGAAACGGTATGTGAATCTACCCCTCCAAATCAGTACATTTTACGGCAAAATGCCACTCCACCTGAGCAAACCGTCTCCCACCGAAAATATGGAAAAGAAAAAAGAAAAAAATCGCCGTACACTTCTCCCCGCATCGCATCGAGCCATGCCCTACTCTGCTCGCTAGGGTTAAACACCGCCGCCACCGCTCAATCCCCGCCTACCACGCCGGCGCCGCCGTCCCCAAAGCCCGCAGCTGAACCGCCCCTCGCCGCTGCCGCTCCCGCCCCTCGTCGCGGCTCGCGCCTGCCTCTCCCGCCCCTCGCCGCGGCACCCCGTCCCCTGGCGTCTGAGTGAGTGTTTCCGCCGCCAGCCGACGGCCACCCCACCCCACCCCGACCACCCTCAACGCCACACGCCCCGCCGCGACCAGCCCTGCCGCCAGCCGCCGTGACCATCCCCGCCTCCAGCCGCCGTGACCAGCCCCGCCGCCAGCCGCCGTGACAGGCTTCTCCTCCGCCCGAGCACTCTCCCCCAAGTCGAGATCTTCCGCCGGACGTCCTTCTCCGGCATCCTCTTTGCCCGAGCTCTTCATCAGCATCAGCACCGACAGAACATCCTGCTCCGCCTCGCACTGACATGCCCCACTCTGCCTCCATCTGCTGCTGCTCGCCATGAGCTCTGCCTCCATGTTGTTGATCGAATTTTTTTGATTAAAATTTGATGACTGTCCAACACTAATTTTTGTTATCATTCCAACACTGAAATGTACAGATTTAGCCATGGTTTGGAATCTGCGGATACTTGTGTTTGGTTATTGACAATGTACAGATCAATGGAGTGATCTAATATTGAGTATCATTCAATATTGGGCACATATTAAATTCAAGGGCATTATAGATATTACACAACTGAACACAACAAATTCTATAAGCCCAAAAGAAAGGGAGAAACAGTTTCTATGAGCTTCTCTCCACCGGAGCTTTTTCACACCAAAATTCATAAGCAGGCTTCTCTATAAGCATAAGCTCGAAAGAAGTGGCCCTAAGACAAGCAGCTGGCTGCGCTACAGTCATCATCGGTACGCTTATCACAGTGCACGAGCATCACCAGGCATGGATTGACGCAAACGATCTAGTCATAACTCGGAAAGAACTGACACGGGCGGGCGGACCAGAAACATGTGTACGGATATGCAAATTTACCTTCACCCGATACGTGGAGGGAGGAGGGACACGCGTGCTCATGACGAGGTTCCAACGGCCGTCAGCTAGTCACGGAAGTACAGATGATGAGATGGGATCGGGCTGACGGAAAAGAAGATTACTTAGAGGCAACATAGGACCACGTGGCATCAACGGTGAAAGGCCCAGAAAAGGTCCTCACATGGATCAGCCACCCCTTGGTTTGCTTTCCCATTCCCGCTTTCGGCTCACGAGCCACGAGCTTGCACACAAGCTGCTTCTGGAGTGGTGTACATGGTGTGGAGTGGAGTGTAATTCGCAGCAGGCAGTGCATTTTGTTCCGGTCTGCCCAACTTAATTGGAATGCAATTTTAGATATATTTTCTTATTACTGCTATAGAAACATAGCTTTTTATTTATGCTCGTATTTATCTGATTATTGGTATCCTTTTTCTGATAAGAGCTGCTCTGAGAGCATCCCAAATCGTCCCCAAAGCGATTTGGGGCGCACCGAACAAAAAAAAACGTTCCACCGAAAAGCGAGGCGGGGAGTGGCGGGGCCGACCCGTCAGCGGCACAATTGAATTTTAACCTAACCGTCGCCTACCTCATGACGGAAGTTATTGGCGCGCAGCGACGGTGCAGTTCCCGCAGAGGCGCAGCGAAGCGTCTCGTCGCCGCCTAGCTCTGCATGTCGGCGTTAATGAGCGTCACCGCTCCCCCGTCTCCCTCCGACCTATAAAAAAGGGTCGCCTCTCATCGTCCCTCTAACACAAACTCTAGCGCATCTCTCCCCAACCCTAGCCGCCACCATCTCAAGAGTTGACGACATGGCTGATAGAGGCGGAGGCCGAGCTCGCGGTCGTGGTCGTGGTCGTGGCCGCGGAAGAGCTGCACGCTTGCTGTCGCCCTCATCATCAGACATGCAGGACGAGGAAGGGCCTGTGCAGTCCGAGTTCATCGTCGTCCTCAAGGGCGACCCACACGACATCCAGTGGCTGCCGGACGACTTCGTCGCCGACGACGAGCTCCCGGGCTCGCTGCATCTGCGCGAGGATGGCTGCCACTGCTGCCGGTGGATTGTCGACGTGATCTACGACGCGCGCGGCAACATGTACCTCCACATCGGCTGGGAGAAGTTCGCGCGCTACAACCGCCTCGAACCCGGCTTCATGCTCGTGTTCTCCTACTTCGGCGATAGGGACATGAGGGTCAATGTGTTCGACGAGACGCGTTGCCGCCGGAACTACCACGGCGACAACGCCGAGGAGGACGACGACGAAAGAGTGTTGTTTCTTCGCAGCGAAAAAATGGACCAAGATTTCTGGATGTTCTTCCTCGGAAGAACCAACAGGGGCACCCTCACCAGCTGGATTTTCCAGTTTGGGTGACTGGGTGTGCCCTCGAGTGTACTTTCTTGGCAGCGAACACACGAAACATTCGATGTCCGGCCTAGTTAGGTTTAGTTTTTTTTGCAATCTTTTATATTTGTGTCAACCATGGTTCAAACTATGTATTAGTTTGTGGAAAATCATGTTCCAAACTATATCTTCATGTAAACCATATTCCCAATTATGTATTAATTTGTGGAATATTTCTTCTCTTTATTGAAATAAAACTACAAAAAAGAGTATTTTAATGTTTGGGGCGGCTTTTGGGGGACGCGGCTGGAGAGCGACGTCCCCAAACACGGCACGAACAAAACACGTCTCCCAAACGCTCAATCCGACGCCGTTTGGGCCGTTTTGGGGACACGACTGGAGGTGCTTCTGAGGTTCCGATTTGACACCATAGTCCGATATAATCCATATTCATATTCGCATCCAGTTGTTACCCGATCCAATCCAAATCCAGCTAGATAATATGGTAAAGGATATAGAAGGAGTAAAATCCAATTCGATATGTTTACACCTACGCATGCCATGTGGATCGCATTGCACTGTTTGATAGTGTTGCAGTAATGGTTGAGCCAAACAAATAGGATAAAAAGAATCTTACACTTGTTAGATCGGTATGAACTGTGGAACTCTACCACACCTCCGAATGCATGATAGTCCACCCTAGATTGTGAATCAGTCCACAATATGTTCACCAAATGGCCTTCGTTGTCTATGGTGTTTTCGTGAAGTAAAAAAAGTCATTGTCCTTTACCAAAACATCGCAAGTTTGTTTGAATGTAGATGTATGTAGAATGTAGATGTATGTAGATAGTTTTACTGCATAGATACATTCAAATTTAGACAAATATTTGACATTCATTATGAAATGAGGGAGTGCCATATTTTAGGTCTCGTAACTTGCTATTTGTTTTAAAAAAAACTTATCGATTAATACTCGACCGATTAAATCAGTTAATAGGCTGATTTCCGATTATTCACTAAATTCAAGCTGGCCGAGCAGTTAACAGTTACCGAACATTGCTATAAAATTTTCATTTTAAAAATTTGGAAATAGCAAAAAAATATCTGATTTAGATTTTGGAGACAATGAAGTCGCTCCCAAGCCAAAAGTGGAGAGAATGAGGCTCGTGAATGTGGACCCAAAATATTTACGGCCACGGAACTTTAGGGACGGACCTTTCCTTCTCTTTTTGGCCACGTATGCAGCGCAAAAGGGCGTAGTCCGTGGTGACGGCCAAAAGGACACCGGGAGCGTCCGCATCGACGGTGACCGCTGCATGCCTCCATCCACAGGGCGGCGATATGCGTATTCGCGTGATCCAGGGCCAGAAGAAACGGCGCGTCACACTTGGGGGCGGAGGTGGACGTGATCGCTGCCGAAACAGGCGGGCGGTAGGTCCCGAGCACCAAGGAAAGAAATGGCTCTGAAATCAGATGCCATCTCCCGGCCGGCCGGGAATCTCATCGCTGTGCCGATGTCCGGCCATGTGGATCGCATTGCATTGTTTGGCATTGTTGGCTTGCCTCCAATCGGATGGAGGGAGGACGCGGACGGCCGGCCGGACACGCCAACAGCAATGCTAGCTAGCTAGGTGCTACTCGTTCTACCTTCCAGTAGGTGCTGTGGAATCAAACAATAGGGGATGGTGGCGCCGCGGAAACGAGACAGAGAATTAAGGCTTGACAGAGAATGCGAGCTACTCCTCCACCTAGACCTAGCTAGTAGCTCTGAATTCCGTGCAGGTACTAGCAAGCGTCTCGCACGGCCGCGGATTTCGCTCTCCTCCAGGGCTTCTCGTCGTGCACCGCCTCTGTTGGATACCTACCGCCCTATACCTAGTGTGCTGTGCCCTGCTCCCGTTGCTTCTGTCGCCTAGCCCTGCATCGCAACAGTCCTACGCCGCATCGCAGCCCAAAAAGACGGAATTTAAGCGACCCGTTTATTTTTACGAGCCGGGCGGCCCGGGTATCTCGGCCGCACACCCATGCCTTGCCACATCGCGTCACGCATCAAATCAGCCAGGGGCTGACTTCCATCCACCTGCGTTAAACTCATGACTTGTCAAGTACCGCTAGCCACTCCTAGCTACTCGTACTCCACTCTGCCGCGGATAAACTAAACTAGCAGCAGCAGCAAATGTTGTTGTATACGAGCACATCACTTGTTGTTGTATTAGTTGGAAGAAAGGACCTGAAGCTGCGTGTTTAATTAGCCTGATGGAGAGATGTCGCTACTACTAGTAGTAGTACTAACTCACCCAGTTGAGTGACTTGGAGGAGTAATCATCAACAAGACCAAAAGGGCATCGCGGCAAGACCACAATTTTGGCGCGTGGGACGTGAAACCGCGCTTTCCCCATTCCGTTCCATCCATCCACAAAAGGGGTCAACAAATCCCAAAGCCGTCCTCTCTCGATCGATCGTCCACGGAGATTAGATTATTTAGATTTAGATTGACCGGCTTATATGCGAGCACCGCGCTCGACATGCTGCCACGCGACGCTCAACGCTTCTGCTCCGGTCGTCGTTTCATATTTCGTTGAACGGTTCAGGGTTTCCACTTCGATCCTACCTCCAGTTTCGGTTGGTTTAGATGCCACTAACCACGTGTATTTTTTTGACTGAGAGCGCGCACACGACTGACCGCGTGGAACTCGTTTTTATCATGGACGGAGATTCTCGTTTGTGCACAGGACTGACCGAGTAGAACAGTTTTTGTTTTGTTTTGTGAAACCTAGACACAGCTGATTAGTGGCGGCATTAACCTAATCCTGACATATGGATCTTGTGGTAGACCCACATGCAAATATGCAGTGCAGAGCGCTCGACGCTCCCTGCCTGGCTTTCCAAATGAACAAATATAGGAGTGCCTGGCTTTCCAATTGAACAAATATATCCACTCAGCTGCAATTTGTCAGTCACATAGTGGCCCGCCGTGAACAGCTGGGCCCGTGGCACCTGTCGCTCTTGTAATGTTCCCCAATTCAGGGCATCTCCAGCGGCGACGCATTTTAGTGTCCGCGCGCGTCCGTTTGCGTCTCGCAGCGGACGCTGAAATGACCGTTTTCGTCCGCGTGTTCGTTTGCGTCTGGGGTTGGCTCCAGCGGCCCGACGCATTTTTTTTTCTCTTTTTCATTTCAATATACTTTCAAATATTACAAATTGAAAGATTATTTTACACAAACTAATACATAGTTTGGAACATGGTTTACACAAACTAATACATAGTTTGTACCATGGTGGACATAAATATAAATATTTTAAAAATAGAAACCAGTTGTGTTGATTTCCGTATGTTCGCTGCCAAGAAAGAACATTCGAGGGCACACTCGATCACCCAAGCTCGGAAAATCCAGCGGGAGGATTGACGGTGCCCTTGTTGGTTCTACCGATGAGGCGAACGTGACGTAAACCTTCCACTATCGGCTTCGTCCGGCCGTAGCCGGATTCGGCTGCAAAGAAAGAACACTCTACGTTCTAACTATCGGAGTCCGACTCGGATTCGCCGGTGTGGTAGTGCCTGCGGCGAGCCGTGTCGTCGAAGACCTTGACGACCATCTCACCGTCTCCCTCGTAGAGGAAGGTGAGCCGGCAGCCGGGCTCGAGCGCCGAGTCACGGGCGAACTTGCCCCACCCGGTGTGCAAGTACATCTTGCCCCGCCCGTCGAACGGGACCTCCACGGCCCGGGCCGCGAGTTGCGGCCGGCCTCCCGTAAGCCGCAAATGCGCCGGCTCGACGCCGTCGTCGAACTCGGCGAACTTGTCCGGGAGACGCTTGATGCCGAGCGGGTCGTCGTCGATGGGGAGGAGGAACTCGAAGCAGCGTCCCTCCACGTCGGAGGAAGACGAGTCGACGGTGATGGTCGACGGACTGGCACCATCCTTCTTCTCCTTCTTCTTCCTCGCGGCTTTCTCCTCCTTCTCCTTCTTCTTCGCCCTCCTCGCCTCTCGGTCGCGCTTTTTCGCCACCTTCTGCGCTGCCTTCGCCTCTTCCGTCTCGGTGTAGAAGGCGACTTCCCTGGCCACGTCTTTCGGGAAGCGCCGCGCCCAATCGAGGCGCATGCGCGACGATGAGGCGCTGCTCGAGCTCGCGCTAGCGCTGCCTCGCCCGCGCGTGACGGCCGGCGCCGGCGACGCGAGGGCTTCCGCCTACTGCCGCGTCCAGACGTCCTCGAAGTTCATGGAGCAGCGGGGGCGGCCGAGGTGCCAGATGACCGCGTCGTACGCGCGCGCCTCCGTCTCGAACGTCCCGAGTCCGATGCGCTCGTCGCTGCTCTGGATCTAGGCGTAGAACGCTTAGTTCGGATGCCGCGGTAGCCGGACCTCGAGCGGCGACGGGGAGGCATCACGGTGGCGTGGAGGCGGAGTGGCGCGCAAGCGAGGTGGAGTGCAGCCAGAGTGACGTCGAAGCGAGGTGGAGAGGTGGCGAAGCGATGCACGGTGAAAATTCCTGGCGGTTAGATTTTTTTTTTTTTTGAGATTATCCTGGCGGTTAGATGCGCGTCAGCTTTAACGCGTAGGGTAGCGCAAAAGCCCACATAGCGCAAAATATTTAGCGTTCGCTCCTTTTTCACGCGTCCACTTTCGCCAAAATCTCGGCGGCCTTTTATGTAAAAAAGAGATGCTCCACGGATGGGCAGATGATGTACCAGCACCACTGCTCCCACTATTAGCCAGCGCTCGAATTAATTCGACCGCAGACAGTGTGAGACAAGCAGCTTGCCGCACTACAGTCATTATCGCCTGATCGGTGTACTTATCACAGTGCACGTGCATGGCCAGGCCAAGAATGGATTTATGCAAGCGAGTTGATGAGTCAGAAGGACTTGACATGGGCGGACACGCAGATAAAAGTTGTCGTTCACCGGAGACCGCGGGCAGACACGTGGAGGGGGGAGGGACACGCATGCTCATGAGCTGGTGCTGACGGCACAGACGAGATTGAGATCTGGCTGACGGAGGTTAATTACATAGAGGCGTGGCATCAGCGGTGAAAAGGCTAGAAAGGTCCTCCTTCACATGGATCAGCCACCCAGCACAGCACACCCTCGCTTTGCTTTTCCCCTTTCCGCTTTCGGCTCGCGAGCTCGCATCGCACACAAGCTACTTCTGGACTGGAGTATCCCAGTATACCCAGTATATGAACTGTAGTGGAGTACTCGAGTGAAGTATGAACAGACGGCAAGGCAGGTGTATTCTGTTCCGTTCAGCTCAAGTTAGTTAGTTAGTTAGGGCGTCTTTAACGGGCCTATGTATTTCGGACGTCCGAGATATCCGGTTGTATCTGTTTACGTCGGCCCACGGATGTCATTCGGCTAGGGCGACCGTTTGTGTCGGGGGAACCTCCAGCGGTGTGGACGTATTTTTTTTTTGCCGAGACAGCGTTAAGGTCGTTAATGGCGTTTTACGCCCCGTCGAGGCCTGCCGCCGGCGATTAACTGTTCCCACGCGACGACAGTCATTCCCGCGCGTGCACAACACATTGGCAAATTTCACCGGCGTTTCGTGCGCGCGGGAAACGACTTGCGCAGCAACGCCATTTCCCGCCCCGCCGTGGTTATATATGCTCGACACCTGCGGGGGTGACGGACACACCTCAAGCTAAACCCTAGCATTCATCCATGGCCGAGCACAACCTTAGTTGAGATCAGGTTGTTCAGATGTGCCGCCACGCCCACCCGGAGAAGGACGAGGAGCTAGTCGCCGCCACCGTTCAGGCCGACCAGTTGAACCTGGAGGCGGCGGAGGCGGAGGTTGCGGAGGCGACAGAGCGCGCGCAAGGGCGTCTCGCGGCGACCAGGGCGGAAATCGCCGACGCTAGGGCCGAGCTCGCCGATGCTAGGGCGGTGCTCGCGGAGGCACAGGCGACGATGGTGGCCCCACCAGCAGACGCCATCATCCACGACATCGCCAACGACGATGACGCCGTACCCGCCGCTTCGAGTTCACCGGCGAACAGCGGGTTCTGCTCGCGTCCTTCGAGACCCTGGCTGGGGACGCCCTGCGCCATCAGGCTTGGGCAGCGCAGGAGGAAGCCCACGGCTATGCGGTCGCCATGGCTCGGGGGTACATGTGCTCCGACCTGGACTCGCTCCAGCGGAGGGGCCCTTCTCCCGCGCGGGTCGAGCAGAAGAACCAGGAGCTGGCGGGCGCCATCACCGCCAGGGATGAAGCGGTGACGGAGGCGGCTAGGGACAGAGCCCGCTTCCACGCCCAGCTGGCGGGGTTGCAGGCGGCGCCCAGGGGAACGAGGCGGCGGCCCAGGCGATGATGGCCCAGGTGGCGGAGGCCAACTCTATGGCCAGGAGAGTCATGTGGGACTCCTCCCTGGCCGAGGCCCTCGAACGCCGCATAAAGGTAAGACGAGACGTCCGATCGCCGCCATGCGCGGCGCGCGGAGTGCGTGAAGCGCTTGATGTCTACGCACGCTTCTATTCCTGTAGACAGTGTTGGGCCTCCAAGAGCAGAGGTTTGTAGAACAGCAGCAAGTTTCCCTTAAGTGAATCACCCAAGGTTTATCGAACTCAGGGAGGTAGAGGTCAAAGATATCCCTCTCAAGCAACTCTGCAATCACGATACAAGAAGTCTCTTGTGTCCCCAACACACCTAATACACTTGTCAGATGTATAGGTGCACTAGTTCGGCGAAGGGATAGTAAAATGCAAGTGATATGGATGAATATGAGTGGTAATAACAATCTGAAATAAATATGGCAGCAAGTAAACATGCAGTAGAACAGTAAATAAACGGTGATTCGATATTTGGAAACAAGGCCTAGGGATCCTACTTTCACTAGTGTACACTCTCAACATTGCAATCATAATTGAATATAAATATAAGCACTTCATCATACTACTCTCTTATTGGATAAAGAACTCAAATTCATTGGGCAAGTGTGCAAAACAACACCTCAAAGGCGTATTCCCAAGTACTAATAAACACCCCACACCGTCACCGTGAGCATTCATAGGAGGTACTAACACACCACAATTCATAAGGGAGTTACACACGACGCACACACTGTCACCATTACACCGAGGTCACACTAACTCCAAAGTTCTCATAATTAAGCACTTGAATAGCATATGACATCTAGATTGCAAAGCCTATGATCACATAGATGAACAAATAAGTACTACTCTCAAACACTCTTGTTGGATGACAAACACCATTCATTGTGTAGGGCTACAAGAGCTCCCTCAAGGCGGAGTAAACAAGCTCCACAACATCCGGAGTTCATATTTAAAGTAACCTCTAGAGTGCATAATAAACAAGAGTAACATCTACATATTCATAAAGATCACACCATGGGAGAGAGAGATGAACCACATAGCTACCGGTAGAGCCCTCAGCCTCGGGGGAGAACTACTCCCTCCTCATCATGGGAGACAGCGATGGCGATGAAGATGGCGGTGGTGTCGATGGAGATGACTCCGGGGCAATTCCCGTCCCGGCGGCGTGCCGGAACGAGAGACTCTCGTCCCCCGAAACGGAGTTTCGCGATGGCGGCGGCGTCCCTGGAGTCTTTCTGGAGTTTCGTCAATTGGTCTCGGGTTTTTAGGTCACGAGGGATTATATAGACGAAGAGGCGGAGTCGGAGGAGCAACAGGGCTCCCTAACCACATGGCGGCGCGGCCAGGGTGGGACCCGCGCCCCCCTAGGGTGTGGGTCCCCTTTGGCCCCCCTCCGCCTCTCCTTCGGTGTTCTGGAACATTCCGGGGAAAATAAGGCCTTGGGCTGTTGTTTCGTCGAATTCCGAGAATATTGCCCGAACAGCCTTTCTGGAACCAAAACAGCAGAAAACGAGAACCGGCACTTCGGCATCTTGTTAATAGGTTAGTTCCGGAAAATACATAAAATCATTATAAAGTGTGAGCAAAACATGTAAGTATTGTCATAAAACTAGCATGGAACATCAGAAATTATAGATACGTTGGAGACGTATCAAGCATCCCCAAGCTTAGTTCCTACTCGCCCTCGAGTAGGTAAACGATAACAAGGATAATTTCTGAAGTGACATGCTACTAACATAATCTTGATCATACTATTGTAAAGCTTATGAGATGAATGAAGTGATTCAAAGCAATGGTAAAGATAATGACTAAACAACTGATCATATAGCAAAGACTTTTCATGAATAGTACTTTCAAGACAAGCATCAGTAAGTCTTGCACAGGAGTTAACTCATAAAGCAATAGATTCTTAGTAGAAAGTTTTGAAGCAACACAAAGAAAGATATAAGTTTCAGCAGTTGCTTTTAACTTCAACATGTTCATCTCATGGATATATCTCATGGATAATTGTCAACACAAAGTAATATGATGAATGCAAATAAGCAAGTATGTAGGAATCAATGCACACAGTTGACACAAGTGTTTGCTCCTAAGATAGAAAGAAATAGGTCAACTGACTCAACATAAAGTAAAAGAATGGACCCTTCGCAGTGGGAAGCATGTAGTAATAATTCATATGTGTTATGCATAAGACATCCTATAAGCAAGCCTCATGCATAGAATACCAATAGTGCTCGCACCTTGTCCTAATTAGTTTGGATTTACATGGATTATCATTGCATAACATATATTTCAACCAAGTGTCACAAAGGGGTACCTCTATGTCGCCTGTGCAAAGGTCCAAGGAGATAGATCGCATTTGATTTCTCGTTTTTGTTAGATCTCAACTAAGGACATCCATACCGGGACAACATAGAAAACATATAATGGACTCCTCTTTAATGCATAAGCATTCAACAACAGATAATATTCTCATAAGAGATTGAGGATTAATGTCCAAACTGAAACTTACACCATGATTCATGGCTTTAGTTAGCGGCCCAATGTTCTTCTCTAACAATATGCATACTCAAACCATTTGATCATGATAAATCACCCTTACTTCGTACAAGACGAACATGCATAGCAACTCACATGATATTCAACAAAGGTGTAATAGTTGATAGCGTCCCCGTAAAACATGGTTACCGCTCAACAAGCAACTTATAAGAAATAAGATACATAAGCTACATATTCTTTACCACAATAGTTTTTAAGGCTATTTTCCCATGAGCTATATATTGCAAAGACAAGGAATGAAATTTTAAAGGTAGCACTCAAGAAATTTACTTTGGAATGGCAGAGAAATACCACATAGTAGGTAGGTATGGTGGACACAAATGGCATAGTTTTTGGCTCAAGTTTTTGGATGCATAAGAAGCATTCCCTCTCAGTACAAGGCTTTGGCTAGCAAGGTTGTTTGAAGCAAACACAAGTATGAACCGGTACAGCAAAACTTACATAAGAACGTATTGCAAGCATTATAAGACTCTATACTATCTCCTTGTTGTTCAAACACTTTTACCAGAAAATATCTAGACTTTTAGAGAGACCAATCATGCAAACCAAATTTCAACAAGCTCTATGGTAGTTCTTCATTAATAGGTGCAAAGTACATGATGCAAGAGCTTAAACATGATCTATTGAGCAAAACAATTGCCAAGTATCAAATTATTCAAGACCATATACCAATTACCACATGAAGCATTTTCTGTTTCCAACCAAATAACAATGAACGAAGCAGTTTCAACCTTCGCCATGAACATTAAAAGTAAAGCTAAGAACACCAAGTGTTCATATGAACGAGCGGAGCGTGTCTCTCTCCCACACAAAGAATGCTAGGATCCGATTTTATTCAAACAAAAACAAAAATAAAAACATACAGACGCTCCAAGTAAAGCACATAAGATGTGACGGAATAAAAATATAGTTTCACTAGAGGTGACCTGATAAGTTGTTGATGAAGAAGGGGATGCCCAAGGCATCCCCAAGCTTAGATGCTTGAGTCTTCTTGAAATATGCAGGGATGAACCACGGGGGCATCCCCAAGCTTAGACTTTTCACTCTTCTTGATCATATTGTATCATCCTCCTCTCTTGATCCTTGAAAACTTCCTCCACACCAAACTCAAAACAAACTCATTAGAGGGTTAGTGCATAATCAAAAATTCACATGTTCAGAGGTGACATAATCATTCCCTTAACACTTCTGGACATTGCACAAAGCTACTGAAAGTTAATGGAACAAAGAAAACCATTCAACATAGCAAAAGAGGCAATGCGAAATAAAAAGGCAGAATCTGTCAGAACAGAACAGTCCATAAAGACGATTTTTTTAGAGGCACTTAACTTGCTCAGATGAAAAAGCTTAAATTGAATGAAAGTTGCGTACATATCTGAGGATCACACACGAAAATTGGCAGATTTTTCTGAGTTACCTACAGAGAGGCGTACTCAAATTTGTGACAGCAAGAAATCTGTTTCTGCGCAGTAATCCAAATCTAGTATCAACCTTACTATCAAAGACTTTACTTGGCACAACAATGCAATAAAATAAAGATAAGAAGAGGTTACTACAGTAGTAACAACTTCCAAGACACAACAAAACAGTAGCAAAATAAAAACATGGATTATCTCCCAAGAAGTGCTTTCTTTATAGCCATTAAGATGGGCTCAGCAATTTTAATGATGCACTCGCAACAAATAAGAGTTGAAGCAAAAGAGAGCATCAAAAGCAAGTATGAAATACTTTTAAGTCTAACCCACTTCCTATGAAAAGGAATCTTGTAAATAAACAAGTCATGTAAGCATAATGCAATAAGCATAGAAAGGCAATACAAGCGCAACTTCATGATTCTCAACATAAAGAGGGGAAACTTAACATTATTAAGATGCATATAACCATGTTTCCCTCTATCATAATAACTTTCAGTAGCATCATGAACAAACTCAACAATATAACTATCACATAAACCATTATTATTCACATGCATAAAAGTATCATTACTCTCCACATAAGCATAATCAATTTTATTAGTAATAGTGGGAGTAAAACTATCACAACCATCATTGTAATTATCATAAATTGCAGGCATGGTATAATCATAATAAACTTTATCCTCCATAGTAGGTGGCACCAAAATACCACTATCATTATAATCATCATAAATGGGAGGCAAAGTGTCATCAAAGAAAGTTTTCTCCTCAAAACTTGGGGGACTAAAAATATCACAACCAGCTTCCCCAAGCTTAAATTCTTCCATAGCATTAGCAATAATAGTGTTCAAAGAGTTCATGCTAATAACATTGCTACAACTATTTTGCAAACAAAGTTCCATGGGTTTTTTTAATTCTCTCTTCAAACACCTCATGTCCTAACTCAAGATAAATACTGTAAAGATCTCTAATATTTTTGTTGTTTTCCATTAAGCCTAACTAGTGAAATAAAAACAAGAAACAAAAAGATGCAATTGCAGGATCTAAAGGAAATAGCTACGAGCACTCACACACCGGCAACAATGCTAGGAAATAGCTTAGTAGTCGGAGGATGTGAATACCTTTTACCTTACCTCCCAGCAACGGCGCTAGAAAATAGCTTGATGTCTACGCACGCTTCTATTTCGTAGAGAGTTGTTGGGCCTCCAAGAGCAGAGGTTTGTAGAACAAGCAAGCAAGTTTCCCTTAAGTGAATCACCCAAGGTTTATCGAACTCAGGGAGGTAGAGGTCAAAGATATCCCTCTTAAGGAACCCTGCAATCACGATACAAGAAGTCTCTTGTGTCCCCAACACACCTAATACACTTGTCAGATGTATAGGTGCACTAGTTCGGCGAAGAGATAGTAAAATACAAGTGATATGGATGAATATGAGTGGTAATAACAATCTGAAATAAATATGGCAGCAAGTAAACATGCAGTAGAACAGTAAATAAACGGTGATTCGATATTTGGAAACAAGGCCTAGGGATCCTACTTTCACTAGTGGACACTCTCAACATTGCAATCATAATTGAATATAAATATAAGCACTTCATCATACTACTCTCTTATTGGATAAAGTACTCAAATTCATTGGGCAAGTGTGCAAAAGCACACCTCAAAGGCGTATTCCCAAGTACTAATAAACACTCCACACCGTCACCGTGAGCATTCATAGGAGGTACTAACACACCACAATTCATAAGGGAGTTACACACGGCGCACACACTGTCACCATTACACCGAGGTCATAGTAACTCCAAAGTTCTCATAATTAAGCACTTGAATAGCATATGACATCTAGATTGCAAAGCCTATGATCACATAGATGAACAAATAAGTACTACTCTCAAACACTCTCTTGTTGGATGACAAACACCATTCATTGTGTAGGGCTACAAGAGCTCCCTCAAGCCGGAGTAAACAAGCTCCACAACATCCAGAGTTCATATTTAAAGTAACCTGTAAAGTGCATAATAGACAAGAGTAACATCTACATATTCATAAAGATCACACCATGGGAGAGAGATGAACCACATAGCTACCGGTAGAGCCCTCAGCCTCGGGGGAGAACTACTCCCTCCTCATCATGGGAAACATCGATGGCGATGAAGATGGCGGTGGTGTCGATGGAGATGACTCCGGGGGCAATTCCCCGTCCCGGCCGCGTGCCGGAACAGAGACTTCTGTCCCCCGAAACGGAGTTTCGCGATGGCGGCGGCTTCCCTGGAGTCTTTCTGGAGTTTCGTCAATTGGTCTCGGGTTTTTAGGTTACGAGGGATTATATAGACGAAGAGGCGGAGTCGGAGGAGCAACAAGGCTCCCTAACCACATGGCGGCGCGGCCAGGGTGGGACCCGCGCCCCCCTATGGTGTGGGTCCCCTTTGGCCCCCCTCCGCCTCTCCTTCGGTGTTCTGGAACATTCCGGGGAAAATAAGGCCTTGGGCTTTTGTTTCGTCGAATTCCGAGAATATTGCCCGAACAGCCTTTCCGGAACCAAAAACAAGCAGAAAACGGAACTCGGCACTTCGGCATCTTGTTAATAGGTTAGTTCCGGAAAATGCATAAAATCATTAGAAAGTGTGAGCAAAACATGTAAGTATTGTCATAAAACTAGCATGGAACATCAGAAATTATAGATACGTTGGAGACGTATCAGCGCTCCCGCTTCGCCGACGGCGCTAACCCCTCCGCCGTCCTGTTGTGGGCCACGCGACTGCGAGTAACCCAGGACATGGTAGGCCGCGCGACGGCGAGTAGGTACGGCTGTTGTAGTTTTAGGTTAACTCGACTAACCATCTCTGCAAAGATGGTCCTTTTGGCCAATCAATAGTAATAAGAACTATTTTGCTTACCTAATCATTGCCGACCGGACCCGGATGCACAGAACGCGGACACTTTCCCCGACCATGCACCGTCCATGGAGACGCAAACCTGACGCATATTTGCCTAGGTAGCGTTACCGCGGACGATCCGATCAGTATACGTCGCCTTGCTGGAGGTGCTACCCGACGCAGTTTTTCGGCCCAACAGACGTAAACGGACTCATCCCGTTGGAGATGTCCACTTTTCCGGTCGGTGAGAATCTGGCGCGCAACTCAACCAGACCAGACACCGCCTCCTACAACTAGTAGCAGTGCAAAATGGGGTAAGAAGAAAAAAGAGTGAGAAAAGGGAATTCGTGATTAGACGAGCAGAGAGAGAATGAATAGCACGGGTGGCCGAAAGAGGGAAGCACGAAGCCGGCAGGCGGTTGCTCTTTGTCCGTTGACGTGGCAACAAGCAAACCTGGCCTCGATGGCGCCGCATCTCCAACCGCGCGCGTAGACCGGCCACGCATCGTCCGCCAGCCCGCCAACCCAATCGATCGCGGCCGTCCATGCGGGACACGTTTCGACATCCAGCCGCTCGGCTGAGAACCAAATGGTGGAGCGGTGGTGCTGCCCACTTGGCCTCCCCGCCATTTATTTATGACGACGCACGCAACGGAACTGAACGGCAGTGGCGACGACAGTGATGTACCGTTACGCTAGTCATAGTGGGGAGTAACTTAGACTAGTAACATAACTAAGTTATTACCTCCATAGAGGGTAATATATGGTGTCATGCATTGTGTCATTTACTATGGTGTAGATGAAAGGACACGGATGTCGCCTAGAGGGGGGTGAATAGGCGATTTAAAACTTTTACGAGATGGGATTAACAAATGCGGAATAAAACTAGCGTTTACTTTGTCAAGCCCAAAGCCTATATACTATGGTTCACCTATGTGCACCAACAACTTACTCTAAGCAATGGTTCACCTATGTGCACCAACAACTTATGCTAAGCAATACAAGCAAGTATGTGATAGCAAGATATATATAACTTCAAGCACGATAGCTATCACAAGGTAAAGTGCATAAGTAAAGAGCTCGGGTATAGAGATAACCGAGGCACGCGGGAGACGATGATTTATCCCGGAGTTCACACTCTTGCGAGTGCTAATCTCCGGTGGAGAGGTGCGTTTGCTTAGTGCTCCCGAACGCCACAAGAGGCTCACCTTGAGGTGTGGTTGCTCGATGCACACCAACGCCACAAAGGCCTCACCCCAAGATGCGGTACTCACACCACACACCGAACGCCACGAAAGCGCCTCACCTAAATCTCCGGTGACCCTCGCCACAAAGGCCTAGGTCACGGTTCCACTAAGGGATTTCCTTCTAGGCGAAAACCGGGCCTTACACAAAGGTTGGGGCACACATCCACAACTTAATTGGAGGCTCCCAA
>NC_061511.1:100349464-100459763 GCF_022539505.1 Lolium rigidum
AACCTTCGAGGTTGGGCCCGGCCCACGTAACTAATGGACCAGCCCAGCCTATATAGTTGACCGGTCAAACTAAGTCAGCCGGCCCGGCCCGCAAACTTAATGGGCCGGCCCGCTTAAGACGTGGCACCCCTCGTGTGGCCCTACCATCTACCACGGGGTTTCAGCCGGTTAACGCCGTTAACCGCGCTAACGCGCGTCCGCCACGTGTCGGCTTGCATGATGTCGGCGATCAACGGGCTCCCGGAACACTTGGGCAACGGTCCGATTTTCCGTGCCGAAGGGCGCCCAAGCGCGACGGACCGAAAAAATCGTCGTAGGACTTTGCCTGACGCAGTTTCGACAACAGAACCCATATCGTCGGGTTAGGCCCATAGGCGACGAAAAATGCCCCTTAGTTGACGATTTTGGGACGTTGTCTATCAGAACTTTTCTTGTAGTGCATGTTCCCACGCAACAAAATACCAGAGACTCTTCCTGCTTTGATGGAGAAATTCCGAGATGCCCCTCGAATTCATGAATTTGTTCGAGCTCAACTATCTGCTGGGGCGAGATTTGCCATGATTATGATACAAATCTGCTACCCGAAGTTAGATCTGACTCAAATTGTCACCAAGTGTCTAGCCAGACAGGCGAAGAAGAAAAGGAACATCGACAAAATCAACGACACTGTGACCCCTATAGCAGAAGAAATGATGGACGAGCTGCTTCGGATGGATGCTGAATTCTTTGTGAAAGGTAGCTATGCTGAACATAGAACTGGTGATGCACACAACGAAAGTGTAAACATAGATGATATACTAGGTAGCAACTGAAAGTTTATTTCTCCTTGTCGAATTTTTCTTGATGATGAGGTTGTGTGTATTGTAATCTATATTGCAAAGCCCCCGAGCCTTTGGCCGGTGCTCGAGCTATTTTTACGCCATGGTGAATTTACTATTTTGCGGGAGTTCATATATATTTTGTTACCGCGGGTTATGAGCCCCCGAGCCTGTCGACGAAAAAGATGTATATGACAAATATCTTTTACTATATTGCAGCACCGCGAGCCCGCCTCATTAAAAACCTTTCAGCCCCACTCAGTGCCCTGAAAGGAAAAGAGTGCGTCTGAAAACTCGCGGGCGTTTCAGTACATTGTGTGTTTACAAAGAGGACTATATTTTGACTTCAAGCGTAAAAACGCCTGAGTTGCGCCACGTTCCAGGGATTTGGCTCGGCAACCCCTGTCTTCTTGTACTTTATCCTGTATGCTCCTCCTTCGATTACTTCTGTGATGATATAAGGACCAAGCCACGGCGGCTCGAGCTTTTCATTGCTTTTTTGTCTGAGTCGAAGAACTAAGTCGCATGCCTGAAAGGATCTTGGTCGCAAACGTCGACTGTGGTAGTTTTTCAGGTCTTGCTGGTACTTAGTGACCCGTGATAACACTTCGTCTCGAGCTTCGTCGAGTGCATCGACGTCATCCTCCAATGCTTTTCTTGAAGCTTCTTCGTCATATTCCGTTACTCTCGGAGAATCATGCTCTATTTCTATCGGCAGATCATTGCCTAGCTCCATGGACCAGAAAAACGGAGTTTCCTGTGTCGCTGTATTTGGTGTTGTTCGAATACTCCACAACACACTAGGCAACTCCTCTGGCCAAGTATGTCGAGCTTTTTCCAATGGTGCTAGCAGGCGCTTCTTGATACCATTGCAAATGATACCATTGGCTTTCTCGACTTGACCATTGGTCTGCGGGTGCGCAACTGATGCAAAGTGTAGTTTGATGCCTACCTCTCGCACAATATGCCTTGAATTCCTTGGATGTGAAATTACTACCATTGTCCGTGACGATGCTATGAGGTACTCCAAACCGAAAGACGATACTTTTCACGAACTTGATTGCAGATGCTCCGTCGGGTGAATTTATCGGCTTTGCTTCTATCCACTTTGTGAATTTGTCGACAACGACGAGCATGTACTCGTATCCTCCCTGGCGAAGCTTTGTGTAATTTTCCCACCATATCGAGACCCCACCGAGCAAAGGGCCAAGACAACGGTATTGGCATCAATTTCTGCCGCGGAGAGTGAGGTTTTGCGGCAAATCTCTCGGCACGCGTCGCAAGTACGAACTATTTCTTTCGCATCCTCGATTGCTGTCAACCAATAAAATCCTGCTCTGAAAATCTTGGCTGCTATAGCTCGGCTGCTTGCATGATGACCACATATTCCTTCGTGTACATCCTTCAGAATTAACCTTTCTTCTTTGGGTGTGACGCACCTTTGTAACACTCCCGAAATACTTTGTTTGTACAACTCCCCTTTGACCACAGTAAAGCCTTTAGAACGTCTGATAACTCGCCTTGCTTCAACTGGGTCGTCGGGTATTTCTTTTCTTAGGATGTATGATATGTATGCTTGCATCCATGGAATTTGTACCATCATTACTAGGTCCGGTTCCTCTTCTTCTTCCAGTGCTGCTTTTGTAGCCCCCGAGGGTTTCTCATCCTTCTCCTTCTTCTTTGGTTTCTTCGGCTTTGTAGATCTCTCGGCTATCTCCTCCCAGAACACGCCTGGTGGAATCGCGAGACACTGTGACCCAATGTTTGCAAGAACATCGGCTTCATCATTGCTCGCACCTGCCGATGTGATTTACCTCGCATCCGTCAAACAGCTTCTCTAGCTCGTTATATACTTCCTTGTATGCTATCATACTATCATTGACTGCATCACATTGATTCATGACCTGCTGAGCCACCAATTGTGAGTCGCCGAAGATTTTTAATCGAGTTGCGCCACAAGCCTTCGCCATCTTCATCCCGTGTAAGAGAGCTTCTTATTCTGCCTCATTATTAGATGCGTTTGGAAACATCATCCGTAAGACATATTTTAATTTGTTGCCTTCAGGTGATATTAGTATCACGCCTGCTCCAGCTCCCTCTAATCTATTGGACCCGTTGAAGTTCATAGTCCAGGTTCTCGATAAATCCGAGGGTCCCGTATTTTGTAACTCCATCCACTCTGTGATGAAATCTGGTAAAATTTGCGACTTTATTGCTTTTCTTTTTTCGTACGTGATGTCCCGAGGGGAAAGCTCTATTCCCCACAGGGAGACACGACCCGTAGCCTCTGGATTGTTTAATATATTGGATAAAGGCGCCTCATTGACCACTACTATCGGATGCGCCAAAAAATAATGCCGCAATTTTCTTGCGGTTGTAAACACTCCATATGCTAGCTTTTGGTACTGCGGATACCGCTGTTTTGAGGGAGATAAAACTTCACTGATGAAATATACTGGCCTCTGTACTCCATGGAGTTTTCCTTCCTCCTCTCTTTCGACTACGAGTGTTGTGCTGACCACCTGAGGCGTGGCTGCAATGTATAGCAAGAGGGGTTCCTTCTCCTTAGGCGCCACCAAGATTGGTGGTGTCGAAATTGTGCGTTTGAGATCTTCGAAAGCTCTATCTACCTCTTCGTTCCATTGAAACTTCTCTCCTTGCTTGATCAGGGCGTAGAGCGGCAACGCTTTTCTCCTAGTCTGGCGACGAATCTGCTTAAAGCTGCGACTCGCCCAGTCAACTGTTGTATTTCTTTCAACTTTGTTGGCTTTCTCATTGTTACGATAGCTTGAATTTTCTCTGGACTGGCTTCGATTCCTCTTGCTGAGACTAGGAACCCGAGAAGTTCTCCCGCAGGGACGCCGAAAGAGCACTTTGTGGGGTTCAGCTTGAGTGCGTAACTTGTCAAGGTTGTCGAAAGTTTCCTTTAAATACTCGATCAATGTTGACCCCTTCTTTGTTGTTATGACGACATCGTCAATGTACACTTGTACGTTTTTTCCAATCCGTGTTGCCAAACACTTCGCATCATCCGCTGATATGTTGCACCCGCGTTTTTCAGACCAAAAGGCATTGTTTTGTAGCAAAACACGCCATAAGGTGTTATGAACGATGTCTTGACCTCATCATCTTCTTTTAGTCCGATCTGGTTGTAACCAGAATATGCATCTAGAAAGGAAAGACGTTCACATCCTGCCGTGGAGTCGATAATTTGATCGATCCTTGGGAGGGGAAACTGATCCTTTGGACAGTGTTTTGAGACACGTAAAGTCGACACACATGCGAAGGACTTTTGTGTTTTTCTTCGGGACCAAAACTGGGTTAGCTACCCATGTGGCCTCTGTATGTAGCTCTTTGATAAAACCAGCCTCTCTAAGTCGATCAATCTCTGACAGAATGGCTTTGCGGTTTGGTTCCGAAAAACGCCGCAAAGGTTGTTTAATTGGTCTCGCTATTGGATCCAAGTTTAGATGGTGCTCGACAAGTTCCCTGGGTACTCCTGGCATATCAGCTGGACACCATGCGAAGATTTTCCAGTGCTCACGGAGGAACTCAACGAGCGCGCTTTCCTATGCGAGGTCCATGTCTGTTGCAATGGACGTCGATTTCTTTGGATCTGTCGGATGAATCTGCACCTCCTTGGAATCCTTGGTAGTTTTGAAGGTTGGCTCCCTGAGTGGCCTTCCTACATCTGGAAACACATCATAATCAGTTGTTAGCCTTGACTCCACATATTCTGCTTGCATCCCGAAGGTTTCTGACAGTCGATGAAAATCCTTGTCGCATTTATCAGCTAATGCTAAACTGCCTTTGACTGTAATTGGTCCCTTAGGTCCTGGTAACCTCCACAATAGGTACGTGTAGTGTGGTACCGCCATAAACCCGGCATATGCGTCGGTCGTCCCAAGAAAGCGTGATATTGCGACAGGAAATCCACAACTTCGAACTCCAGACCTTTCTATCCTCGTAATTTTCTCGGGTTCCAAACCGAACGTCGAGATTGATCTTCCCCGAGCGGATAACTTGGCTTTTCCGGCGTGATACCATGGAAACGTGTGTCGCTTGGTTTTAGGTTTGCTAGGGATATGTTCATCTTCCTTAATGTATCCGCATACATAAGGTTTAGACTCGCTGCCTCCATCTATGAATACTCGAGATACGTCGAATCCTCGCGATCACCGCTAGTAAAATAAGTGCCGATCGCCCCGGTCGAGGAACTTGTCTGCGGGTGATCCACTATTGTGAAGCCAATGTCCTGTCCCGACCAATTTAGGTACTCAATCGTTGGTGGAGGCATCTTCTCCGCCATGAACACTTGACGCGAGATTACTTTCCGAGCCTCGTTAGACGGCCTAGCTTTCCGAATCATCGAGACCGCGCCGTTGGAGTTAGGGTCGATATATGGAGGTGGGTGTGGTGCTGCCGCTATTCCGAGCCGGTGCCGATTTTCGTCCGTAATTGCGGGAGGAGGTGGAAGGTGGATCTCACTCCCGGGCCCCCGGGGATTTCTATTTGTTGCTTGGGCATTGGCTTTCCCCGCAAACCTCAACATTGCTTGAAAATTTCGACAATCCTTCTGCAAGTGACCTGACTGCCTTTTTCCATTATTGTCGAGATAAAAATGCATCTGACACGGCCCGTTCATCATATCCTCGGGAGATACATATGGTCTCTGGACCTTTGGTCCACTATTTTGCCTGTTATTCCGAGAGTCATCTCTATTGTCGCCTCGCTGCTCACTACTCCTTTGATATTCATCTCTATTGTTTCCTCCAGTGCTTCCTCGAAAACCAGCCGATATTTGGCCAGGAGCATCATAACTTGAGAACTGTCGAGGAAATCGTCGTCTATTTTGGAAATTTCGACTACGGTCCTCCTCTGGTGACCTATGTCGCTTATTGTGAACAATATCTTCTCCATCTGCCCACCTGTTTGCTATCTCCATCAATGCTGATACTGTCCTTGGGTTGGTTCTCCCCAAGTCTTCGACGAAATCTCCTCATCGAATACCTGCCACGAATGCATCTATTGCTCTCTCGTCAGATATGTTCTCTGCCGAGTTTTTAATGATGTTCCACCTCTGGATGTATTTTCTCATTGATTCATCATGCTTTTGTCTACACAACCTCAAGTCTTCTAATGATGCGGGTTTTTTGCAGGTAGATCGTAAATTCTTGACGAATACATCCTCAAAACTGTCCCAGCTGTCGATGGAACCTAGAGGAAGCTTCTTTATCCAAGATCGTGCGGCTCCACTCAGGTGTACTTGAATTCTCTGCATGGATGTTGCTCTGGTTCCACCTATCAGCTTCACCGTCTCGAGATAATCCACGAGCCAATCCTCTGGATCTTGCAGGCCATCGAATTTTTTGAAATTATCGGGTAATTTAAACCCTGAAGGAACTTGAGTTTTCCGGACCCTCCTTGTAAAGCACGGTAACCCACACATATCATCTTCATCTATTTCTGGGGAATGCCGATGTTCCCTTCTATTTTGTCGTGCTCTGTCTACCCGTGCTTGAGTTGCTGTGTCTCTTGCTCCACTTGTTCTCTCGGGACCTGGTGTCGCTGCAGTAGGTCGTGGACTATTTTGCCTTGCTGATCCTTCGGGAGGCGAATTTATGAACGCCGTTCCCATGGCTCCAACTCCTGCCATAGCCATATTGTACAATGCTTCTCTTGGATCTCCGGGAGGTGGCTTGGATGCGAGGATGAAGGCTTGCGTCGCCATGTACCCAGCTTCTGGTGTCTTAGGGATAATGTTCCCCCTCGTGTCTATCGACATAAAGGACATGTCGAGGTTTTGAACCAGATTCTCCCTATCTACCTCAGGTATATTTTGCAGCCGAGATCTTGCTCTATTTCGAGCTGCTCTGTGACTATCTCCTGATGTGCCAGATTGTTGACTCAAGTTTGCTCTTCGCCTGCTTGACGCAGAAGCTGCTTCCTGCCTCCTATCCAACTCGATTTTCTGTTTCTCGAGCTCCCTCCTGGTACGTGCAAGCCTATATTGATACGCTTGTAGCTCCTCAGTTGTCGTTGTTATGGTCATTGGCTCTGTACCATCAATGGCTCTTGCGACTCGATCCCATACTGCCTGCGGAAATCGCACCATCTCTCGCGTTCCTGGTCCGATATATTTTGTTCCTAAACCTCGCGTGAGATCTGCAGGATCGACATACGGATTTCCCGCATCGTCGAAGTTCTCTGATGTCTCCTCCTGTGGGCGACTTGGTTCTCCAATGGCATAGATCTGATGATATTTTGGATTCTGAACTTTGTCGGGTTTGGTGACACCATCACAGAGATTGGTGAAGACCTCTCCAACAATAGTGGATCTATCGATGAAGTTGAAGCTGTCGATGTTGCTCGAGTCATCGCTTATATCGGAGTCCGTAGATGACTCGAAGGACATGTCGCTGAAGATCTTGGCGAGTTTTTCACTTGCCATAGTGCTGATGGAGCGTGGCAACGAAATCTCCTCGTCGCCTGACTCGATTGACGATGTTGAACTCGAAAAATCGGGATCGACCGCTGATAATCCCAACGAGATCAGAATTTCGAGACGATACGATCCTTCCTTCTCGACGCGGAAGTGGAACTTTCCGAACGTCATCTCCATGGGCTCCTCCAGATACGCATATGCATCCAAACGGGAGGGCGGGTGAGGAACAAAATCGACTAGACCGGTTTCGATCTGTTTACCTCTCGTCCATCGCGTTGCTTGCAGTTGACGAAGTCGACGATCTTGAACGTGCCATCGAGATCAGCTCCTTGACACCTCTAATTCCCACAGACCGCCAATTGACAAGGGATTAACTTATCAATGCCTACGTATTGTAGACTAGGGTTTTAATCGGAAGTAGAGGGCAAGTAGATCTCGAAGGTTGCAGCCGAAAAGTACTCGACGGTTATGAAAACTAGGGTTGCGTGAAACAATGAGTCGATCCTCTCTTTGTCCCTCGACTCCCCCTTATATAGGAGGTGGAGCCGAGGGATTCGTAATACACAAGTTACAGAGTCCGGGAGGGTTTCTAACCCGTCCCGTAAAATTACAAGTCTATATTTCCTAATACAACTCTAACTTTCCTTAATATAACTGGGGCTTCTAAACTTCATATTCTTCAACTCGTGGGCCTTCGGTAAACCCCGGGTACCATCTTTGACAGGCCCATTGGGAATGCCTATGTCACTTGACCACAACAAGATGGAACACCTTTTTTGATTGTGCTTGCTTGATGAAGTGTTGCGAATTTATCCCCCATACTCCACTATGGGAGAGCTTCTTCTTCGGTGCATCTTCACATATCCATGATCACCATATGGATGAGAAGCTTCAAGCATATGATCTCGCCGAGTTGGCTCATCTTGAACTTGCGCTTTATTTCTTCATTCTTCATCATGTTGATGTCTTGAAGTTAACTTTGAGGGCTCACTTCATCTTCATCTTCAAGACATACTTGAAAGTTGATATTCTTCATCAATTTCTTCTTATTGCAATCTTGAAGCCAACATATGGTTCAAGCATTGCCTATGGACCACTCCTACAAATATAACTCAATGCAAACATTAGTCCACATGGATTGTCATTAATTACCAAAACCACACATGGGGGCTCCATGCACTTTCAACTATCATTAGACCAGATGTTTCTTATGCAACCAATCGTGTGTGTCAGCATCTTCATGCGCCCAGGACGTCTCATTGGTCAGCTGTGAAGTGTATTCTGCGCTACATCTGTCTCACTGCCTCGTATTGTTTGCTTCTCCAGTCTGCACCATCTTGTGAGCTTTCAGCCTTCTCAGATGCGGATTGGGCTGGTAGTCCAGATGATAGGTGATCCACGAGGGGTTATGCAGTGTTCTTTGGTCCTAACTTGATCGCCTCGAATGCTCGCAAGCAAGCTACAAAATATCGCAGCAGTACGGAAGCTGAGTACAAGAGAGTTGCTAATGCCACAACTGAGCTCATATGAGTACAATCCTTATTGAGAGAGTTGAGAGTCTCTCAAGATCAGCCTCCAGTCCTTTGGTGTGACAACATCGGTGCTACATACTTTTCATATAATCTGGTATTCCATGCCCGAATGAAACACATTGAAGTTGATTACCACTTTGTCAGGGAACGCGTTGCACAGAAGCTACTCCGTATCAAGTTCATCTCCTCCAAAGATCAACTTGCTGACATCTTCACGAAGCCTCTTCGACACCCGCAGTTTGTAGGTTGTAGGTGCAATCTTAACTTGCTTTGTACTTTAGGCCATAGTTAAGATTGAGGGAGGGTGTTTGTAGCGACCTCACCTTTTTAAGGTGTCGATCTCTGTGCGTATCTGTGCTAGTCCCTGGATCAGTCGCTAGCACACACAGTACAAGATGTAATACCAAGAAACAAAGGTCTTTATTACATCGTATGATCCAAAATTTACATAAAGGATTACAAATTGCATAGCACAAGGCTAGCATATCATCAGAGTTTCACAATGAATAAACATAGACAGCATGGAGTCCTTCGTCTTCATGTGCCACGAAGTGAGCATGTTGAGGATAGACTCGTAACCCTAACCATCGTAACTCGTCTTTCAAAACATCTGCAACATGAAAAGTTACAGCCACGAATGGTCAATACATTTGAATTGTATTGGCAAGATGACACTATAGTGGACTCAAATGGCGACCTAACACTTAAGTGTACATTTGGCTGGTAGAGCTCAGGCATATTTGCATAAAGCCAGTTTTCTCCTATCATTTATCAAATCATTTTATTTCATACTAATTAAGCGGTACCATTGATAGAAATCAATGAACCTGGAAACCACCGGTAAAGCCCCGGTGAATCCTCCTACCCATGATCAACTTGGTTTGGGCGAACTACCCCTGTAAACTCAGACCATAGACATGGCACGGGACCTACTAGCTGATAGTCACTTACACCAATTGTCATTTCCCTGTTCACCCATCAAATTTTATTTAAGAAGTTGGGATGAGGAGACTTTCGAACATGTGCCTTGTCAGTTCGCTCAAATTGTCCGTAACCGGGGACACGGCTAAGTACTTAGATTTAACACTCTGCAGAGGTTGTACAAATTTACCCACATGACCTAGTCTGTTCTTCTTCCATGATGCACATTTTGCTCAAATGGACAGATGTCGACTAGGACGAGACTTTTCCGAAGTAATCACCCAGACCATCCTCTACTTACCCGCTCCAACCTACATTCCCCTACATCATCATGTCGCGTAGGGTCCAGGTTCACACAACATACTCCGTCAAGCCAGAGCCCATATAGCATGTGGTTGTACGGTAAGCTAATGAGTAAGGTTGTCTATTATCTCTTTGTTCCTGGGTGGCCGTCCACAAGTGCGATACACCTGGCGATTCAGAGGTTCGACGACATGACCCCAGGGAACCACTCAACATAACCCGAGCAATACCAATTCCACCCAGGTAGTTTATTAAACTTAGTTGTTTTTCCATAACTCACTAACAAAATCATTTCATAGCATAGCTGAGAAACAACTAAATTTAATGGCGACAAAGTAGTCAAGTAGGGGTAGCTATACTACTGGGATTGCATAGCAAAGCATATACCATACACTTGTATACTACAAAAATCTCTACTGTGCATAGATAAAAACTGGGATATTTGTGAGGGTGTGTCACTTGCCTTTTTGGTAGATGAAGAGTTCTTCACTTCTCTCAACAAAAACACGCAACTCTCCGTACAAGCTATAAAAATAAAGGTAACACAACATAAACACACACTTCATAGCAACATAATACAATCAAGAAAAACAATTTTGGCAAACGCTCTATGGTACTAAGGTGTGGCATGAGGTTTGGCTTGCAAGATATGATTTGATAGATTGGAAAGGTCATGTACTTTGAAAGAAAAGATTATCCAAGTGAAGTGCTTAGGAGGAAAAGATTGACAAGGGCATATGGTCAAACGTTGTTTGCTACACCGGAATGAATAATTGAAATGATCCATGTGACAGAATCACATGAGTCTCAAATGGCGTAAAGCAATAACACTCACCAATGGCACAAGGAAAAAGATTAGTTAGGAACTAGTGATGTGAAAATTTACTCAAATAACTCACTTGTTATTTGAATAGTATGAACTAGGATAATATGTTGTGGAGAGATGTGATCATGAAATATGATGAATGTGTCTAAATGATTTGCATAGTGGAAGAACGATATTGCGGACCATACAAATACCGCGAAAATAAAGTGTGCAAAACTGACATGTGAAATGTCTGAAATTATCTACATATTTTACTGATTGTAATGATATAAAATTTGTTGAAAATCGACGTGTAGACCTCAAGATATTGATTTTACAATTCGCGGTTAAATTCTAATGGTGTCCGAAAAGTTGTCCGAACAAGTTGCTCGGATGGAAAAACTGCCTACACGAAAGTTGTAGAGAATCTAATTATAAACTTAACACAAGAACCAGTATTTCAGACGGAGCTCTATATCTATAGTTACGAAATTTCAAAGGTTCTAATAAGCTAGATCAAACTAGGAACTCGATCGGCTAATCCAGTACACGGGGATTCAGATCTAACGTTCTAAATGGATCATCATCATCTACTCTGAACTTAGTACTACAGATTCAGACTAAAACGTGAGGGGATGAATGGGATTACCGTGGCAGGACGTGGTTGGAGGACGTTGGCTGCGGCGTCGTGCTGATGTGTGTGCTACGTGGCAGAGAAGAAGAGGGCAGCAGCGCAGAGTGGGAGCAGGGAGAGAAAAAGCGCAACGCGCTGTGTGGTGTGCGTTTGGTTCTCCCGGGGCAGGTATTTATAGGCTGCGGAGGGTGTCTAGGATCATCGAATTAAGTGGCGGCGTGCGGGGATCGCGCGAGCAATAAACACCAGCGGCAATCACGCGAGCGAGGCGGCAGCTGGGGCCGGTCGCGGACGTGGGCGGGAGCGCCGTTCGGCTGGGCCACGGGGTGGTGTGGCCGGGTGGGCCGCTAGGGGGCGAGTGGGCTGAGGGGGGCGAGTGGGCTGAGGGGGGCGAGGCCGGGTGCGGGGCTGGCTGGGCCGTTCGACCTGGCAGCCTTTTTTTTCCCTTTAAATCAAAGATTTGCAAAATACAGTCTGGGGCTTTAAAACAAATCGAAAAAATGCAAATAAACTACCGTTGGATTCGTTGTGAAAAATACTTTAACATGAGATCAAATTTGGGACAAAAATATAAACTTTACAAAATCAAATTTTGACATACATGTCTATGTGGCTATAGTGCCTTTTTAGGGTTTAAATGTTTTCTCAAAATAATGTTTATAATTTTCAAAATCCTTCAAACAAAATAGAATATTATTGAAAAATATTTTGAAACCCAAGGTTTATTAAAACTCTATTTTCGAAAATACATTTTTAATAAACACAAAAGTTTTAATTCCTTGTGAAATTTCAATTATGGCAAACAAACAAACACTCACTTTATTTTATTTTCACATTCCAAATTTTTGGGATGTAACAGTGTTAGACTGTATATACATAGCGTCTATATATGTCTTGTATTGTACCTCTTAGTACCCATATATATATGAGATAGCCACATCCGTATTAATGTGTCGAGTAGTTTCCCAAACACTTTATTTTACAAGGTGTACTTGCCTGCTTGGCTACAAACAAAGGCCATGGCAACGACTTGAGCAGTTTTCCTCGTTGCTTGATACCCAGAGCCACATCTAGTTTGACCGCAAGTGTCATCACGACAATGTCGTCGTCAAACCATCTTGCCAAACACCTTGTTGACACCATGGTGTCCCATTCCAGGACGGAAAATGGCCATTGTGAGATGGTTGCTGCGGCCTCTACATTAGCTTTTGAGGATAGGGTCGTCATCCGGAGGACTGCCGCGAGTTTGTCACCATCACGGCCGTGTGTCAGGCCACCCGTCGAGCAGGTGGTAGGTGTCAGTGCAGCGACTCTAACGGTGTCAAGCTCATCTCTCTCTCCCGAGGCAGCAAGCTTGGGAAAGACATCGGTGGTGGCATCGCTGCTTGGTCACTCCATCGAGCATGTGGTCGGCGTTAGAGCCGATTGACAGCTCACTTGATGGTGGTGACACTCGTCTGCCATGCAATGCACTGAAGCAGCGGGCTCGGGGAAGACACCGTTGAGAATATCGTAGGTATGAGGCCATCGCTGACACCTAACTTGTCAGCAACCATAAGTGTATCCTTCCCCATTTCATCCTCCCTTATCCGAGCAAGGACCGATGCACCTGTGATGCTGGAAGGAGACTGCGACCACACAACAACTTGAATGTCACCACGCATGCCCTCAACATACTTGTGGACGAAGCACTTGATGTTGAGGTTAAGATCCATCACACAGTGTAGACGCTCCAAAAACGGCTGTTGTGTACTCAACCACGGTTCCGATCTGCTTCAGCTCAAGCAACAAACGCATATGAGGATGGAACATACTCATGGACATTCCGTCGAACAGGTGGTACGTAGGCAGGGAGTGGAGTGGTGATTTTTTGTGGATTTTGTTGGCTCTGATATCAAATTGTCACGACACAAACACCAGGATCAATAACAGTATTCCGATCAAATTGAAGGATACAAGGGAATTTGGGGTGAGAAATCAGCAAAAGCAAGAGGTGGGAACTAGAGCATGAGGTGAGGAACCAAAGAATGGGACGAGAAGTTCTTAGACGATTTAATGATTCGATGCCTTTCCCTGATGCAGGTCTCCTCGTATATAAGCACCGCTCCACTCTCCCATTGTTGGGCCAAGCCATGAACCTAAACCTTCTGTAGTAAAGCCTAATGGAGGAGTACATGTATAGTCTTTGGGATATGACAATGAGTCAATGAGCATCATGGGTTGCTTGCTCTAGTTGGCCTCCACCTCGACGGTCGCAGACCTGCGCGTCCCCGCCCACCACCTTTACACCGTCGTCTACCTTCCGCCGTTACAGACAAACCCCATGTGTTCGCTTCTGTCCTTGTACGTGTGCATCGTGCACAATCACCATGGAAGCCTCTTAGTTGGAGCTGGCCATTTTTCCCATAGGTCCTTGATGCTGAAGAGTTTTTGGCATGTTGGCCTGTCGGCACGCTGTTATGCTAGCTAAAGAGATGCAAGTGAGAAAGTTGATTTTTGAGACGGATTGAAAGGGTGTTTGAAGCTTTTGAGGGAATATCGTGGATCTCCATTCACGGACCTCCCGTGGAAGAGATCAGATCCATTCTTAGGAGCTTTGAGGAGTGTGCAGTGCGTACCATGCGACTTACATCGAAAGAGGCTACACATTTGTGTACTGTAAGATTTGGGTGGTCTTCCATCAGATCCTTTTATATCTCAGCTAGCTCTAAACATTTATAAGGTTTAATATAATCGCAATGATTACTATAAAAAACATCAGCCAGGTAAACATCTTGCACTCTTGCACTACTGGAATCAAGTAGACCGAGTCTGTCAAGATTTTTGCCAAGTGCTTTTTATCGAACAGTCCGCATACTTGACAAAACTTTGCAACCCACTTGCAACTTCTAGCAGGTGTGAATAATAAGGTAAACTAAATGGCTTGGCTAGGGATATTTTTCCTATGTTATAACCCACTTTTGAAACCAGGAAAAAACTTTGTTGCATATAATGCGTGCACAACGATGGAAATTTGACGGTCCTAAAGTCGAGTGAGCTCTAAGCTATTTCTCAGTTGACCAAGAATGGCAAAACCGTAGTTCTCCGTTGATCGAGAATTAGCCTAGAGCTTGGCCACCTCCTGGGCCAATAGATTTGTATCATGATTTGTGCGGCATGTGAGTTAGAGGTGTGTTGCAAGTAAGCGAGAATTAAGCTAAATTTTGGTCGACCAAGAAACAATGAGTATTAGTAAGGAGTGCCTGTTTCATAGGATGAAAAAGAATTGAGTATAACCCCTTCATATTTGGCAAACTTCTAGACATCTAATTTGGTCCACATTTTTCGCACCGTGTCCGGGCTGGGCTGCATGCCTCAAAGGGTAAAAAAGCCTGGCCTGCCACGGGCTTCGTCGCTGCCATGGCACATATAGCCTGGGCTGGCCGTGCTTTAAACCCATTCTTCCGTTCGTACCTCCTGGCGGCCAGAAAAAGGGCGAAACCTATACACCGACCAGGTCGGTGGCTACCGGCCACCGACCACCCCCTGGTCGGGTATGGGCCAGGCCCATTTGTGTCTGTTTATCCTTTTTCTTTTTCTTTTCTGGTTTTTTTCTGTTTTCTTTTTTCTTTTTTCCTGTTTTCGGTTTTGTTTATATTGTTCCAGATTCGAAAATTTTAATTTTTAAAAATTATTTAAATTGAGAAAATGTATAAATTCAAAAATGTTCAAATCTGAAAACCGTTCAAATCTGAAAACCGTTCAAATTTGAAAACCTTTCAAATTTGAAAACTGTTCAAATTTGAAAACCGTTCAAATATGAAATTTGTTCAAATTCGAAAATTTTCTAATATGAAAATCGTTCGGATTCGAAAATTGTTCAGATATAAAATTTGTTCAAATTCAGAAATGTTCAAATTCGGAAATTGTTCATAGAAAAAAATACATTTTTTGTTCAAATTTAAAAATATTCAAATCTGAAAAATGTTCAGATTTTTTATAAAGTGATTTCTTTTTAATTTGAAAAAAATTAATTTTGATAAATGTTCAGATTTTAAACGAAAATATAAACATAAAAGAAAAACATATCTATCTATTATATAATTAAAACACAGGACAAACAATGGCTCAGATTAAACAATGCTAAGTAAACGATCCAGATTAACTCAGCCAACAAAAAAACGTACAGATTTGCTAATGGCATCTCAATGGTTAAGATTGGTTAGGATTAAAAGGGAGTCGTGAGATCTGTCGCGTATCCTAACCATAGTCAAATCCATCACGCCACAAAGGGCAACAGGATCCAGCGCCCGCTCTAGCGAAGTTGCCGCCGCCGCCGTCATCTCTGAGGAGTCATGGTCGCACCGCTCCATTGCCTCTTTAGGGAGCGAAAGTTGGATCATCATTGGTGCTTTGACATTGAACTTGCAGTCTGAACGCGTTATCAGGATCGGTGATGAGTTAGGATGGAAGGCACGACCGGCCTCCACAGGGTAGGCGATCATATCATTTTTTTCTTCTATTCTCTATCTTCAACTTTTAGTGTTCCTTGATTACAGATTACAATACTATCGTTCCTTTTTACCTGCACTTCTCATCCAATCTTTGATTTATTTCCATCTTATTGGCAGCAGCGCTGATGCAAGAAGCTAGACTGATAGTTGAAGAGTCTCGATCAGACCAGGCTGAAAGAGATTAGATCAGGTACGAGTCATCGATAAATATTTAATCGTGCCCTTGAGATCCCTATCCAGAGAAAAAAGATACTCCACGGACACGATCTCGGTGGTGCAGCTCGGCAAGAGTCAGGGGCTTCCGGCCGGCATGCATGTCATGCCGTGCATCACGCCGCAGGCGGCAACAGTGCAAGCACGATTGCATCTACATTTTGTTAGGGCACTATTCGCAGTTGATGGATGTGGCATAAGATTTCTGGGAAGCGGGACGGAGACCGCCATGTCAGCCATGCTCAGCAGGCAGCAGCGAAAGAAATCGTCAGCATCCACTTTTGCGCCCAACCGAAGAGCCGAAAGATCGCCTCCATGTTGTCCAAGAAGAGGCGAGACTTTGCGTGTTACAGCGCTTGAGCTAGGGATGCAACAAACAGATGCATGTTTGATTTATCAAGTTGAGGTCTGACCAATCAATCGGCTGCCAAAAAAAAAATGCTAATTAGTCCATCAAACCTAATATGATCAGGTACTAATTTAGCGATCAATGGTATAATCTTCACCCTCTGATTTTTCTTATAAGATGCATTAGCTTTATTGATTTTTTTACTCAATTCCATACTTTGTATTTTAAAATAAAATACAGAAACACATATTACTCTTCATCAAAATGAAATCTAATTTTTTTCTTTATTTCATAGGGATGAATATATATGCTTATGCAAATGGACTTACAAAGAAAGGAATTCCTATTATTTGTTTCTCCCAGTTTCTAAGTTGTTGCGTTCCTGGCAAGCAAAATGATGTGAGCGGTCTCTTTCGTAAGTTTTGCAACTGCGGATTAAATGGAGGTTATTTTAGAAAACTCACTCCCTACTTATGCCATTAAATTTATAATAGTCGTATTTTTTCTTGGTATGCTCCCCGAACATATCATCCCAGAAGGGTTTTCAAAGGTGAAGTGCTTATTATTTGTCTCGCCCAATTTCTACTTTTGTGTTTCAGCTGGCAAGAAAATTGTTGTGAGCCTTTTCTTCGGTAAGGTCAGAAAGTGTAAATTAAATGGAGGTTGATTAAAATCACTCGCTGACTATTGATGCCATTAAATTTCTAATTATCGTATTTTCGCATGATATGCTGCCCAGAACATATCACAGAAAAATCCCTCACTTCAAGACTTGCTGGACGGTAACTACAGTTGGTGTATTTTGCGTCAGAGAGCATAAAAACTGATGTTGTTTATGCTTACGATTTACTAAAGCTTACGGCCACGGTTCATGTAAATCATTACACACTTTTTGTTTAGATAATTTATCTTTTCTTTATTTTTGCAGGTTACATAGGTATACATGACAATCGGGTTTTAATAAATTCAGTTGGGCGAATTTGAGGTAGCTTTTACTTCTTGCATTTTTTTTGTTTTCTCAAAATAGTAAGTTAAGTTGTTTGTATATCTGCAGTTAAGCAATAATATGGATGTTTATTGGTATTTATCGCTCAATTCAAAATTAAGTGATTCTTTGGACCATAATTTTTTTTTTTGATAAAATCTAACATTGCGGTTCTAGAAAAGGAATTCCTATTCGACGATTTGCTTATGAACAAGAGATTGTTTTCATATGTTAGCAGAGTTGCAATCACATCACATCCGATGCATCAAGAAAAATCCAGTACTCAGAGACAACCCATACAAGTCTACACCTGCTTGATCTGCAAATGAGCACCGTCTAAGATTGTTCCTTGGGAATTTTATACTATAGTTGTATTGTTCTTTACAAAATTTGGGAAACAGAGCATGTGCTCGAATTTCATAGATAAAGTTTTAGTGGATCCATGGTTCTACACTTCTACTCATTGTATGTTTCCCAATGTACAACTTCTCAAAATTTAATACATTTGTCGTCTGTAGCACCAAGGAGCAGTTTCCACCGTTTTATTTCCTACAGTATACATTAAGCTATGATTATGTCTATATATTCTTAGATCCAACTGATGCAACTAATATACATGATGTGTGCATAAGAGGATATAGTCTACATGCAAGTCACAATATTTAAATTTAAATCTTCTTGGAAAGATGGATATCACTGAACCACACTAGAGGCTAATTAATTTTATTGTAATAGATGGATGTGCGACATTGTTTAGAGTTAGATTAGAAAGCGTGCAAGCAAGTTTTTTTGGCATGATATCTCAATATGTAAAAATGAAGAGAGGGGTAGAAAAACATTGGCGCTAGGTAACTTGCGACTGAAGTTTTTAACAAAATGGGGATAGAAATATATATAGATACCAATGGATGAGAAGAAAAGGAGAAAATACTAAGAAATTGTATGATATTCTATAGTTTGGCATGACAAGATACAAAGTGCTACAATGTTGGGTCTTATATGCTCAATGCACCATTACCACTCATCTACACTAAATAAACTAAATCCCCTTATGTATGTAAATAGTGGCCACAATCCAATTTCTTTTGCTTTCAGTTATTTTACTACAAGTTTACCATAACTTAACATTTCTATCTTCATATAAACAACTCAAAGATAATATAGTATACCTTCAACACAAAAATGTAAAAAAATACAAAATCTAGCTGCGCAAATGCGCGGGTCACACCGCTAGTTTTTTTAAAAAGAAAAGAAACAGCAGAAAAAAAAACAAAAAAGAAAAAAACGCATTACCTGATGTTGGGCCGTGGCCCAGCTAACTACCCAGACTACCCAGAACGCGCGGGGGTGTGCGACATCCTCCAAGCGCCGACGGGTGGTCCTATCTATCGCTTTAAGCGATGCCAGGCGACCAAATCGCTGAGAAAGCCTCCATCGCTGGCTTAATTGTAGTAAACGGGCCGGCCCGAAATTCCGGCGCCTGTGCGGCGTCCCAGATAGATCCCGCAATAAGCGGTGAATAGGTTTTGCCAGCGCCGACCAGGTCGGTGTCGAGGAGCTCCCCAGAAAAAGGCCGACCATATAGGCACGATTAACCCAACCCAATCGAGGCCTCAAGGCCTCCTCAACCCAGCCAAGCCAATAGCCAACCTCATACTCCCGCATCTTCTCACCTCGACCTGGTGCGCCGCGCCCGCCAACCTAGCCACCGCCGGCCACCCCATGCCACCATCCTCCAGCTCCACTTCCCCTTTTTCCATTCCATCCCTCCTCCCCCACCCGCATCTCACCCCTCGCTGTTTTCCCCCGATCTTGTGCCCCGCGCCGCCGCAGCGAATCAGCCAGGATGCGCCGCCACAATTCCTAGCTAACCCACCGTGGCGGAGACGGCCCTGCCGCAATGTCACCAAAGGTGGACACGGGGATTTCCCAACATATTATTTTCTCATATGGTAGTACGAGTACTATGTTTTTTCGCGAAAACGCAAAAGACTTGCGTTTCGATGCATTGATAGAAAAGAAGGTCATATGTACAAGCCCGAAGCCGGACGAACACCACGCTGTACAACTTGACCCAAGAAAAGGAAAAAGAAACCTAGTCTAGGGGAGCAGAAGGCGCACACCCCGGGCTCCCGCGTCCGCCCATGCGCCTCCGCCACGATGTCGTTGAATAGGGACGTCACCGAAGGCCGCGCGTTGTCGAAGACCACCGCGTTTCGATGCTTCCATATCCACCATGCCGTAAGCATGATAACCGACGAAGTGCCTTTGCGAAGCTGGCGAGGGGCGGTCCGCACTGCCAGGGACCACCACTCCGCGAAGTCGCCCTCAGCCAAGGGAGGGCTTGAAGTGGATCGGATCCACGACAACACCTCAAACCAAACCATCCTGGAGAACGAGCAGCCTGTGAGAAGATGGCGCATGGTCTCCGTGGACTGGTCGCAGAGCAGTTGGGGGTATGCGGCAACCCCCGTCTGGCCAGCCTCTCCCCCATCCAACATCTGTCAAGACAGGCCAGCCACAAGAAGAATTTCACCCTTGGCGGCGCCCAGGATTTCCAGTTCAGTTTCCAGAAGCCTGCAGTTATCGCCCCTTGGAAGAGGGCGTCATAGCAAGAACTGGAGGAGTACTGGCCATCCGGCGTCCAACGCCAAACCATCCTATCCGGATTCGCCGAGAGTTGGGTATCCCTGAGCCGGCTCCACAGCTGCACGTACTGCCATAGTGCCAGGGCGCTTGGTGCCCCTACTATGTCAGTGATCCAGGTGCGGTCCATCAGGGCTTGGCGGACCGTACGCGCCTTTCTCCGGCGCTTTGGTACCAGCGCATATACCTCTGGCGCCACCTCTTTCATGGCTTTGCCGTCCAACCATCTGTCCTCCCAGAAGAGGGCGGATTCCCCGTTCCCGGTCACCATGGTGGTGGAGACCGCGAAGGCATCCAACTCCGCCTTCGAGAAGTTCATGTCCAGCCCGCGCCAAGGTCGCAGGGGATCAGTATGCATCCTCCAAATCCACCTCACCCTCAGGCTGGTAGCAGTGCGAGCCAGGTCCGGAATCGCGAGGCCCCCAAGCCTCAGAGGTCGACAGACCCGTGCCCAATTGACATGGCAATGCCCGCCATTGGCATCAGCTCTGCCGGCCCAGAGGAAGCCCCTCGAGATTTTGTTGACCTGCTTCAGAGCGGTTTTGTTGACCCCCAACACCATCAGCTGGTGCAGCGGGATCGCTGCGAGGACCGAGCGAATAAGCGTCAGACGCCCCGCCCTCGGCATCATAGCCGCCCTCCAAGTGGGAAGTTTGTCAGCAATCCGGTCTACCAGAGGCTGGAAAGAGGCAGCCGTCAACCTCCTGATAGACAGTGGTATGCCGAGGTACTTCACCGGGAACGGCGCTAGTTGACAACCCATGCTCTCAGCAGCGCCAGCAGCCTCCTCATCCGAGCACCCGATCGGGGATACCGAACATTTGGCGAAGTTGGTATGCAACCCAGAGGCCATCCCAAAGAGCTCTAGGATACCACGAACAGCTCGTAGCTCCGTCTCATCTGGGTGACAGAAGATCACCACATCGTCCGCATAGAAGGAGACCGAAGTCATCAAGTCTCGTCTTGCAAGACGCCTTAGGACCCCCAGCTCAATAGCCTTCGCCAAAAGCCTGTTGAGCGAGTTCATCACCAGAACAAACAGCGATGGCGACAGGGGATCTCCCTGTCTCAGGCCCCTCCGATGCCAGATGGGGGGGCCTGGCTCGCCATTGAGCAACACCCTAGTACTTGCTGTGGAAAGCAGGATGGACACGATCTCGCGAAACCTAGGGCCGAACCCGAGTTTGCGCAGGATCTCCAGAAGGAAACCCCACGAAACGAGTCGAAGGCGCGAGCTATATCCAGCTTGAGCATCACTCTTGGCTGCTTTTCCCGATGGAGGAATCTAGCGGTCTGCTGGACCAACATAAAGTTGTCATGTATGCAACGTCTGCGAATGAACGCGCACTGGTTGCGATCCACAAGAGATTCCATCCGGCGGGCAAGGCGGGTAGCCAACGTTTTCGCCACCAACTTGGCGAAGATATGGATAAGGCTGATCGGCTGGTAGTCACCCAAAGCTGCCGCATCAGGGCGCTTAGGCAGCAGGGTTAGAAGGGCCTGGTTAAGACCCTGGAACCCGCGCCCACACATCGTGTACATCTTGTCGAAGGCAGCCATGAAATCCCCCTTGACCACGCTCCAGCATTTCTGTAGAAACTCAGCCGTGAAGCCGTCCGGTCCGGGCGCCTTGCCAACTGGCAGTCGCCGAACCACCTCCCAGACCTCGTCCTCGGTGAATGCTCTCTCGAGCTCGGATAGATCCTCCGGGTGAGTGCCCAGGAAATCCAAGTCCAGCGAGTGCAGCCTATCGACCGATGTGCCCAGCAGGCTCTCAAAGTGCGAGAAAGCCGCTCCAGCCATGGCCGCATGGTCAGAGATGACCGCGCCTTCAACCTGCAGGCTATGGATCACATTTTTCTGGCGCCTGTACGCCGCGTGCTGGTGGAAGAAGGCCGTGTTGGCGTCCCCCTCCTTGAGCCAGGCAATCTTGGCCCGTTGCCGAGCCATAGTGCGCTCGAGGGAGGCCAGACCCAGGTAAGCGTGCTTGAGGTGGGCCCTGAGTCGACGTTCATCCGGAGACAAGCGTCGTGATTCCATGGCAACGTCCAGCCTTAACACCACCTCCCGCGCTATCATCAGCTGCAGTTTGACACACCCTACCTTCCTGTCGCTCCAGCTCAGCAGGCTGCGTGCCGTGCGCTTTAGCTTGGCGGTGAGCCGCCGAAAGGGATCTGGGTCACCTTCGATAACCTCCCAGGCGTTCCGCACAGCCTCGTCGAACCCATCGAGCTTCAACCAAAAGCGCTCAAACTGGAAGCGCTTACGCCCTGTGCACTTGGTGGTGCAGTCTAGGAGGAGTGGGCAGTGATCAGCCACCACCGTTGCCAGACAGCGCAACATGCACTATGTTTTATTTGGGCCAGCTGGCTATCCCGTTTATCTTTCCCCTGCACTTATTCTTCGTGTCATTTGTTTCTCCCCTCCGGCCCTTCCCATTCGGATATTAGCATCATCAGTAAGTAGTACCCCGAACTTAACAAAGCGCGAATGCGCGGTTAGTTATTATGGGGCGGCGAGTTGGGTGTTCAAATTATGGTGCATCATGAACACTCCTGAGTTGCTTTGGTTTGTCGAACGCAATAGGAAGACATAGCTTTGATTAGCTATCACCTTTTCATCCGAAGAGAATTTTGATTGGACATAACATATCTCACAACCTTTATACAAGTCTGGCAAACATCAATGCAAAATGAAACTAACATCAGGACATAGCTACCTAGCTTTTCCAGTGAAGGAAATTCCAAAGAAATGAAAATAGTTGTGACAGATATCTATGTACATTATGTCGAACCTGATGTGGCTCTCAAATGTTCATAGAGAAGAATGCTTCTTTTACTGCAATTATTTCACTATAAACTTCATGCATGCTTGGGCGATCTTTTGGTGACTCCGCGGAGCATAACAGGCCAAGTTTAAGGAGTTGGAGAGCACATATATCCATCACTGTAGTTGGCTTGTATTCGTCAATTTTTGGTTTAGGGTCAGTAGGCTGGTCTCCAAATTTTGGCATAAGGCTGGGGCGAAGAATACGTTCAGTTTCTGACAGTGATGCATTTACATACTTGTGGAGTGTAAGGCCATCACTGAACGCTTCATCGGTAGGTCGTTTCCCTGTTAGCATTTCCAAAAGTATAATGCCATAGCTGTATACATCACCCTCAGTTGAGATCTGACTGCCCATTCCATACTCTGCATCCAATGAGAAAAAACAAATTATGAGACATACTAGAACAAAAAAAGGTACTAATCAAAAGTGGTATAGTAATTTAAAATTGTTTTAATTACTCACCAGGAGCAATATACCCAATAGATCCCCTCGGTCCAAGTATGCTTGTCGAGTTGCTCTGAACTCCAAATGAATAACCACGAATTAACCTTGCTAGCCCAAAGTCACACACATGGGCAGTATCATCATCATCAAAGAGTATATTGCTTGGCTTCATATCACAGTGAACCACTGGTGGGATGCATTGGTTATGAAGGTATTCCAGAGCAGCTGCAATGTCAACTGCTATGCATATCACCGTCCCCAAACTCAAATCGGCATCCTTATTGAGCTTAGCATGAAGTCGGCTCTCAAGGCTACCTTTTGCCATATACTCAAAGACTAGAGATTTGAACTCATTCCCAGCCGGATCGTAAGTTGAGCATGCAGTTATGACCCTCACGAGATTTCGGTGCCGGATGCTTTGCAAAGCTCTGCACTCAGAAATAAAGCTATCCACTGCACCATACTGATTAAGTTTGAACACTTTGACAGCAACCGAGGCGTCTTCTCCATCTAACTGACCTTTATACACAATACCATATTGCCCGGAGCCAACTATGTTGGTTGGAGAAAAGCTATCCGTTGCTTTGCTCACATCATTATATGTTAGCCTTTTTAGCTCCATATATGTCTGGCCAATGGACTGACTGGATTTCCACCTCCTCTTTCTCAAGATATGGAAAACAAGGAAGACCAGCCCTAGGATCAAGGCCAATGCAACAACAGCTGACAGAGCTGCCAACAATCGAACGATAAACTTGCGGCTTCTCTTAGATGCTAAGGTGGGGCACCTGGGCAAATCGTCGACTCGAACATTTGAACAGAGAAGTGCATTTCCTTGGACAGAAACATTGCTAGTGTTGGCAAAGACTCCACCTATTGGAACTGGCCCCTCAAAGTTGTTGAACGACATATTCAGGTACTGCAGTGAAGTGAATATCTCAAGGAATTCTGGTATTGTACCGGATAAATTGTTTTGGGAGAAATCTAATGCTTTGGCACCCTTGAGGTTTGCCAATGATTGTGGAATGCTTCCTTCCAGGAGGTTCCCTTCTAGACGAAGTGATTCTAACCGGACACATGCACCAAGTGTTGATGGGATTTTGGATGTGAGTTTGTTGTGTGAGAGGCTCAAGGAACCAAGGTTTATCAAGCTACCAATTTCTGAAGGTATAGATTCTGTGAACTGGTTATGTGACAGGTCAAGTAACCAACTCAGTTGATTCAATTTGCTGAACATGTGCCCTCTGATGCTCCCATTGAGGCCATTGCTGGAAAGGTTTAGTGCCACCAATTTCTGGCAGCCAGCTAAAGTTGCAGGCATGGTTCCACTTAATTGGTTTTCTTGTAAATAAAGTTCCGTCAACTGATTCAAGTTACCAATGGAAGACGGAATTTCTCCGGAAAACTTGTTTTGTGACAGGCTAAGGATAAATAAATTGCTTAGCTGGCCAAGAGTAGAAGGTATAGGCCCTGTGAAAATATTATTATCAAGATAAAGTAGGGAAATTTTAGACAGGTTTCCGATCTCCAAGGGAATGGTGCCAGAGATGTAGTTTGACCGAAGAGTCAAGCCATCCAAACTTTTCGGTAGGTTCGCTACAGAACCTGCCGGGAAGCTCCCGCGCAGTCTGTTTTCGCCCAAGTTGACCTTTTGCAGCTGTGTACAATTTGCAAAGGATGAGAAGAATGTCCAATCTCCAGCTTCTAGCTGGTTTGAGTGCAGCATGAGAACCTGCAAATTCGGCATGGAACCGAAGGAAGGAACCACCCCACTCAGCGAGTTGTTGCCGAGATACATGAACTCCATGCTGGAGGCGTTGGCTAGGGATGCAGGGATCTCACCCTCAAAATGATTATTAGACATCACCAGTGCAGTAATGTTAGGGAGAGTGTTCCCCATATCAGAAGGAAGTGTTCCTCTCAGGTTATTGTCGGCCAACCCAAGGAAACTCAAGAAAGGAAAATTGTAAGTTGACGGTGGCACTGTCCCTGATAGATTGTTGTATGAGAGGTCAAGAAATTGCAGGCCTGATAGCTTGGATAAATCTGGAATGCCGCCCTGCAACTGGTTTTGCGCTACTAGTAGCGCGCTAAGCAATGTCAGATTGCCTATTGAGTGCGGCAAAGCTCCGGTGAGGCTATTACTGGTGAGATCGAGGTATGTGAGCTGTGAAGGGATGTTTATGAAAGGTGGAATTGGCCCAGAAAGGCTGTTCATCCGGAGATGTATCTCTGTGATGGTTGAGCTGTTGAAAAGTGCTGCCGGTATTGCCCCAGAAATACTGTTGTTATCTAGAGAAAGGTACCGGAGCGAAGAACAATTTGCCAGAAACTTCGGGATTTCTCCGTTGAGAAAGTTGTTGGTGAGAGTGACAGAGTCCAGAGCCGGTGAGCTCCCGAGTAGAGGGGGAATCTCACCAGAAAGTTCATTGCTGGCTAAGTCTAGAGAGGAAAGGTTGCGAAGCGTACCGAAGCTTGGTGGGATCGCACCTCCAATAGAGTTGCTGCTCAGCGACAGGACCTCGAGGCCAGCACATGATGACAGAGATGGGGGGATCTCGCCACTGAGCATGTTGGAGCTGAGGTTGAGGTACTGGAGTCCAGTGAGCCGGCCAAGGTCCTGCGGCACATGACCAGAGAGCTGGTTGTTTGCCATGTGGATTCTCACCAGCGAGGTGAGGTTGGAGATGCAGGGCGGGATGTCACCGGTGAGACCTTGTGCCTCCATGTCCAAGGCCACCACTAGAGGTAGTTGTGGCTGCGTCGTGCATGAGACACCTTGCCAACTGCAGAAATCAGGTGATGTGGTGTTCCATGTGGTGATGGAGAGGCCGGACTTGAGGCAGAGCAGAGCGTCTCGGTTCTCGTCGGTTTCATCAGCCAATGTTGTCACCGACAACGGATGCAAAATCGTTGAGATGAGTATGGCTAGCACTAGTGCACAAGCCATGTTGTTGATATGATATGAATGCTGGCAACAAATAATTTCGTCTGATTTTATAGAGGTCTGTTTCTGGACTAGGGAGATATAAGTTCAGTTCAGGCGGCATTTGGCTGATCCCGATTGTCGTCTATTGCTTGGTGAAGTGATACAAGTCTAGTTTTGGGTTCAGACGTGAAGCTTTTTCAACGTACGGATTGTAAACATTTGGATGTATGATTGGAACTTTCTCGGTGATGCAAGCAACCTGTTCGTTAGTCAATGCGCGTCCACATCGGGTGTATATGAAATTCAATACTACATATTGACATGGATTATCTCGTCTGGTTGACTTGGACTAGTGGCACATTGAGGTTAGAGTCGTGCTACAGTTCCAATTCATTTTGCTTAGCGAGATGATCCCTATGATATTTTTGGGATAGATGTGTGAATTTGCACCATTCCTAGTGAAATCACGAAAAAAATATCAAATTAGTTTTGTTTGCCTTCAGGAGCTACTCTTCCTACTTATTGCCCCTCAGTTTTGTTGGTTAGTTTTTTCTTTCTAAAGGGAGTTTGAGATCATCGGGCTTTACATGAAAGTGAAATTAGTTAAGTCATATAAGTTTCTTTGTTCATGAATACTACAGTTTGGGTTAATGACATGTATGTAAATTTCAGGACATGAATGCCGATTCCCCGTCAAACAAAAAATAATAATTCCCATGTCCAATTTCGTTAATAGGCCGTAAATAAGTCTCTGAGTTCCATACACTGCCTTGGCTAAGTACTAAGTAGTTGATGGCGAAAATTAGCATACGCAACTCCTGACCAAGCCATCAGAGTTTCATTTTCCAGTCTAACATTTTTTTCGAAAAAAAACTCCCAGTCAACATGATCGGGTCTAAGTTGCTTGCTTGATTTGACCAATATTTTCTCTGTTTTTTTTGCTATCTTATTTGAAATATCACTGTCAATGACTGTCTTCAAAGTTATTCAAAGTTCATCTTTCCAGCCAATATTTTCTGTAGCACTGGTACAAATCCTTATTTAGACGAATAGGAAGCAGGCCAGCAGCATAGTGAGTGCAACGGCCTTCGTTTTACCCAATAATGGCTTGGAGGTATCGCTTGATTCTTCAGCTTGTTACAACGGGGATCATTCTGCTCATCTTCCTAAACCCGGTATCATCATTTTCACGTACGTGTTCTCTGCCCTTGCAAACGGGTATTTCTTTTGGTTTGCACTCTTTGTGGGAACTACCTTGGAAAATAATCCCTACATCTCATGAGGTTTGGTTCAAGGAGTGTTTCATCCAATCTCGTTTTCACCTAATACACTCTCATGTGCATCTGGAATAGACCACTTTAGGCGTAATCATTCAAAGCATTTCGATTTGCTAGTGAACTATCATGGAGTTTCAATTCATCATGAAGTACTGAATGAATTATGCTCTGTATAGGAATTGATTGATGTACTTACAACATGAAACTACGAATTTAGTGCATTCCAGTGACGATACAAACGTGCTACCGTTTATTAACCATATTTTTCTGTAATTTATAACCGGGCTGTGTTGCTTCCTTGCAGAAGGCCAACCCATCTGTCCACCTTGTCTTTGCTGCCGATGCAGCTGTGGTCACCAATGATTATCATTCCAGCAGTCTCGTCGGGATTACCATTTTGCACAGAGCCGATTACGGTTTTATGGATGCTACTTTTTCGTCACCTTTTTTCTTTCCTGTTTTGCATAGAGTACCCCCTTTGCACTGTACTATGACAAGATACTTTTGTAAGGATGAATGCTGCTCTATGGAACATTTACCTGACTTACGACTCGGAGTACTATGTATTCATAAGGACAAGAACAATGCAACTGATTCTTGATCACATTCGCAACACTAATTGGAGGTGTAAGATTATATGATACACACACGACGTGCCATATTAGTAGTTGTGAAAAAAAATGTTGTGTTGTTTCATTCACATAAAACACACAATTTTTTAAAGTTCCTTTTTAACTACGCTTAGCTAAATTATCCTTTGCAAGAATTATTGTCCTTGCAAAGGATGCAAGCGAATTTTAACTGTTTAGTGGTGCATTGAGTTTTCAAATGAATTTATTTTGAAACTCAATGATTATCTTCCATCATATCCAAGTACATAGATTTTATGAAATAAATCCTGGTAACATGTTACTCCCTCCATTTCAAAATAAGTGTCGCAACTCTGTCTAGATGCGACAACTTCCATCTAAGAGCATCTCTAACAGAGCCCGTAAACACGCGATCTGGAAACCCCGAGTTCAGTTCACCGAACTCGTTTTTACGGGTCTGAAAATCGCTGGCGCATTCTGTTTTACATTTTTGGTTTACGGGCTCTGCTGCAGCGACATCCAAACCCGTAAAAGTAGGGTTTTTTCATAGAATTCATATGCAACATGGTATAGACATGAACATACAATAATCGATCATAATTAATCAAATAATCATCCAAATTATTACAACAGATAAACAAATGTCTCAACCAAATTACAACAGTTTTGAAATAATAAAACAAATGAAGAAATGTCTCAACCAAATTACAACAGTTTTCAAACAATCAAACAAATGAACAAATATCTCAACAATGATACATCTCACACATAAATGAATGGAATCGTATGATCATAGGCGACGGCCATGTCGCTGCCAGTGGTGCATTTTGGGATCATAAACGAGCTGGGCATGTGTATTGGCATTCTCAATCTACCGATGCGTTTCAAGGAAAGTTTTAATGCGATCCGGATTCCGTTGGGGTTGTACTCGGGTGCCAACGTTGTCATAGAAGCAGGGCAGGCTTAACTCTCTTTCATCCTTGTTGATCATGTTGTGAAGAATCACACAACATGTCATCATATTCACAAGGGTTTTTCCCCAAAACCGAGCTGGACCACGAATAATGACAAACCTTGCTTGCAAAACACCGAAAACTCTCTCAATGTTCTTGTGAGCTGGTTCTTAAGCTTTGGCAAATTTAGCTTCTATTTTGTCTTGAGGATCTTTCACAGACTTCACAAAAATTACCCAATCCAGATGGATGCCATCGGCTAGATAGTATCTCATTGTATATTCATTATCATGACCTTGTAATTGCAAGTGGGTGCTTCACCATTTGCTAGTTTCGCAAATAAAGGGGATCTTTGCATCACGTTGATATCATTGAGTGTTCCCGGTAAACGAGAAAACAATCCCAAATCCACAAATCTTGTGATGCGACGGCCTCAAGTACAATGGTAGCATCTTTGTTCTTCCTACAGTATTGTGCATGCCATGCCTTGAGACAATTCTTCCATGTCCAATGCATATAATCAAGACTATCAAGAATTCCAGGCCAACCTCTTTTCTCATTTATCTCCATCAATCTTTTTGTGTCATCCTTGTTGGAAGCTTGAAGATAGGTTGGCCCAAACAACTTGATAATCATGCGAGCAAACCTACACACGGACTCCGTGGTTGTATCTTCGCCAATTCAAAGATACTCATCTGTTTAATCCGCAGGGATGCCATACGCAATCATCCTCATGACAACCGAGAATTTTTTGAAAGGGGCTAAAATCCATCACGCCGGCACCATTTTTATGTTGCTCGAAGTAATTTGAGTTGGCTTCGCAGGCCTTCACGATTTTGACGAGCAAAGTACAGCGCATGCGATACCTCCTACGAATTAGATACGGCGGATAGGTAGGTACCTCGGCGAAGTAGTCCTCCATCAGTTGCTCGTGGCATGATCTGGTATTGTGCTTGATCAGAATACACCTAAACAACTATCAGTTTCTTAAGATGTACATCAGCCATTAAACTAAGTGAGCCTTGTCGTCCATTTATTCCAACTTGATGATCGTGGACTTAAGGGCATCTCCAGCGGGCCGACGCATTTCGGACGTCCGAAATGTCCGTTTGCGTCGGCCCGCGGACGCGTTGTGGCCCAGGGCGACCGTTTGCGTCGGGGTAGCTCCAGCGGTGCGGACGCATATTTTATCCGGGGACAGCGTTAAGGTCGCTAATGGCGTTTTACGTCCCATCGAGGACTGCCACCGGCGATTAACTGTTCCCGCGCGACGACGATCGTTCCCCCGCGCGCCCAATACGTTGGCAAGTTTCGCCGGCGTTTCGCGCGCGCGGGAAACGCCCTGCGCGCCAACGCCGTTTCCCGCCCCGCCGTGGCTATATATGGTGGACACCGCCGGGTGCGACGGGCACACCTCAAGCTAACCCTACCATCCATCCATGGTGGACCACATGAGTTGGGAGCACGTTGTTCATATGTGCCGCCAGCTCCACCCGGAGGAGGAGGACGAGGTAGCCGCCGCCGGCGTTGAGGCCCAGCAGCTGGACCTGGAGGTCGCGGAGGCGGAGGCGGAGGCGGCAGAGCGCGCGGAAGGGCGCCTCGCGGCGACCAGGGCGGATATCGCCAACGCCATGGCCGAGCTCGCCGACGCCAGGGCCGAGCTCGCGGAGGCGCGGGCGGCCATCGCGGCCCCTCCGGCCGACGCCGTCATCCACGACATCGCGGACGACGACCCCCCGTGCCCAGGCGCTTCGAGTGCGCCGGTGACCAGCGGGTTCTGCTCGCGTCCTTCGAGTCCCTGGCAGGGGACGCCCAGCGCCGCCAGGCTTGGGTGGCGGAGGAGGAAGCCGCCAGCTATGCGACGGCCATGGCTAGGGGGTTAATGTGCTCCGACCTGGACTCGCTCCAGCGTAGGGGCCCTTCTCCCGCGCGGGTCGAGCAGGAGAACCGGGAGCTGGAGGTCGCCATCGCCGCCAGGGACGAAGCTGTGGCGGCGGCGGCTAGGGACAGGGCCCGCTTCGTCGCCGACGTGGCGGCGATCCAAGCGGCGGTCCAGGTGGAGGAGGACGCGGCGGCGGCGGCGGTCCAGGCGGCGATGGAGGAGGAGGCCCGGGCGGCGGCAGTCCAGGCGGCGGCAGAGGAGGAGGAGGCCCGGGCGACGGCGGAGGCAGCGGCTACCAAGGTGGCCTTTGCGACGGTGACGGCCCTGTGGGACAGCTCCCTGGCCGAGGCCCTCGAACACCGCAGGCGGCAGGACGAGATGGCCGTTCGCCGGCGTGCGCGGCGCGTGGAGTGCAAGAAGCGCTCCCGCTTCGACGACGGCGCCGGCCCATCCGCGGCCAGTAGTAGGACGCGCGACTGCGAGTAACCGAGGCCGGTGTAGGCCGCGCGACGGCGAGTAGGTACGGCCGTTGTAGTTTTAGGTTAACTCGACTAACCATCTCTGTAAAGATGGTCCTTTTGGCCAATCAATAGTAATGAAAAAATATTTTGCTTATCTACTCACTGCCGACCGGGCCCGGATGTACCCAACGCGGACATTTTCCGCGACCGTCGAGCGTCCACGGAGACACAAACCTGGCGCATATTTGGGCCAGGTTTGCGTCTCCGCGGACGGCCTGGTCACTTTGCGTCGCCCCGCTGGAACAGGCCCCAGACGCATTTCCGGTCACGGCGGATGAAAACGGTCGCTCAGCGACCGTTTGCGTCGCGCTGCTGGAGATGCCCTAAGTCCATTGTCTGGTGTATTCGTCTTAAACCGTGACACTATATAGTCTATATAACATGCTTTATTTGAACAATGATGTATGGAGATATGAACTGTCGAGAAAGATATTTTCCCCAAGATGGAACAAATTGCAATACTTCGCAACAAAAAATTGCAGTACTGACACTGAAAGTTAGTTTTGGAGGAAGAAAATTTTGCCTATTTTACCGCACGACCTGATTATAAGTGTGTGTCGCGGTGAGCCGGTGAGAATGCTTCCTGTGTTTGTACTTTGTACCTTGCCGGCACCTCCATTTTCTTGGGTCACGCCACACCTCATCTACAATCGTCCTGGCTCAACAGTCACGCTACAGTTCCCATTGAAAAGGACATTAGGGCAGACGATTGACGACTCTGTTACCTTGGGAAGACGAACATGTTACGTACGTGTCAAACTCTTTCAGTAGACGATTATGAAACTCTGCAGTTCCTCTGAATTTCGTGCACTGGCTTGCCAAAGAAGTAGTTGACGGAGGAAACACGCGCTAAATTCTGGTGATACCTTAAGAATTTCATTCACACTCAACATGATCTGCTATTCTGATCAAGCACGTTCTAACCAATATTTCTCTCTTTTCATTGCTACTATCTTCTATTTCGTCCGTCCCATGAAACATAGCTGAGATTTGTTAAAATTTGGAAATTTTGAGATTTAGGGGTCTATAGAAGCGCAGAGGCTTGCTCCAGTACAACCTCTCCCCAAACTCAACAAAACCCAACCGGTATTGTTTAGACCCGTGTCCAAACCCAAATCCAAAATTCGGTATTTCCACGTGTGGGCATACACCGCAAAAAAGTCCGGCGGTCACCGCAAGACAGTCCAGCGGTGCAAGACAGTTTGACGCAGGCGCCGCAAGACAGTCCGACGCAGGCGCCACAAGACAGTCCAGCGCAAGCGCCGCAAGACAATCCGGCTAGTCTCGTTCCTAACGCGATGGATAGTCCGGCCGAATTGCACTGCACTGTCCGGGACGGACAGTCCGGCCGTGCCGTCTAGCCTGCACGCCACCCCAATCATACCGGTACGGACCTACGAGGTATTGTCGAGGCTCGTGTCGCCTAGCCTCGCCTCACAGTGCCTCGTAGCCTCCCATCACCACCTTGACGCTCCTCCTGCCCGGTAGCCATGACCGCCACCGCACGGACGAATCGCCAGCAACAATCAACGTAATACATAATTATATACATACGTATGCGGTATATTCATACAATTTAGTTGGGTCATATGGATTTTGTACATGGCTACGTATACATGTTTAATATTAATAATGAAGGGGTATTAAGCGATCACATCCGTCCTTGTATTTCAGTTTGCTCTGAGTTTATGGGAGGGAGTTGTACCGGGAGAAAACGCAAGAAGCGCAAGCCAGATGTTATTTAGTGTCTAGATATATCTAAATTTAGACAAATCTCTGTGCTTGTCGCCACTTGGGTCCGTGATGCCGGCCTCGCCACACTCCCAAGACGACAGCCACCCGCAGCCCGCTCCCCCTCATGCCCCTGCCCTTCTCCCCAGCGTTGTCGTACCGGCTTTTGTGAGCCCCGTAATCTCGGATGCGGTAGAGACCGACTCCGTCTCGGACTTTGCCTCCTCTAATGGCGACCCATCCCTCATCAGTGAATCCAACCGCCCCGACTTCATCGAGGTGTTCATGCCGTAGGGCGACCTCAGCCAGGAGGTTGGCCGTTGTTTTCATCGAGCCGCCCACGGTGGCATGCGCGATGCCTTGCTTCTCACCGGGCTCCCCTTTGAGGTGCTTGCCTCATCGGTGGACGCAATGTACATGTGCTTCTCCTCTGGCGCCGAGAGAGAAGAGGCCATCCACATTTTCACGAGGACACCCGCATTGTTCTGTTCCGGTAGGAGGAGTACGACCTCGCGCAGTGTCTATGCACGCTTCTATTCTTGTAGATAGTGTTGGGCCTCCAAATGCAGTGGTTTGTAGAACAACAACAAGTTTCCCTTAAGTGAATCACCCAATGTTTATCGAACTTAGGGAGGTAGAGGTCAAAGATATCTCTCTCAAGCAACCCTGCAATTACGATACAAGAAGTCTCTTGTTTCCCCAACACATCCAATACACTTGTCAGGTGTATAGGTGCACTAGTTGGGCGAAGAGATAGTAAAATGCAATTGATATGCATGAATATGAGTGGTAATAATAATCTATAATAAATATGGCAGCAAGTAAACATGCAGTAAAACAGTAAATAAACGGTGATTCAATGTTTGGAAACAATGTCTAGGGATCATACTTTCACTAGTGGTCACTCTCAACAATGATATCATAAAGGAATATAAATATAAGCACTTCACTATGCTACTCTAAACTACTCTCCGGTTGGATAACGAATACTAATTCACCACGTAGGGCTGCAAAAGCAAACCTTAAAGATGTATTCCTAAGTACTAATGAAGACCCCACGCTGTCACTTTGAGCATTCATAGGAGGTACTAACATACCACAATTTCATAGAGACATCCAACTCAAATCATAATTCAGCGAACAAGTATTCTGTGAAATATAGCCTAAGAGACCCAGACGGTGCACACACTATCGCCTTTACACACATGGGACAAAGAGTCTCCGGAGATCACATAAGTAAAATCCACTTTGAATAGCATAACGATATCTAGATTACAAAGCTCATGATCACATAAAGATCACACCATGGCACCATGGGAGAGAGAGATAAACCACATAGCTACCGATAGAGCCCTCAGCCTCGAGGGAGAACTATTCACTCCTCATCGTGGGAGTCAGCAACGACGATGGAGATGGAGGTGGAGTCGATTGAGATGGCTCCAGGGGCAATTCCCCATCCCGGTAGGGTGCCGAAATAGAGACTTCTGTCTCCCGGATCTTGTCTGCGATAGCGGCGGAGCTACGGAACTTTCCGTGGATGGAGACCGATTCATTTACGGTTTTTGCGTTGGAAGCTCTATATAGGTGGAAGGGCGAGGTCGGTGGAGGCCTGGTGGCCCCAGACCACCCCTAGGCGCGGGCCAGGCCGTGCCTAGGCATGGTCTGGCCATCCTATGGCCCTCCTCCGTCTCTTCTCTGGACTCCGTCTTCACTCCGGGAAAAATAGGAACTTTGGCTTTTGTTTCGTCCAATTCCGAGAATATTTCCTGTACAACTTTTCTGAAATACAAAACAACAGAAATACAGGAAGCAGCATCGTGGCATCTTGTCAATAGGTTAGTGCCGGAAAATGTATAAAAGTGCCACGAAGTGTAAACCAAACATATAGCAATTGGTCTAAAACAAGCATGGATCATCAAAAATTATAGATACGTGATACGTCTCCGACGTATCGATAATTTCTTATGTTCCATGCCACATTATTGATGATATCTACATGTTTTATACACATTATATGTCGTATTTATGCATTTTCCGGCACTAACCTATTAACGAGATGCCGAAGAGCCAGTTGTTGTTTTCTGCTGTTTTTGGTTTCAGAAATCCTAGTAAAGAAATATTCTCGGAATTGGACGAAATCAACGCCCAGAGGCCTATTTTTCCACGAATCTTCCAGAAGTCCGAAGGAGGTCGAAGTGGGGCCACGAGGTGGCGACACACCAGGGCGGCGCGGCCCAAGCCCTGGCCGCGCCGGCCTGTGGTGTGGGCCCCTCGTGCCGCCTCTTTACCTGCCCTTCCGCCTACAAATAGCCTTCGTCGCGAAACCCCCAGCATCGAGAGCCACGATACGGAAAACCTTGCGAGACGCCGCCGCCGCCAATCCCATCTCGGGGATTCTGGAGATCACCTCCGGCACCCCGCCGGAGAGGGGAATCATCTCCCGGAGGACTCTTCACCGCCATGGTCGCTCTCCGGAGTGATGAGTGAGTAGTTCACCCCCGGACTATGGGTCCATAGCAGTAGCTAGATGGTTGTCTTCTCCTCATGTGCTTCATTGTCGGATCTTGTGAGCTGCCTAACATGATCAAGATCATCTATCCGTAATTCTATATGTTGTGTTTGTCGGGATCCGATGGATAGAGAATACTATGTTATGTTGATTATCAATCTATTACCTATGTGTTGTTTATGATCTTGCATGCTCTCCATTATTAGTAGAGGCTCTGGCCAAGTTTTTACTCTTAACTCCAAGAGGGAGTATTTATGCTCGATAGTGGATTCATGCCTCCATTAAATCTGGGACAGTGACAGAAAGTTCTAAGGTTGTGGACGTGCTGTTGCCACTAGGGATAAAACATTGATGCTATATCCGAGGATGTAGTTATTGATTATATTACGCACCATACTTAATGCAATTGTCTGTTGTTTTGCAACTTAATACTGGAAGGGGTTCGGATGATAACCTCGAAGGTGGACTTTTTAGGCATAGATGCATGCCGGATAGCGGTCTATGTACTTTGTCGTAATGCCCAATTAAATCTCACAATATTCATCATGTCATGTATGTGCATTGTTATGCCCTCTCTATTTGTCAATTGCCCGACTGTAATTTGTTCACCCAACATGCTATCTTATGGGAGAGACACCTCTAGTGAACTGTGGACCCCGGTCCATTCTTTTATACTGAAATACAAATCTGCTGCAATACTTGTTCTTTACTGTTCTTTGCAAACAATCATCATCCACACTATACATCTAATCCTTTGTTACAGCAAGCCGGTGAGATTGACAACCTCACTGTTTCGTTGGGGCAAAGTACTTTGGTTGTGTTGTGCAGGTTCCACGTTGGTGCCGGAATCCCTGGTGTTGCGCCGCACTACATCCCGCCGCCATCAACCTTCAACGTGCTTCTTGGCTGCTCCTGGTTCGATAAACCTTGGTTTCTTTCTGAGGGAAAACTTGCTGCTGTGCGCATCATACCTTCCTCTTGGGGTTCCCAACGAACGTGTGAGATACACGCCATCAAGCATATTTTCTGGCGCCGTTGCCGGGAAGATCAAGACACGCTGCAAGGGGAGTCTCCACAATCCAATCTCTTTACTTTGTTTTTGTCTTACTTTATTTTATTTACTACTTTGTTTGCTGCATTATATCAAAACACAAAAAAAATTAGTTGCTAGCTTTACTTTATTTACTATCTTGCACTCTATATCAAAAACACAAAAAAATTAGTTACTTGCATTTTACTTTTGTTACCATGTCTAGTTCTGCACTTGTTACTTCTTCACCTGAGGAATTAGTCTTCACTTTTAAACAAGGGGATGAGGAGAGTTTTAAAGATGCTTGGTCCAGAATTTTTACTTCTTATCGTAAAACTGAACCTCAAATGACTCTAAGTTTGCTCCTTAGTAATTTTTATTTTGGTCTTATGATTCGCTATAGATATGCCTTGGATGTTGTAGTGGGAGGAGATTTTCTTCATTGCAATGGGGATCAAGCTTTTAATACCATAAAGAAGTTGGTTGCATCACATGATTCAGCTAATAACTTTGATTCAGCCCTTATTAGCATTTATAATAGATTAAACACTCTTGAGACAAGTGCATCTCGCTTGAATGAAAATTATGGATATATTCGTAACCGTCTTGATCAAGTTTTAGTGAACTCTGAACCTTCATTATGGGATCCTACTATTAAAATTGTTATAGGTGACCAAACTCTTCATGCTAATTGTGATATTATGACTGAATTTTGCCTAATGCCTAAGAGTATTCATAAATCTTTGAAACTTTGGAAATTCGCTGAAGGGGGAGAAGGAATAACTCTTATTGATAACTCTGTTATAATTCCTAAAGGAATAGCTGCGGGTGTGCATACAACCATTCTTGGGAGAACAATATCCATTGATTATCTTGTTATTGAATGTGCAGGAACAGGACAAATCACACTCGGAAGATCCCCGCCGAAACTATTGGGAGCAGTCATAGATATGGGAGAAGGTACCATAAAATTCACCTCTACACCTGGGGGTAGACATATATTCCCTAAACCAAAGAGTAAGAAAAAGAACAAGAAAGGTAAGGGTAAAGCCCAAGGTAATGTTGATTCATCATCTCTCGATAATACTTGATATACACTTTCTGCGCCTAGCTGAAAGGCGTTAAAGAAAAGCGCTTATGGGAGACAACCCATGTTTTTTCTACAGTATTTTTGTTTTGAATTTGAGTCTTGGAAGTTGTTTACTACTGTAGCAACCTCTCCTTATCTTAGTTTTGTGCTTTTTTGTGCCAAGTAAAGTCTTTGATAGTAAAGTTCATACTAGATTTGGATTACTGCGCAGTTACAGATTTCTTTGCTGTCACGAATTTCGACCTGCCTCCCTGTAGGTAGCTCAGAAAATTAAGCCAATTTACGTGCGTGATCCTCAGATATGTACGCAACTTTCATTCAATTTGGGCATTTTCATTTGAGCAAGTATGGTGCCTCAATAAAATCCATCTTTACGGACTGTTCTGTTTCGACAGATTCTGCCTTTTATTTCGCATTGCCTCTTTTGCTATGTTGGATGAATTTCTTTGATCCATTAATGTCCCAGTAGCTTTATGCAATGACCAGAAGTGTTAAGAATGATTGTGTTACCTCTGAACATGTTAATTTTTATTGTCCACTAACCCTCTAATGAGTTGTTTCGAGTTTGGTGTGGAGGAAGTTTTCAAGGATCAAGAGAGGAGAATGATGCAATATGATCAAGGAGAGTGAAAGCTCTAAGCTTGGGGATGCCCCGGTGGTTCACCCCTGCATATTCTAAGAAGACTCAAGCGTCTAAGCTTGGGGATGCCCAAGGCATCCCCTTCTTCATCGACAACATTATCAGGTTCCTCCCCCGAAACTATATTTTTATTCCGTCACATCTTATGTGTTTTGCTTGGAGCGTCGGTTTGTTTTTGTTTTTGTTTTTGTTTGAATAAAATGGATCCTAGCATTCATTGTGTGGGAGAGAGACACGCTCCGTCTGTTGCATATGGACAAGTATGTCCTTAGGCTTTACTCATAGTATTCATGGGGAAGGTTGAATCTTCTTCGTTAAATTGTTATATGGTTGGAATCGGGAAATGCTACATGTAGTAATTCTAAAATGTCTTGGATAATGTGATACTTGGCAATTGTTGTGCTCATGTTTAAGCTCTTGCATCATATACTTTGCACCCATTAATGAAGAAACACCTACAGCTTGCTAAATTTGGTTTGCATATTTGGTCTCTCTAAAGTCTAGATAATATCTAGTATTGAGTTTTGAACAACAAGGAAGACGGTGTAGAGTCTTATAATGTTTACAATATGTCTTTTATGTGAGTTTTGCTGCACCGGTTCATCCTTGTGTTTGTTTCAAATAACCTTGCTAGCCTAAACCTTGTATCGAGAGGGAATACTTCTCATGCATCCAAAATCCTTGAGCCAACCACTATGCCATTTGTGTCCACCATACCTACCTACTACATGGTATTTCTCCGCCATTCCAAAGTAAATTGCTTGAGTGCTACCTTTAAATTTTCCATTCTTTATGATGCGGGGTGGCCTTCGGTCACCTCCACACCAAGACCAACTAGTCCCCCAAGTGGACCGATGACTCGAGCTCGAGTTAAAGCGCTACATGACAAGGTGAATTCGCTCCTCACCACCCTTGATCTTGATACCCCTTTGGATGGAATGCTACCTCATGCCGACATGCTATGTGTCATTAGGTACAAGGCACATCAAGACGCCGGAGAGGAGGACATGCCGTGGTCAAGAGGAGGAGAGGAGCAGCTGGTCATGAAGATGGACATGGAATTGGACCGGAAGTCGCCCGAAGAACGCAAGGAAGAGAAGATGGCCGACCGGTCCAGAACCCGGTTGACCGGCCTCCTGACCGGACCACCCGGCCCAGAATCCGGTCGACCGGCCTCTCAACCGGGCCATCCGGTCACAGACCGGCCTCCCAACCGGTGCCATCCGGGCGCCATCCAGTAACCCCGGCACCCCGCCCGGTTGCAGCCCGGTCCAGGACCCGGTCGGCGACCGGACTGTCCGGTCCCAGGTCCGGTCTGACCGGCCTCCCGACCGGCCTTGCCCGACTAAAGATGCCTTTTCGGCCCGAACCGGTTTCACTTGTACCTTTTCGGCCCGTGTCGCCTTGTAAGACTATATAAGCACCCAGGACACCCCCTTTACCCCTTAGACTTATTTTGAACTCAAACCTACCTTTGAGCTTAGTCTCCCTTGGGTATCATCCCTCTGTAATCAAGGCACCTTGGTTGTTGACTTTGATCTTGTTGATTGAGATTCTAGTACTTGTTACTCTCTCTCACTCACCAAGCTCTTCCTCTCCAACCCCAATATCTCTCCGGGAATTCTGCCACGTGCCTCTTCCTCGGAGATTCTATTGGCGTGGTTCATCGAGCCACGGAGGTAAGCATCGGGTGTATCGGGTTGGTGTGCGTGCGTGAGTCTCGGAGTTCCTCGTACCCGTCGTGTTCTTCGTGTTCCTCGCGTTCTCCCATCTCTCCCCTTTGGTTTCGAAGTCAATCCGCGAGATCGGGCCACACACGGGGTCTTAGACCTCATCATATGGTATCAGCAGCTCTTGGTTACCGCGGATTTGACCCTCCACCCACCCGATTTCGTTCCTAGAAAATTTTCCAAAAAATCCCCAAAAATAGCCCCAAATTGCCTCTTGACCGATCTCGTGATTTGGTTGCGTTTTAAGTGGTTTTGGTCCGTGGATCTGGTGTTGTTGTGTTTGATCTACTATTTCCCCAACTTTGAGCCTCCAATTCCATCGTTTCCCTTCGATTTGGTCGATTTGGTTTTGGTTTGGGGAAGAACAGGAGAGAGAAACGTCCAGCCCGCGAAATCCGGTCGAGCACCCGGTCAACCGGACCCACGACCGGCCGGGCCAGCCCAGATCCCGGTCGACCGGGCGGAAACCGGACAGGCCGGTCCAGGAGCCGGACTAACCGGGCCCCAGACCGGGCGCATCTTCGCGCCCTCCTTCGACCTCGACATCCGGCGATCTCCACCACCACCACCACCACCACCACCACCATCACCATCGCAGGTATAACTTGCAGCTGTCACCTTGTAACCCCTCTTCCTTTTGCGATCTATCCCATCGAGCATTGCTTGTCTAGTGTTGCGAGACATTGCACGTGGCCCCGCATTGTGAGGTGTGTGTGTCGCGTTGAGTAAGGCATCCAAGCAAACACTCGTGTGGCAAGATAGCAAAAGCGAGGCTAACGCTAACATAGTGCGTGAAAAAGCCCCAAAAACACAAAAAGAGTGCGAGTAGCACCATACATCCATACATCCATACATCCATACGACCATACATACAAACGAGTGCAAGTGCCACCATATACAAAAGAGAAAAAGCTTTTAAGCAAAGAGAGATACGAGAAGAGAGGCCGCGTGTGAATCTAGTTGTCTCTTCTTTTGCAACCAAAGCTTTGCCTCTCCTTGTGTTAGTGTGACACCGAGCATCCGTACATACACTTCTCCGCTCACTTTTGGTTGCACTAACCCCGCTTATCTCGTGTGTGTGTTCCACAACTTTTCCGTGTTTATAGTGATCTTCACATTGACATTTGGATTTTTGGACCTTACCCACTTTTAACAACATACTCGATCTTGGATTTGTCTTTTGGCTTTCCACAACACTCGCCTAACACCATATTTGCTAGCTTTTGCGTGTGGTTTTGCGTGTGTCCCCGATACACTTGATCTTGCTTTCGGCTTGGTGGATTGCCTCAATACTATCTTACCTTGGTAAGAGTGCGAGGTAGTCTCCTTCCACTAACATACACAACATAGTTCTTGTCTTTACATCATGGATAGGAGTGGAGATGATGCAAGGGAAGGAGAAGTCCTCCGCAACACCGAGAGGTTGGCTACTCAACACAACCTATGGACGCAACGACAAGAGTTCAAGGAGCAACTCACACTCTTCGAGACACGCATCGATGAGAAATACGATGAAGTGGCACACAACTTCTCCGTTGTGAACCAATACTTGGCTCTCCTTCGCGAAGCTACGGACAACTTGAATGGCCAAATGGCGGCCAATGATGCGAACATGGAGTGGCGCATGGATAGCCTCGAGCGCGCCATCACCAACTTGGGTCGTCATCACCGACACCGCTCTACTTCATCATCATCAAGCTCGTCACAAGATTACTACTCTCATGGTCACCGTTCGTCCTCAAGCTCCTCCTCAAGGCACGAAGACCATCATTGACCTCATCGCTCACATGCTCGTCATGAAGACTCTCGCTCCAACTCTAGGCGAGGAGAAATCCATCGCCATGCTCGTCCTCAAGAACGTCCTCCAAAAGATCGTCCTCAACCGGATGGCCATGCCCACCATGGGCGTGATGGCCACCCACATGACAATGTCTTCCACAACATGGAACCACATGGTGATGCTCAAGGCCATGGACATCAAGAACAACCGAGGCGTTATCTCCGCAATCACCCTCGCCATGACCAACGTGGAAGAGGAGACCAACAACATGAGCAAGATGAGAGGGCCATCTTTGGGCGTCGTCAACCACCTCATCAAGATCTTCAACCACATCCTCACCGTGAACCAAGTGAAGCAAGTGTGCACCTCCAACGCCAACCCAATGCTATGGTTGGCCGTAGAAGACCTCCTATTCCTCCTCAAGCCGCAAGAGATGAAGGTGCCCCTCCTCGCCGAAGAAACTTGGAGGATGAAGAGAACATGTTTGGAAGACTCAAGTTCACCATGCCAAAGTTCAAGGGAGAAGAAGATGCCGAGGCCTACCTCTCATGGGCACTCAAGGTTGACAAGATATTCCGCATCCACAACTACTCCGGTGCCAAGAAGGTGGCTATGGCGTCTCTTGAATTCGAGGACTACGCCAACACTTGGTGGGAGCAAGTCCTCACTCTTCGAGAAGAGAAGGGTGAACCTCCAATTGACACTTGGGAAGAAATGAAGAAAGAGATGCATGCTCGCTTTGTCCCCACGCACTACATGACCGACCTCTTCAACAAGCTCCAAAAGTTGAAGCAAGGCACCAAGACCGTCGAGGAGTTCTACAAGGAGATGGAGCTCACTATGATGCGAGCCAACATCCAAGAGTCCGAGGACCAAACCATTGCTCGTTTCTTCAATGGCCTCAATTACCCCATCAAGAGGATCGTCGAGTTCCAACCATACTCCAACATGGTTGAGTTGGTCCATCAAGCGTCGAAGGCCGAGCGCCAAGTGATTGAGGACATCAAGTACTCCAAGGCCAAGACCTATTTCTCCTCCAAGCTCGCTACATCGACTCCTCCTACTACATCAACTCCTCATGCTACAAGTGCCAAGACCGACGTGTCCTCTACAACATCCAAGAAACCGACTATCCAAAGTCGCATGAAGCAAACGGTCTCCTCCACCGCCTCCTCTAAGGCTTCCACGGGACCCTCTAGTGTCACTTGCTTCAAGTGTGGCACCCAAGGTCACAAATCGTTTGAGTGCAAGAACACCAAGGTCATGATCACTATGGAGAATGGTGATATCGAGACGCTTGATGAGGATGAATATGAAGCCCTTGTGCAAGCCGCCGTGGAAAGTGAAGAAGCTTATGAGCAAGAAAGTGGAGAAGATCCTCTCTTATGTGAGCATGACCCAAGTCCCTCACTTGTGGTTACAAGAGTGCTAACAACACAACCTCATGATATGGAAGAACAACGGTGCAACATCTTCCAAACCCGTGCCGGAATTGGTGGCAAGTCGATCAAGGTCATCATAGACGGTGGAATTTGCCATAACCTTGCAAGCACCGAGTTGTGTGAGAAGCTCAAACTCACTCTCCGCAAGCATCCTCACCCTTACCATATCCAATGGTTGAGTGACAAGGGCAACGTCAAGATACAACATACCGTCACCGTCACTTTCAAGATTGGACCTTATGAGGATACTATTGAGTGTGACGTGGTACCCATGACGGTGTGCCACATGTTGCTTGGCCGCCCTTGGCAATATGACAAGAAGGCTATACATGATGGACTCTCCAACACATACACCTTCAAGGGCAAGGATAGGAAGTTCGAGCTATGCCCCATGACTCCTAGCCAAATCATCGCCGACAATGCGAAGGCTCTAGCGAGAGCACAACATCACCTCCACCATAGTGAGATGAGAGGAGAGGGAGCGACCCACCACAAAGATAGTGAGCGCCACAAGCCATATATGAGTGAGTCCAAGAGTGTCCTTCTAGCCACCAAGAGTGAGTGGAGAGAGCTCCAAGAGAACCCATCCACCATATTGCACTACGTCCTCATATGCAAGGGACCATCATCGGCGACTAACGACTTAACCAACATTCCTTCGTCTTTGTTGTCTCTTTTGAAGGAGTTTCAAGACGGCTTCCCCAACGAGCTCCCTCATGGACTACCACCGCTTCGAGGCATCGAGCACCGCATCGACCTCATTCCCGGCGCTCCGCTTCCAAACCGTGCCGCCTACCGCACCAGCCCCGAAGATACAAAGGAGATCCAACGCCAAATACAAGATCTCCTCGCTAAAGGGTACGCCCGCGAAAGCCTTAGCCCTTGTGCGGTTCCCGTGATTCTTGTGCCTAAACCGGATGAGACGCAACGGATGTGTATGGATTGTCGCCCCATCAATGCCATTACCGTCCGTTACCGCCATCCCATTCCGCGTTTAGATGATATGCTTGATGAGTTTAGTGGTGCCACGATTTTCTCTAAAATCGATTTGCGTAGTGGTTACCATCAAATCCGCATGGCTATTGGTGATGAATGGAAAACGGCATTCAAGACCAAACTCGGTCTATATGAATGGCTCGTTATGCCTTTCGGTCTTTCCAATGCTCCATCTACTTTCATGCGCCTCATGAATCACATCTTGCGTCCTCTCATTGGCAAGAGTGTGGTTGTCTATTTCGATGATATTCTCATTTATAGCAAAAACCTCGAGGACCATGTGCAACATGTGAGAGAAGTCTTGTGCATCTTGCGTCATGAAAAGCTTTATGCTAACCTCCCCAAGTGCACCTTTGCTCAAAACAAATTGGTTTTCCTTGGATTTGTGGTTTCCGCTAATGGGATTGAAGTTGATTCTTCTAAGGTAGAGGCCATCCATAATTGGCCTACTCCTACAAATGTTGGCCAAGTTCGAAGTTTTCATGGACTTGCCGGTTTCTACCGCCGCTTTGTGAAAGATTTTAGCACCATTGCTTGCTCTTTGAATGAGCTTACCAAGAAGAATGTTCCGTTTGTTTGGGGAAAAGCCCAACAAAATGCTTTTGATGAGTTGAAGAAACGCCTTACCGAAGCTCCCCTTCTTGTTCTTCCAAATTTTGCCAAAACTTTTGAGATTGAGTGTGATGCAAGTGGGCTTGGTATTGGTGGTGTTCTTATGCAAGAGGGCAAACCCGTGGCATACTATAGTGAGAAGTTAGATGGCGCACGCCTCAACTATCCTATATATGACAAGGAGCTCTACGCTTTGGTTCGTGTTCTTGAAGTTTGGCAACACTATCTTTGGCCAAAAGAGTTTATCATTCATTCCGACCATGAGTCCTTAAAATATTTGAAAAGCCAACACAACTTGAACAAACGACATGCAAAATGGGTCGAGTTCATTGAGTCCTTCCCATATGTGATCAAATACAAGAAGGGCAAGGACAATGTTGTGGCGGATGCTCTTTCCCGCAAAAACACCCTTTTGCTAACTCGTTTGGATTTTCATGTTTTGGGACTTGAAGAGATCAAAGAACTCTATCCTTCCGATTCTTTCTTGCTCCAATTTTTGAGAAGTGCTCCATTGAACGAGGAGTGGATGATTTCTATTTGCATGATGGCTACTTGTTTAAAGCTAACAAGATTTGCATTCCCGAGTCTTCGCTTCGAAAATTGCTTTTGCAAGAGTCACATGGAGGTGGTCTTATGGGACACTTTGGTCGAGAGAAGACATACGCCATGCTCTCAACCCACTACTATTGGCCAAGAATGTACCGCGACGTGGAACGCCTTTGCCGCCGGTGCACTACATGCTTACAAGCTAAGTCTACCTCCAACCCTTATGGTCTTTACACCCCATTGCCTATTCCACATGCACCATGGACGGATATTAGCATGGATTTTGTTCTAGGATTGCCTCGCACTAAGCATGGTCATGATTCTATATTTGTGGTAGTGGATAGATTCTCTAAGATGGCTCATTTCATACCTTGCCATAAGAGCGACGATGCTTCACACATTGCTTCATTGTTTTTCGGGGAAATTGTTCGCCTACATGGAGTACCGCAAAGCATTGTGTCGGATCGAGACGTCAAGTTCATGAGTTATCTTTGGAAGTCGCTCATGGCAAAGTTTGGAGTGAAGCTCTTATTCTCATCATCCTCGCACCCGCAAACGGACGGCCAAACGGAAGTGGTCAATCGAAGCCTCTCCACCCTTCTACGCATCCTCGTGAAGAAAAACTTGAAGTCATGGGAGGAATGCCTTCCACACGCGGAGTTCGCCTACAACCGCGCCAAGCACTCGACTACATCAAGGAGTCCCTTCATGGTCGTCTACGGGTTTGAGCCGCTCACGGCACTCGACATACTACCGCTCCCCCTTCATGAGCGGATCAACATGGATTTCGACAAGTGCACCGCCGCCGTCAAGAAACTTCATGAAGAAACAAGAGCTACCATTCAAGAACATGTGCTTCGTCAAGCTACCCGCCTCAACGCCAAGAAGAAGGAACGCATATTTCAAGAAGGCGACCTCGTTTGGATCCACCTCCGGAAGGAAAGATTCCCTCATGAACGCAACTCGAAGCTCAAGCCAAGAGGAGATGGTCCCTTCAAGGTCCTCAAACGCATCAACAACAACGCTTACGTCATCGACATCCCCACCTCCAAGTACTTGGTGAGCAACACATTCAACGTGGCGGACTTGTCGCCATATCATGAAGATGAGGAGGCACAAGAGTCGAGGACGACTCTTTCCCAAGGGGGGGAGATGATGCGGGGTGGCCTTCGGTCACCTCCACACCAAGACCAACTAGTCCCCCAAGTGGACCGATGACTCGAGCTCGAGTTAAAGCGCTACATGACAAGGTGAATTCGCTCCTCACCACCCTTGATCTTGATACCCCTTTGGATGGAATGCTACCTCATGCCGACATGCTATGTGTCATTAGGTACAAGGCACATCAAGACGCCGGAGAGGAGGACATGCCGTGGTCAAGAGGAGGAGAGGAGCAGCTGGTCATGAAGATGGACATGGAATTGGACCGGAAGTCGCCCGAAGAACGCAAGGAAGAGAAGATGGCCGGCCGGTCCAGAACCCGGTTGACCGGCCTCCTGACCGGACCACCCGGCCCAGAATCCGGTCGACCGGCCTCTCAACCGGGCCATCCGGTCACGGACCGGCCTCCCAACCGGTGCCATCCGGGCGCCATCCGAGTAAGCCCGGCACCTCGCCCGGTTGCAGCCCGGTCCAGGACCCGGTCGGCGACCGGACCGTCCGGTCCCGAGTCCGGTCCGACCGGCCTCCCGACCGGCCTTGCCCGACTAAAGATGCCTTTTCGGCCCGAACCGGTTTCACTTGTACCTTTTCGGCCCGTGTCGCCTTGTAAGACTATATAAGCACCCAGGACACCCCCTTTACCCCTTAGACTTATTTTGAACTCAAACCTACCTTTGAGCTTAGTCTCCCTTGGGTATCATCTCTCCGTAATCAAGGCACCTTGGTTGTTGACTTTGATGTTGTTGATTGAGATTCTAGTACTTGTTACTCTCTCTCACTCACCAAGCTCTTCCTCTCCAACCCCAATCTCTCTCCGGGAATTCTCGCCACGTGCCTCTTCCTCGGAGATTCTATTGGCGTGGTCCATCGAGCCACGGAGGTAAGCATCGGGTGTATCGGGTTGGTGTGCGTGCGTGAGTCTCGGAGTTCCTCGTACCCGTCGTGTTCTTCGTGTTCCTCGCGTTCTCCCATCTCTCCCCTTTTGTTTCGAAGTCAATCCGCGAGATCGGGCCACACACGGGGTCTTAGACCTCATCACTTTACCTTTGCAATATATAGCTCATGGGACAAATAGCTTAAAAACTATTGTGGTATTGAATATGTACTTATGCACTTTATCTCTTATTAAGTTGCTTGTTGTGCGATAACCATGCTTCTGGGACGCCATCAACTACTCTTTGTTGAATATCATGTGAGTTGCTATGCATGTCCGTCTTGTCCGAAGTAAGAGAGATCTACCACCTTAATGGTTGGAGCATGCATATTGTTAGAGAAGAACATTGGGCCGCTAACTAAAGCCATGAATCATGGTGGAAGTTTCAGTTTTGGACACATATCCTCAATCTCATATGAGAATACTAATTTTTTCCACATGCTTATGCATTAAAGAGGAGTCCATTATCTGTTGTCCATGTTGTCCCGGTATGGATGTCTAAGTTGAGAATAATCAAAAGCGAGAAATCCAAAATGCGAGCTTTCTCCTTAGACCTTTGTACATGCGGTATGGAGGTACCCCTTTGTGACACTTGGTTAAAACATGTGTATTGCGATGATCCGGTAGTCCAAGCTAATTAGGACAAGGTGCGGGCACTATTAGTATACTATGCATGAGGCTTGCAACTTAGTAAGATATAATTTACATGATACATATGCTTTATTACTACCGTTGACAAAATTGTTTCTTGTTTTCAAAATAAAAGCTCTAGCACAAATATAGCAATCGATGCTTTTCCTCTGCGAAGGACCTTTCTTTTACTTTTAATGTTGAGTCAGGTTCACCTATTTCTCTCCACCTCAAGAAGCAAACACTTGTGTGAACTGTGCATTGATTCCTACATACTTGCATATTGCACTTGTTATATTACTCTATGTTAACAATTATCCATGAGATATACATGTTATAAGTTGAAAGCAACCGCTGAAACTTAATCTTCTTTTGTGTTGCTTCAATACCTTTACTTTGATTTATTGCTTTATGAGTTAACTCTTATGCAAGACTTATTGATGCTTGTCTTGAAGTACTATTCATGAAAAGTCTTTGCTTTATGATTCGAGTTGTTTACTCATGTCATTACCATTGTTTTGATCGCTGCATTCATTACATATGTTTACAATAGTATGATCAAGGTTATGATGGCATGTCACTCCGTAAATTATCTTTGTTATCGTTTACTGCTCCGGGACGAGCAGAACTAAGCTTAGGGATGCTGATACGTCTCCGACGTATCGATAATTTCTTATGTTCCATGCCACATTATTGATGATATCTACATGTTTTATACACATTATATGTCGTATTTATGCATTTTCCGGCACTAACCTATCAACGAGATGCCGAAGAGCCAGTTGCTGGTTTCTGCTGTTTTTGGTTTCAGAAATCCTAGTAAAGAAATATTCTCGGAATTGGACGAAATCAACGCCCAGGGGCCTATTTTCCACGAAGCTTCCAGAAGTCCGAAGGAGAGTCGAAGTGGGGCCACGAGGTGGCGACACACCAGGGCGGCGCGGCCCAAGCCCTGGCCGCGCCGGCCTGTGGTGTGGGCCCCTCGTGCCGCCTCTTTACCTGCCCTTCCGCCTACAAATAGCTTTCGTCGCGAAACCCCCAGTATCGAGAGCCACGATACGGAAAACCTTACTGAGACGCCGCCGCCGCCAATCCCATCTCGGGGGATTCTGGAGATCACCTCCGGCACCCTGCCGGAGAGGGAATCATCTCCCGGAGGACTCTTCACCGCCATGGTCGCCTCCGGAGTGATGAGTGAGTAGTTCACCCCTGGACTATGGGTCCATAGCAGTAGCTAGATGGTTGTCTTCTCCTCATGTGCTTCATTGTCGGATCTTGTGAGCTGCCTAACATGATCAAGATCATCTATCCGTAATTCTATATGTTGTGTTTGTCGGGATCCGATGGATAGAGAATACTATGTTATGTTGATTATCAATCTATTACCTATGTGTTGTTTATGATCTTGCATGCTCTCCGTTATTAGTAGAGGCTCTGGCCAAGTTTTTACTCTTAACTCCAAGAGGGAGTATTTATGCTCGATAGTGGGTTCATGCCTCCATTAAATCCGGGACAAGTGACGGAAAGTTCTAAGGTTGTGGACGTGTTGTTGCCACTAGGGATAAAACATTGATGCTATGTCCGAGGATGTAGTTATTGATTACATTACGCACCATACTTAATGCAATTGTCCGTTGTTTTGCAACTTAATACCGGAAGGGGTTCGGATGATAACCCGAAGGTGGACTTTTTAGGCATAGATGCATGCTGGATAGCGGTCTATGTACTTTGTCGTAATGCCCAATTAAATCTCACAATATTCATCATGTCATGTATGTGCATTGTTATGCCCTCTCTATTTGTCAATTGCCCGACCGTAATTTGTTCACCCAACATGCTATCTTATGGGAGAGACACCTCTAGTGAACTGTGGACCCCGGTCCATTCTTTTATACTGAAATACAAATCTGCTGCAATACTTGTTCTTTACCGTTCTTTGCAAACAATCATCATCCACACTATACATCTAATCCTTTGTTACAGCAAGCCGGTGAGATTGACAACCTCACTGTTTCGTTGGGGCAAAGTACTTTGGTTGTGTTGTGCAGGTTCCACGTTGGCGCCGGAATCCCTGGTGTTGCGCCGCACTACATCCCGCCGCCATCAACTTTCAACGTGCTTCTTGGCTCCTCCTGGTTCGATAAACCATGGTTTCTTTCTGAGGGAAAACTTGCTGCTGTGCGCATCATACCTTCCTCTTGGGGTTCCCAACGAACGTGTGAGATACACGCCATCAATACGTTTGCAACGCATCAACCTCATCAGTGGACGCAATGTACACGCGCTTCTCCTCTGTCGCCGAGAGAGAAGAGGCCATCCGCATGCAGCCATTCTTTCACGAGGACACCCGCATTGTTCTGTTCCGGTAGGAGGAGTACGACCTCGCGCAGTGGCGGCCGGGCATCTGCGCGCTCGCCTCGGCCACAAGCTTCCAGGCTAAGCATGTCAACCGTGCTGGTGTCCCTTCCATGTTCAACGGCTTCGACAAGGTCCTTGAGAGTGATCCGATCACCATCGCTAGGAACGACATGTCCTTCGTGTGCGTCATCCTGCTCATGCACCGCACCCGCAACGCTCCGTGCGACATCAGCCCCATCGATGGCCCTAGGGCTCTAGAACTGCCCCGGTGCGCATTACCTGCACTTGGCCTAGCGCCGTTCAACGACGCTAGCGCCTACCAGCCATTCTTCCCGCCACCACCACAACCACCCTTCATGCACCACCGAGCCACCGTGGGGAGCCCCCCTTCCTTGGCATCCCGCTTAGCTGGTGCCAAAGGAGAGGAGGCCGATCTGGGAACGCCAACAACAGAGGGCGGCACCTGGAAATGATCCTTCGCCCGCATGGTACCCATCCCTTCGACATCGCGAGCCAAGCCATCACCCCGCAGCCTTCTGGGCGGTGCCCCCACTCCCTAGATCAAGACCTAAACCATGCCATAGTTTGTCGAACTTACACCAAATTGGACACACGCGTGTATCTTGGGATGGCAACCAATGTTGATGCTAGTGGTTTTCATTGTCTTTGCACAATCCATTTTTTTAAAAATTTGGTGAGTTCTAAAATCGTTCTGTTGTGAAGAACCTACCAATAAACCATTCCAAAATTGCAGGAACCAAATTTTCAAGAATACTAGACTACATTGTATATACAAATCAGCAACTGATTGCATCTGAAATGATTTCTAGGTACCTCTCACCAAAAAGACAAGCATTGGTCGATTCAGTTAGAAGGGGCTAAATTTGAACTAAATGTGCTTGATAGTTTACTGATGTCTTTTATAAAAATTATTTTTAGGTTCACAACAATCTTTTTCATCATAGACCCACAAATTGTTTCGCAAGATTCAACCCCTTGGTAACCAAAGTTCATGCCTGCTGTTTTGGATACATTTTAAATCACACACAAGTAATTCAAAATAAATCAAAACCTTTATGTTATTTTGTTTAATGTGATATGTTACTAGAAACTAAAAGTATCATACAACAAAAAAATCAAATACAAACATAACTAAATCATACATAGGAAATAAAACTTACTAATGTGAAAAAGATACAAGAGCTATGTTGACGGCATTGCCGTCGGCATAGCTCTGTGCCGTCAAGTGTCCGTTATGGCATCTCCAGTGGCGCGACGCATTTTAATGTCCGCGAGCGTCCGTTTGCGTCGCGCTGCGGACGCAAAAATATCCGTTTTTGTCCGCGCTTCCGTTTGCGTCTGGGGGCGACACATTTTTTTTCCTTTTTTGACGCAGTGTTCATTTAAACATAGTTTCAAATATAACAATTTGAAACATGATTTTACACAAACTAACACATAGTTTGGAACATGGTTTACACAAACTAACACATAGTTTGAACCATGGTGGACACAAATAAAACATTGCAAAATGAGGAAACCAGTTGTGTTGATTTCCGTATGTTCGCTGCCAAGAAAGAACATTCGAGGGCACACCCAATCACCCAAACTGGAAAATCCAGCGGGAGGAGATGGTGCCCTTGTTGGTTCTACCGATGAGGCGAACATCCAGAAACCTCGACTACTGGCTTCGTCTGGCCCGTAGCCAGATTCGCTGCAAAGAAAGAACACTCGACGTTCTAACTATCGGTGTCGGAGCCGGAGTCGTCGGTGTGGTAGTGCCTGCGGCAGGCTGTGTCGTCGAACACCTTGACGATCATCTCGCCGTCCCCCTCGTAGAGGAAGGTGAGCTGGCAGCCGGGCTCGAGGTCGAGGTCACGGGCGAACTTGTCCCACCCCGTGTGCAGGTACATCTTGCCCTGCCCGTCGAACAGGACCTCCACGGTCCAGCGGCAGAAGTTGCAGCTGGCCTCCCGTAGCTGCAAGTGCGCCGGCTCGACGCCGTCGACGAACTCGGCGAACTTGTCCGGTAGCCGCTTGATGGCGAGTGGGTCGTCGTCGATGCGGAGGAGGAACTCGAGCAGCGCTCCTCCTGCGAGGACGAGGAGGGCGCAGGCGACGGCGAGCGTGGGGCCGTAGCTGCTCCACCACGGCGGCCCCTGCCCCGGCCACGGGGGCGCCCAGGGCCGCGGCCTCGACCGCCTCGCCGGCCACCAGGCCCGGCCATGGACTTCCTCGCGGGCTTGGCTGCGTCGCAGGAACACCTAGGCGGCGCTACGGTCGAGCTTTGTGGCGGCTAGGGGTTCTTTGGAGGAGTGGATGAGGAAGAAGAACGCTCGCCCCCTTTATATAGGCCGGCGGCATGCGGTGGCCGCGGGACGCGTGGCGTCGCCATTAACCTGGTTGGCAGAGGTGGGCGGCCGCTCGGCAGCCGAGTCATCGTCGCCATTAACGTGGCGCAGAGTGCCAAAGCGACGCAGCTTTGCAGTCGCTAGCGCGTTTGAGAAGACGCATCGACGCAGGGTCGCTGCCAGGCGGGCTAGCCGAAACGTCCGCCGGACACGAGCGGACGTTTCCGGACGTCCGCAGAGACGCATCCGAGGCGCATATTTTGGCCAGGTTTGCGTCTCCGCGGACGGCCCGGTCACTTTGCGTCGCCCCGCTGGAACAGGCCCCAGACGCATTTCGTGTCACGGCGGACGAAAACGGTCGTTGAGCGTCCGTTTGCGTCACGCCACTGGAGATGCCCTTAATAGGTGGTCACCAACGCCACGTGTTTGCGAGTTATGCCAACACCGCTTCAGGCCTCCAGCTATACCAGACAGTTTTTATCAGCCGTAGACATCTAGAGCCTACAACGGCTCGGATTAATAGCCGTCTGACATCTCGACTTTTTCCTGCAGTTGAGGCTCTAACAATGTTCTTAAAGCATCTCCAATCAGATGCGCTGACGCACTCTTTTCCTCTCGAGGTACCTAAGGGGGTCGAGAGGTTTTTAATGAGGCGGCTTGCTTGCCCGTAATATATAAAGTTTCAAAAAAAATCTCCAATCAGATGCACAATAATATGGCGCAGTAAAATCAACTTCGCGCGATGTGTCGAAATCCCCTCCATCGAAGATACTATTTCGCAGCGCGGGTTGCCCACTGAAAAGCGCATCGGAGGCGCTAATTTACAGCGCCAGAAACACATTTTTATAAACGATAGTCTAAATAGAAGATCTAAAAAACACTGAAAATATAATTTAAATAGATAATTAAACGACCATCGTCGTTGGAGGTTGTCTCAGTTCAGACGTCGTCCCAACGAGGGTCGTTGTCGGCCCAAGTTGTAGTCGGGTTGTCGAGCTCGCGCTCGGCGATGGCCCGACGGCGGCGCCTGTCTGACCTACGCTGCGCCCTGAGGTCGGCGAAGAAGGCCTCCGTGTTGTCGATGTCGCTGGGGAACTGCGCCCTCCACTGGCGCATCAGCTCCTCGTCGCACTCGGCGATGGCGATCCGGTGCTGCGCCTGGCGGTGGCGGCGACAGTCCTCCTCGTCGACTAGGCACGGGGCGGGCGCTAGGGACTCCGCCTCCTCCAGCGACTCGATGTCCTGGAAGTTGGCCTCGTCGCGCTCGGCGATGGCGATCCGGTGTTGCGCCTGGCGGTGGCGGCGACGGTCCTCCTCGTCGACTAGGCATGGGGCGGGCGGTAGGAACTCCGCCTCCTCCAGCGACTCGACGTCCTGGAAGTTGAAGTCGCGCCGTGGCCGCCGGAATCGCCACGCGGCCGCGTTGTAAGCGCGCGCCGCCAGCTCCGGCGTGTTGTACGTGCCGAGGGTGAGGCGGAAGATTCCGGCGCGAAGCTCCGCGTAGAATGTACCGTTCGGACGCGCTCGGACGCCGCAGAAACCGGACAACCCACGGTGGCGCAGCGGTATCCCGGCGACAAAGGAGCGGAGGCGGCGGCGACGAAGGAGAGCGGCGACGACGCGTGGCGAGGTGAAGCGGCAGGTGAAACTTTCCGTGGTGGTTTGTTGCACGCGCACGCGATGCTTTATAGCGCGCGCGAAGCGACGCGGCAACTTTGACGATCGGGATACCGCAATAGCGCGCGGGGAAAAATATTCTTTTCTCACGCCGGTTTGGCGCGTCCGCTGAAGGATCTTCAAAAACGACATGAAAGAATCACAATCTCGAAAATCCGTGAAGGCACCTTTGCTAATTTAACGACGATATATTTTCACACTAAAACGTCACATCTTTTTAGTCCTCTAACGCCCAGTCAAAGTCGCCCGTGTTAAGATTTCAACCGATCGTTTCATTTTTGTATCTGCAGTTTCCAACATGTCGCTGTTCGAAGTTTAAGAAAGATCATTGCCATGTGATTCGATGTGATTCGCCAATTGGAGTAGGCAAGTCAAAGCTTTTTGTCAAAGACAGTCGTAGTCCGTTTAGCCGAGTCTTCCTCCAACTCTGGTGCGAATCATTTATAGACCACGAAGCACTATTCTACCACATTCTCCTCTGAAGATCAATTTTGTGAGTAGGGGATATGGCTCCGAGATACCACATGGTTCTTCTCATGGTTGCGCTGGAGATCGCTCTGCTATCAAGCGTCATCCTCGTCGCGGAATCTGGAGGTACTACACATTTTTCGGCTTACGGGTTTATCGGTGGTGCTCTATCTGATCTAGTTACAATATCTCGTCATCTTGCTCCTCAGAAAATGTGTAGCTAGTTAAGTTTTTTTTCTTCTTCCTTTAGACGACCATAGACACGAGGCACTAGAGATGCTCTTATAGTTCATCTTTTATAGTATTGCTTTTCAAAGACAGAACTTCTTTGTTCGGAATACAATCAGATTCTGGACAATGAATTCCTCCAGAAAAATCAGTCGCTCGCTTCGGCTCTCTGGAGGTGTCTGATACTCCGATCTCGTTACAGTATCTTCAATTAATCAAAACTAAATTGATCGAGTGCGCGCACATATTATTAGAGGCATCCTGTGTAGCCAGTTATGTACTTATAGTATTGATTTTCAAAGGTAGAACTTCTTTCTTTGGAATACAATCAGATTCAGTACATGATTCCTCACGCATCCCTCTACGAACGCGGCCACCTTGCTCCGATAGACCTTGGATGGCGAGGAATAGGTTGAGGATCGTCCGACCTGGTTTAGACAGGGCCCCGACAAGCCCGATTCATGGCCGGCGACACTACATCGGCAAATGGCGGCGCCTCCGTTGTTGATGGTAGAGGTTAGTGATTTGGTGATTTTTTTTTTTGAGGGATAGTGATTTGGTGATTTGGTACCGCCGTCCAGGAATCGGTCCATCCTGACAAGGTTATTTGCTCGAAATAAAAACCCTTGTTGATGTATTTTACGGTGTTATATAAGTGACATAATAAACCTTTGGTCTCCTCGCTAGTTCCACTACGCCGAGTCGTGAAGATTAGGTCATCACCAACACGACGAGACATCTCCTCTGCTCAGGTTCGAATGGGTCACCGCGGATAAAAGCGCAGCCCAACGAGGCAACTTAAATTGTTTTTTATTTACCACGGAGTTCGTCTTGACCCAGCTGGCTCAAATCTGGCCTGCTTTGCGTGGTGGTGGACGCGGCTCGCGTTCTCCCTTGTCTTTCCCCTGGCCCACTAGTCATAGTCCCATATCGAGTCCACCCACCATCTTCTCCGAATAGTCCTACCCCATAGCCACACCGCTGTCCCTCGATCGCCGATTTACCACCTTACCCGACGTCGGCTGCCAACACCGTGACACTGCCTGGGTTGGGTACTTTTTGCTGGCGGTTGGAGATGTGGTTTTTCCTCAATCGGAGCAGTGACAACCGAAGTCGTCGCCGTTTTCAATCGCGATGCCCTACAAGTCCTCTCCCGGCATCACCGCCTTCACCGCGTCAGGAAAAGGTGAGATTCCAGCCACGCGTTGCCTGCCCGCGACGTGCTTTGCCTGCAGGTCGCTATGTCGGCCCCTGGCTTGCGCCGCCCAAAGGGTGTTCGATGAAATGAGAGGGCTCGTTTATCTTAACTAAACTTGACGACGTTTGGTCCGTAGATCGTGGTGGACAGCGGAGATGAGTTCTTATACAAGAACTTCATCGATATATACGTCCTCCGATGAGGACTTCGATGATGACTTGCTGACTGCGGCCGTGTTGCTCATTCATGAGCACAATGTCGCGCAGGTTCCCATGTACAGTGGCTCGGTCAAGGGACGTGACGGTGCCTTGGATCGAAAAGATAAGCTGGCCACGAGCTGCTTTTCGGCGACTACTTCCACCGCACAAAGGCAATTTACACGCCGGCTACCACCAGTTCCGGATGTCAAGACCATTGTTTGTACGACTCATGGAAGGAGTCAAGATCTACGACAACTACTTTGTCTGTAAAAAGGATGCAATTGGCAAGGTGAGATTGTCTTCTTACCAGAAATGCACGACAACGATTAGAATTATTGCATATGGAGTTGTCGGTGATCTACGTGCGGATAAGAGAGTCCAACTGCTTGGAATCAATGTACATGTTCTACATAGTGGTGGTTGATATGTTCGATGGAGAATATTTGAGACAACCAAATGCATGGGACACAGCCCGTCTGTTGTCAATCAACGATTCTAGGGGGTTTCCTTGGATGCTTGGCAGCATAGACTGCATGTGCTGGCAGTGGAAGAACTATCCATTTGATTGGCAGGGTGGTACAAGGGACACTCTAAGGGGTGCACTTTCATACTTGAAGCCATGCCTTGACATGACCAATGGATTTGACACTCATTTTTGGGATGGCTGGCTATCATAATGACACCAATGTGTTGCAGCGCTCTCCGGTGTTCGATAGGCTTGCACATGGCAAGTCCCCTGATGTACAGTTTGAGATCAATGGCCACCAGTACAACAAAGTGTACTATCTAGCTGATTGCATCTATCCACCTTGTGCTACGCTCGTGAAAACAATCTGGCATACCAACGATGAGGACCAGTTAAGGTTTGCTAAAGAGCAAGAAGCGGCCAGGAAAGATATCGAGGAGGTGTTTGGTGGCCTCCAAGATCGTTGGGCTATTGTCCGACCCTGCACCCTGCTCGAACATGGAGTGTCAAACCATGTGAGAAGTGATGACCGCTTGTGTGATCATGCATAATATGATTGTTGAGAAAAAACGGGATTGGGAAGACGAGGGAGAGTTAGTTGATCCTCGGGGTGCTCCGACAACGTTCTAGGATATCCTCCATGAGCATTACAAAATCCGCGATCATACAGTTCACAATCAGCTTCAAACTAATTTAGTTGAGCACATATGCCGACGCATGTTGGCGATAATGTTGGGAACAATGAAGAAAACCTTCTGTATGCCACTTTGTATAATTTTTTTTTTTTTTAGATAAAAGGCACTAGGTGCCCGACTTTAAATTAATAAAGCCCAACAAGTTCAACAAGATTCATTACATGCTGCGGCATACAGCTTAGCCAGGGTATTGCGAATAACAAGGAAACTGGGGTGTTATTTAACCATTGGACGCTCTATTTCTTTAATGAATTTTGAATATTTGCATGTATTTCTATTTTTGAGATGTGTGCCAATTTTGGCCACGACACAAATGCGGTTGGATTGGTTGGAGCGCGCGACCCAAACGGCTAGGCAGACGCTGGTCTCTCCTCCCACGTCCGCGAGGGGTACGTCAAGGATGACCCACCTGCATATCTACGCAGGCACCTCTTCTCCCTTCCTCATCGTAGGCGATGTCAGATATCCCGAAAACGAACCACATACACCGACATGTCCGAGCTCCCGAACGGCAGGCACGGAACCGCCTCCTCCCTGAGCCTCTCGCATGGGATCTGGACAGGCGTGGCCAACCGGGAATCCATGCCGCAAAAGCACGTATCGAACACAATCTCTGGCTTGCTGAGCGGGGCGAGCACGTGAGCAACGACCGCGAATGACTCTCAAGAAAAGGGGCTTGGACAGAGTGAAACTGAAGTAGGGAGGTGGAGATAGAGGAGGGTGCCAGGCTTGGGAAGGAGGAGATCTCGACCGGCATCATGTGGCCGCGTGTGGTGGTGAGCAAGGCCACCCCAAATGGACCAAATATGACGAAAAAGGTGTCATGTTTTCTCAGCCACGTTGGAGATGGCCCTATTCCAGAGAGGACGCATCATCACTGTTTGTTCCCAGGAGCAGCGGGGCGAAAACCCTAACGCGGGCGCCTCCTAGACCCTCCTCCTTCCCCCCTCCCTCGCCACCACCGTGGGTGTTGGCGGCAAGGCCTCTCCTTCCGCCGCGTGTGTGTGTGGGGGGGGGGGGCGAGCCGGTGCCGTCGATGGGGTGCCACGCTGGTCGAGAGGCGGTCGGTGAGGCTACTCAGCGGCGCGAGGTGGCTTCGTGCACTAAAGCTCCTTGCGCTTGGATGGCTCGTGGAGGCCGAGCTCGGATCAGGCGTAGGAAGGCACTGACATGAACTTTTTGGCGGCGGCCCTAGCTGGTGGTGGTGCGTCCTTCGCGTCAGTTCTGGCTGCCGGCACCGCTTACTCTTCTTCCAATGGATGGTGACACCGGGCTACGCGGCCATGGTTCGTCCGACTCGCTTATGGGTCGGAATAGGGGCATCGATCCTTGGAGAGTCCTTATGTGTCCCTCCCTTCAGACATGTCATCGTCGACAGCCATGGGGGCTGCAGGCCGTCAATCTGGCGGGATTTGCGACATGCCAACCATGTCCCTCTGGATGTAGCGTGTACTACATCCATGGGGGTTGTAGGCCTCTGATCTCAGATGGGGGTTGGATGTAGTGCATGGTGGCACTGGCGGGAAGGCCGGTTTGCTCGTTTTCTTCTTTGTAGGGGTTTGGTAGTCTTGTTGTGGCAATGGTGCTTGGTCTACGGCTCAGGCCACCGTCCCATGGAGTTTGGATACCGGGATGGTGGCCCTATAGAAGGTGGGAGCTTTCTGGTGTGCGGGCGTTCTAGTGGCTCAAGTGCTGGCTGGTGCCACAACCATGAGGGCGGCATGGTCTTCGGCTAGCAGCGTGTTGTGGCAGGCACTAGTGTCATCTTTGCGGTGGCCCGTTCCCTATGTTGGAGGTGGAGAGGTCATGCCGAGGAGATACCAGCGCCCATTCCCTGGGTTGCAACGTCGGCGTCTGTGGACGTAGTTCCTTTCTTGAAGGCGACATTGCAGCTCTCTCGATCCTCCTTCGTGCTTCAGGTGAAAACCCAATATCCTCAGATCGGGCGGTGGCAATGCTCCTATGTCATGCTCTTCATGAAGACACCGTCTTGATGCTCACAGCATGCGACTCTCCGATGGTTGTGTGGTGGAGGTGCGGTATCTTCGTATGGCATTGGCTCAACGTTTGGCGACGAGGCTTGCTTCATGCCATGCTCCCTCATTGAGATACCTAGGTGTTGCTTGTTGGTTTTTCGACAGTGTTGGTTGGTTCCTGGTGGTGGTCGGCCTCTAGTGGGGTTGTCTGCGATGGGGAGTTCTATCCACGACGTCCGTGTTCGTTGGCTCACACCATGTGACTCTCCGATGGTTGTGTGGTGTAGGTACGGTATATTTGGATGGCATTGGCTCAATGTTTGGCGAACTTCAGCGGGGCTTGCTTCGTGCCATGCTCCCTCGTTGAGCTACCTAGGTGTTGCTTGTTGGTTTTTCGACAGTGTTGGTCGCTTCTAGGTGGTGGTCGGCCTCTGGTGCGGTTGCCTGCGATGGGGAGTTCTATCGACGACATCCGTGTTCGTTAGCCCGCTTTTTTGGGTAAGCTCTGGCCCGACACTATTGTTGGTCAGCTTCTACTCCGATTCTGCGTAGTCTTTGTATTGGTCATGCCTGCTGTTTGCGCTTCTGGTTGTAGCCCCTTTAGTAATTCGTGTAGTTGTGTTGTTCGATCTTGTAAGCTGGATTCAACACCATGTATCTTATCGCCGTTAAGACATTATTAATTTGCCGCCATGCCTTTGGACTTTTACCTAGAAAAACATAATAAATCTTTCTTATTATTTGGAAGAACTAACTAAATATTCCTCGATGAGACACACTCTCTCCTTCTTCTAGGGCGCGTGTCCAAGCAACGTTGCATCCTCGGGCAGGAGGGACCCGTGGGAAGATGACATATTTGTTCATCTATTTAGAATTAGTTGCTTGTTATCTGGATTACTTTTATTTCCTTTAGAAATTCAAGTTCTACTTTGCTTTCACATTGTTAAAAATTAACATTTAAATTCTTAATTTTTGTTTGCAGCAGCTGATCCTGTTTGCCCCCCATGTACATGTTGTCCATGTCGTTGTTGATATGGACTTGATCATTAATGAGTTACATATGTAATTATGAAGATCATTGTATTGTAGTATTCTTGTAAGCAAACTATAATTAACATACTGTCCAACTTTTCTATTATTGTTGTAGACATTATGCTTTACCCAAAATTAGCGTAATGATATTAACTATGTCTATAATCTGTACTAGGAAGCTATAGCGTGGCGGCACGCCGCATCCTTATGTTTCCATATGTTTCATACCCAATCCTAGCGAGAGCCCATAGCTAAAAGATCCCACTGAAACGCCATGTTTTTCCCTCGAACTCAATCTTAGCATCTACAGTATGTAGTATTGGCACCATGTTCTAACCGTCACCTCATATCTATCTTGCCACCAAAGTGCGACACCCCCACTCCTACCAATGCAATCCAGTGCCACCCCAGGTTCAAAACCTATGCTCCACTTCAACTTGTCCATGTCTTTGGCCTTCTTACTTTCACACCGGGAAACCATCCCTGGATTGTAGGACCTATTAGGTCACTAATTTTTCCCACCGCCGTGCCCCTTCCCAAACCACGACAGTTAGACCAGGGTATTCATTGTCAAAGGTGGAACCAACAAGGCAGGGTTCGGCGATGAAGACGATGGCTCTTCCAATCTGGAAAACTAATCCACTTCCTTTAGCATCCCTAACGTCCAAATAAATCCATACTGATTTCATCAATCTCTTCCTACTTTTCTGCCCTATGGGCTTTGAGTTTTACTAGATGGACCAGCGCGCTCTGCCGCGCCATCCTCTGCTACCAGTTTTTCATTTTGTGGCGCCGTGGTTCTTTTGCCGGGACATACATGGTTCCATTTTTGGCTCGCTAGGTTTTCACTTTTGGGTGCAGTATGATGGATTTTTTTCCCCAGATATCTAAAATATTTTCCTTGGAGTTCCATCATGTACTATTTACTTAAAAACTAATCCATCACAAATTTGGTTTAGTAGGCAAACACAAATTTGGCTTAGTAGGCGAACAAGTACAAAACTGCGACCACCCTGAAGCACAACATATTGGATTCCACTACTGGAGGCTGTATTGTGCTACAATAAGTGCACGACCTTTTTGACAATTTAATTCAAATTCCTTCAATATTTTTTAATGGTACCAACCATTCTTTTTTTATTTTGAGGGAATGGTACCAACTGTTATCGGGTGAGGTTTCCGGTTACCCGTCGATTTTCGATCAAGAGATGACGAAGGGGTCAACACAAGGTCGGCAATAATGCTGTGTGAAGAAAGGTTGCAAAGACGATAACACGGAAGTGCAAGGAACAATTACACAGTATCAAGCAAGGGAAACTGGCAGAGGTGACAACACCAAAGGAGGAGATGTGACAATGCTAAAGGAGAAGATGCGACACATGAAGGAGGTGGCGCGGTGCCAAGTAGAAGAGATAGGTGAAGCCTAAAACAAACCGATTGGTGGGCAAAGATAGCACGTCACAATGCACGACTGCCTCAACTGGCTAACACAACCGACCCAACTGGGCAACCATCCTCAAGACACATGGAGCCTAGCATTCCTAGGTAGCTTAGAGATCTGAGAGGATATGTATATAAAAAAACCTAATGATAGGACCGCCCACACCTTGTTCGCAAAATAAAATGGCACATTTAGAGAGAGAAACAATTACAATATGTTGATGTTAGAATAGCAAACACATAACAAAACGGTACACATGAAAACAACTTTCCATCAACATTGCAATCAACGCTCTTGTAAGCATGACTTCAATTATAAGAGATCATACAAAATTATTCTTCCAGCAAGGTGGGGTCACTGAACTACATGAATTAGGAGCCAGATCCTCTAACGTTAAGGAAGCCCATGAATCAAAATTCAACAACAACATTAATGAAATAACATGTTCGCTGATGCACTATGAAAAGGCACATGCATGATTTAAGTTTCCGTTTTTCATGGTTGCATTCAGTTTGCTCGTGGAGTGAATCATAGATACCTAAGATACCTTCAAATTTCTTCAGAGGGCTAAAAGAAACATGTAACCTCGTATGATATAGACCAGGCTGAGCATATAACTTAAGTCATTGAAATGACGCACGGCGTAATGGCAAAATGAGTGACTAACAACTGTGTATTAATATAGATATGCATGTAAACGCTACTCAATTCAGAGTCACGGTTCGACTTGCAAAGTCATCTGTATGCACGTCTTACCGACTTCCCAACCATATTTCTTCTTTATTAGAACCTTGCCTGCGAAGTTATAAACACATGAAATTCAAAGATTGGTGGTCTGAACCTGAGATCTATAATTTGTAGAAAAAAATGATAACCAAAGATTAAGATATAAATTCTATTAGAAACTCAAGACATATATATGCAAATATCAACTTTTTTTTAAAGACCACTTAGGAAGTGAGCTCTAGAAAGCACAAGCCATTAGTGTTTCCATATTTTTTTTAATCTGCTTCTAGGCGCCTTAGTTTATCGTGATTTATATTTTTTCAGACATGCACAGTTTGCACACATTTCCTTCTCAAACCGAACTTACTTACCATATAACATCACTATGGCAATTTAAGGGGTGACTTGACCTGTTAGTTGACGGTATACTAAAAGAAGGAAATAACATGAGTTTTGACATTCAAAAAAGGGACCACAAAAACCATCAATCTAAAGCATAACTCTCGTCTAGAGTTACCAAAGCTATTATTAGCACAGGAAATATAATTTAATTTTGTCCATAGAACTAAGTAAAGCACGCAATGAGTTCATAATAGTATGAGTTGTTTAGCGTAGTTCTAACTTAAGCCAAAAAGGATCAGGCATATAATCTATAAATCAAGATTTCAGACACCGGTTTGCTCTCATGCATTTTATCATATCTATTCATAGTTTTGGAGACCCTAACCTCCAGACATACGTCATCGATCTCGGCTAATAGTACAATTCAATAATAAGTTTTTGTAGACATTTTTTTTTACTGAATCACCTCATGAAGTGTTGTTATTACCTACAATACTATTTTTTGGTGGTGACCAAACTACAAATGAAGTGTTGCTATCACTAAGGCTGAAGGTTGAAAAGTATGCAGTACACATATGAGGCATTAATAACGAAGTAAAACTCAAAGAAGGCAGAAAAATAAGTGAAATTTGTTGATACAAAGTGTCAATAACTATACTTTATCTTTGGCGAAAGAGGTAGGTAGGGTGCATGAAATCTCAAATTATTTTGCCGTTTGGAACCTTTTCCAATTCCCAAAACAAACATTAAAACTTGGACCATGGTTCAGGTAAAACTGTACTTAATAACATATTCTTACAACTGTATACATATTATATTTTCCATTGCTTAGGAAACCATGGCACGAAAAGGACAGAGGAATGTCTTGTTCTTGGAAATTGATGGATGCAACTATTGGATGTCAGACTCTTATCGAATTAAAAAGCATTTGGTGCAATACAAAAGAAACATTAACAAAAAATGCTTGAGGGACGATCCATGATTTAAAAAAAGTTAATCTAATCCCTGGGACCAGTTAGGCAATGTCAGAGGAATTATTTCATCACTTGGATGGATGACGAAGCAGTGTACATCATTTAAGTATATATCCTCTATTCGCAACCTTACTATCCTACCAAAAGATGCAACGGTAACTATATCTGCATCCGGTAATACAGCATCGAGGACAAATGCTAGGAGAAAAGCAATAACAAAGACTCGCAGAAGTTTAATAAATCTATGACCTAACAATTTTCTGCCCATCAAGTGGACCACTTATTCCCATTTCAGAAAGCAATGTGAAAGGAAATCTTCTGACGAGCGGAGCGAGGCCCGTCGCCGGATGCTTGGGCCGAAGCGTAGCGAAGTCAGAAGTTAGCCCATACGTCGTGCCCTGCAGGGACGCCTGCGAAGGGGGGGTGCGGGGGGCTGCCGCCCCCCGCGGTACGGTATGGATCGTTGGCACCGCCTATATATACATCTTGTAAGCCGCCGGCTAGGGTTTATCAGATTATAAGATAACCCACGGCGTTTGTAAACACTCCCCGATATAGTGAAGTTTTGTTGGCTGGCGCCCGTGGTTTTTTCCCCTTCTGTGTTGGAAGGGGTTTTCCACGTTAAATCTCGTGTCCCCTGCATGTGTTCTTGTTTCGTTCTTCGTTATTTGCTTGTCGCTTTTATAACACTCGAGAGTCATCTAGTTACTCCCTTTAGAGTGTAAGCCACCTCTTTGTTAATGGAACAATGGAAATCTACAATGACCAAAAATAAGAATATATATTTCATTTCTTCAGTAACTTATGATAAAACTTTCAAAGTCTTGATTTTTTTTCAGGTATCGAAGGTTCAAGAGCATATTCTGTAGTAACAAAAGCTCGATCTTCCATCGGATTATATGGGGACTCAAAAAAACATTAAGGTTTAGAACATAATTAATTGTACTCCAGTGATAAACCCACTTATGTGAGTATTTTAGATAATCGGGACATGAAATTGCTTTAAGCTTAACGGTAAGAAAGATGACAAAAAAAAATCGCACTTCGTTGCAGATTCACCTTTTCAGAACCATGCGCCATGGCGTCTCCTGCCGGTTATTAGCGCCGCCACGTTGTTCAACTGATTCGCGGCACACATACTCAAGAAAGCCATCCCGTCTCCCTGCAGAACCAGAAATGGCGGAATGACTCCTACAAATCAAACGCTGCAACCATGAATGATAAATGAGCCAGACCCAGAAGGAAACATGTGAGCAGATAAGAAAAAAGAATCGGTTAAGAGAGGACTGGTTATTTTCTCTGAATTCAACTGCAACTTATTTTCTAGAATATGCAATGTGTTAAAATTGTACAATGAAGGTGAACCAGGAGTAAAACAATTGGTGATGAAAATGATATATTTAGCAAAATAAAAAATTATAGCCAACAATGCACTGAACTGACTGAAGTCAGACTAAGTCAGACTACTTTCGTCAGAGAAATTCAGAACTGGCACTTGCGAGGTCAGGGGATCTGGACCTAGGAACATTCAGCTATCTCGCTAGTACTACATGCACTCTTTCTACATAAACTAGTGGTTGGGGTGCCCCATGGGGCACCTCCTCGCCGGTCAGGTGTATACAAATCAGGCCCCTGATGTTACAGCTATATCATGGTCAGGATACGAGATGACAACGCATATGAGCCTCAAACATCACTAAGAAAGCCTGAATAGATCATTGTCTTCTTTGCTTAAATGCTGGCCATAGTATCAAAAAAAAAATATATATATATATATATAAATCCTAACTATGGAGAATCTTACAATACAATCTTAGCAAAAGGGGAAAAAAAAGTAGTAGGTACTTCTAGCCTCTCATAAACAGATAACAGACATGATTGTTACATCGCATTAGATAAATAGTCTTTCTTAATTGATACTCCCTCCATCCGGATATAATTGACGCGGAGGAAAGCTAGCTAGCAGAGGATTTATGCATGTGCGCGCGTCAATTAAAGTAGACCCGAGGTAGTAGTATCATGACTCTACAAAGCCATGTATTCTTGGGAGTGCTCTCCTCCAATATTGTTGATTCATAGGCCTTGTGGCTCCAAATATCCGAACATTCTTCTCATCATCCATTGCTTTGGGCATAAAACGATGAGGGCTTGAGCAGTTCTGGATTTATATCCTGCCACAAATAATACTTATCTCCTTTTGCATAATAAAAGGTAAAAGCTCACGCACCAGTAAATAAGTAAGATTAGAGGTGTTAAGGAAAATGCAAGAGCAAGAAATTCTCTAACAATGCTGACACTTCTGGGGTCACACGAGTCATTGCATTTCTTCCCAAATTTTCATCATAATCGTGCATAATAACAATAACATTGATGATTATCCAATACCATACTGTTGCAAAGCCTAATGATTCCCTGAACTGGATCTAAGCCAAGTGTTTATTTTTTAGCAAATATCAAAGTCTGGAATGCAAATTATAGGAATTGAAGGAAAAAATACTTATTTATTCAAGGAAATTAACAAACCAGAAAACATGATGTAAGATGTTGTGTAATGGATAGTTCTGCAAATGAGAGAATCTACTAAAGAAACATTCATTTCCAATATTACAAAATGATAATACGAGTGTTAAAAGCTGAAGAGTAGTACCTGTTTTGCACATCACATGCCTTCTATAGACTATAAACAAAATGAAATGCCTGTGAGAAGCAAAACAGCTAGAACGTTAATTCACTTATCTATGAGCAAACACCCACGGCTGCAAATCTCCATGATATATACATGGTAAAGATTCATTGCTTTGACTGCAACTGATCCAAATAAAATAAAATAAACAAGGATGTAACTAAGAGCATTTTGCTTACACATTTGCTAGAACATTGGCTCTTTAATTAGACCCATATGCAAGAGTGATGGCAAAAGAAAAAAACTGTGGTAGAACTCCATAAAAATGATTACAAGTTTAACAGTAGGCCATTACATATGAACAGTAAGCGGAGAAACATCATGAGGCCTCCCTGAATTCAGAATTGAAAAAGGCCATTTCTGAGGAATTCACTATTTATTGACATCACTTGACTAAATTATCCCAATTGGAATGACTAATGCAATTCTTTTTCAAGAACACGAACAATAAGCGAAATCAATCACTACCTGAGTCTTGTGGCGTTGATTTAAGTGAAGAGCGAATATTCAAATAGCCAGTCTAAGGTCAGAACTCAAACCTTGAAGCGACGGTTCTTGTCGCTGCCAAAGCAGTAAGCTGAAAAGGAATGATGCAAGGTATATTTTTTATTTTAAATTAATTAAAATTTAGACAACAAACTAATAGCATTCATTATCCATAACAAAGCAAAATGACCTGCATATGTACGGTGACCAGCAGTCCAGAAGCACTTGTAAGAAGAAAGACCATGAGTGTGACATGCATGCTGGACTAAATGCATCAACATGAATTCTTTACACTCTGAGAGCACCTACACATAAAAATGCGCAGTATATCAGGCAAGTCCATCTTTCTACGCAATTGGTAGAATGACATTGTAAGTAATTCCGTAATAATAATTTTAAAAAACTTGGGCAGGAGAAACAAATGGTTCTATTGTTGGGCCTAACACACAAAGCTGACACACGAAGCTCTATAACCTAATCTTTAATCTAGTTTTTAATACGACACAAAAAAAACCTTGTTTAGTGAATCTGAATGTTATAAAAAAAATTAATATGGCTATGTCCTATTATTAACTGAAACACTGGGTTCTTTCAATGGAGAGACAAAAAATGCTGACCAACTAAAGCGGTAATAAATTACACCTATTTATGCAAAGTATGCTGTCCTCATTCTATACAAACATGAAGCAGGTGTTGTTCAATCTCTAAAATATTATAACTTACGACAGACACCATAACTTAAGCGCATTTTCTTTCTAGCCGCCAATCATGCTACTACAAAGGAGAACAAAATAAGTTCAGTAAAGCCAAAGAATAAAGCAACGAAATTAGAGCAACCAGTATGATACTAACTCTGCCAAGAAGTGTAGACCATCACTTGTCTTGCTTTAACCATTGCATATTGTAGTGCAAGGAATTCGGGATGATTAAAATCTTGAGTAAACATGCACCATATCTATTTCATTGAGCCAATGCACTCTCAGCTACGTTCTTAACTTGCAAGGTCAGTGTGGAACAAAATAAATTGACCCTTGCTGGGTAGTCGCTATTAGACTCAGTGTACATGAATGAATGGCTATATTTTTTTGTAGTCGGGCAGAGGGAATACAGTATATAAGAAATTGCACTGGATTAGTCATGGAAGCAACCACCAAAATGCAGGTCAGAGCCTGAATCAACACATTTGCTTCACACCTATCTAAAAATTCCACATAGAGAACCATAGATTGTCGATCGGTGTAAATATCCACAGATATGTCATTGAATCTGCAACCCAAATGTGTAGTATAAAAGATATGTGAAACACAAAAAGGGAACATTGCCATTCTGATTTGCATCCTAAATCTGCACTACAAGATGATTCAGCAGTATGTAAAGGCCTACCTGTTTACTGACAAGTGCTTCTCCAATCTCTCCAAACAGCATAAATTGTCCCTCGTCAATACACTTGATGTAGAATTCATACCTATGGTGGTCGCATAGGAATGTAACCTTGTTAAACCAAAGGCAAAGACACAAGCATGCAAGAAACATGAGGAATCTGAATTTCTTGCCGATGCAGCTACAAGTGGAAATATAGCAAAATGGGCAACAGAAATAGTTTCAGAAAAGGAACCTTCCTAGCAGCGGTGCATCCTTCTCCATGTATCTTGTGTTCCCCTGTAAAATATTTTCTCCTCCTTCTAAGGGACATACATACGATGTGGAAGCGATGAAGTAAAAAAGGAAATACTACATCAGGGTAGCAGCAGAATAAGGCGGCGGTAGCGGCGTCGGCGCTTGGAATTCGACGTCCTCTGTAGCCTCATCCGGGCGCCTCCACTCGTCCGCCTGCACCTGTGAGGACGATCTCTTATTTTCAGAAGCCGAGTCGGCGAGCCACTCCACCTTTCCTGGCCGCCCAGCGAGGCGATCTGCTTCGCCTCCAACCGCTTCGGCTCCTCCCGCGTACGATGATCTCAGCGTCTTCTTCCGCGATGCTCCACGACGCCACCCCTTCACCAAATGCAGAGCGCTGGCGCAGCAGCCCCGTCTGCACACACTGCCATGGCTCTTGGATGTCGTCTCCTCACCCATGACCTAACGACGTCGACGAGAAGAAGGGGAGGATGCGGACGTGTAGTGGAGCGCCGCCGCCGTGGGACGGTGGGAGAAGAGATCGAAAGTGTGGGGAGAGGAGCCTTGTGTGCGTGATGGCAGGGCGTGGGGCTCGAGATGTGCCTAGCTGCGTGCAGTCGTACAACTCGAATGAGTAGTACAAAAGCCATCACCCATCCCGTGAGCACCATAATTACACGATGACAGGCTGGCCCCACATCAGCTATGGCCCATTGGAAGTGTACAGAGGGGTATACCACCTGCGGTCTTGCCCAGCTGCAGCCAACCGGCATGTGCCAATCAACGAGGAAAATATTCCGCCAAACAAAAACGAGCAGCGCTATCGTGGAGCGCTCTAGCATAGAGCAAACACACACACTTACTTGTTCTCACACACACACTTACTTGTTCTCAATTAGCTCCTTTCTGCATGAATGGATTAACCGCTTGTTATGCTCATACTTACTGACCAATTGGGTATCCATAAATTATATGCAGACTCTGTCTTGGATTTTAATTATTCTGAAGACTCACCGTAGGCACCACAAACATGGACCGCGCATGTTGTGGGTATACTTCATGGATGTACCATCGACAGTGCTTAGATCCGGCAAGGCCGGGTGGCACATAGACGGTGATGATGGCGTATGGCCCATCGGGCGGCCCAGTTGTTGTAGATCAAGATGGATGAAGTCCAGCCCAGGAATGAGGAGCCGGATCCACCGACCAACTCTGGAAGTCAGATTCGGCCTGGCCAATCAGGGGTAGCCGGATCCAGTACGGCGTACAAGGGAAGGCGGATCCTTGACGTGCACGGCAATGTAATATTGTAGTTAGGCAACTTGTATTCCGGCTAGGACTCACCGTGTAAAACCTAGATCCTGGCGCCTTTATAAGCCGGATCCTGGGAGCCCTAGAGGTAGAACCACAACTCATTGTAACAACGCGAAAGGGCCCAGATAATTCCAGACAAGCAGCAGTAGGCACTATCATCGTGCAGGTGTTCCGAAGCTGAGTAAATCGTGTACTACCATCCCGAGGAATCTCCGCCCGATGACCCCTACTTCTTCTCTCCCTCGTGAGGATCCCTCCTCCGAGGTACCGTCGAATAGGCAACGACAGTTGGCGCCCACCGTGGGGTCAGCGGCGTCTGGAGGCCTGAACCGGGAGGGTTCTGCCATGGGAAGCTTCAACGACTCCATCGATGTGGGGTGTGTTCTTTACGGGGAACTTTCCGATCGTCCCTCGGGATGAGTCCTGGATTCCGGCTTAGACCGACCCCATAGAGCTCTCCATCGCCCCAATCGGCGGCATTCACATCTTCATCGGCGAGACCGTCGATTCTGACGGAAACGCTCTGGTAAGTAACGCTGACGCGACCGCCGCTGAGCAGGATGCAGTCGCGAAGATTCGATCTGAGCCGCAGGAACTTCCTAAGGAAGATTTCGCCTTAGATCTAGAAATTTCAAAGCCCACCAAATCCGCCCCTGAGCACGAAATAACGGTGGAAGACCAATGCAGATCCGCCTGGGTCTCCCTGGTGTTAGAGAAGCAAAGGTGCCACTTCGTGCACTTCCTCGCACATACCGCAGGAACCGCCCCTCCTCCGGATTGAGCCGGACTGATACGTCCCAAACGTATCTATAATTTCTTATGTTCCATGCTACTTTTATGATGATACACACATATTTTATACACACTTTATGTCATTATTATGCATTTTCCGGAACTAACCTATTGACGAGATGTCGAAGTGCCAGCTCTCGTTTTCTGCGTTTTTGGTTTCGTAAATCCTAGTAAGGAAATATTCTCGGAATTGGACGAAATCAACGCCCAGCATGTTATAATTCCACGAAGCTTCCAGAACACCCGAGAGGGACCAGAGGAGAGCCACAGGGGGCCCACACATGTGGCCGGCGCGTGTGGTGACCCGGCATACCACTGCATGGTGTAGTATGCAAGTCTGATATAATACCAATGAAACACCGTTCCACGAGTATTATATCGCTCAGAGTGGTACAACAGAAACATATGCGGGTCCAAGGCATGTCTATAGAATTACAACATTGACTCGTTACATAAGATCATCACAGCCTCCTACTTTACAATGAGGTAAAACCGCAGGTAACTCCGTAAGAACGACTCGTAGTCTAATCCTATCACGAACTCTATTTGTAGAGTATTTAACTAGCTATAAAGGCTAAGAATAGATTCTAGCTAAATAGGAGCTAGGTTTAGGAAGCTAGTTCCCTTCTATGGCTATACTAGGTTTTCTCCTTGTTGGATGAGGTATCTGACTCTTCTGACAAGGTCCTGTCTCGTGAAGTAGTTGTTGACTCCTCGGCCTTCGAGTTGTACTGTAGATCCTCCTTCGATGCCTTCATATCTAAGCAGGGGATTTAAGAGTGGGATAAGTACGAGCGTACTCAACAAGTTCATAATAGGAAAGAGGTGTTTAATGCACTAACTACAGCATTAGACCAGAAAGTCTAATACCAATGCAGGTTTTCATAATCATTTCTTCAAGAGGTTGCTTTTATTCAGAAGAACTATGTCCGTCGACCTTCACCGCGCTTACTAGAACTTCATGGAGCTCCTTTCCGGCAGCTGTCGCAGCTCCATATCCCGGAACGAGGAGTGACAGGTCACGGTTCTTTACACTCGCAGAGGTGTGTTGCTTTACCCATAAGAGATCTTAACCTTGGTGCCAACCGAGTCTATAGTTCTCGTCCACACTTCCTTTGGTGTGAGGCCCGGTATAAGGTCTAGCCAATCATGTTCCTCCGCTACCTCGAACACCCACCCTTTGTTGCATACCCCGACCCTGGGTCCTCGCCGGTCCCATTATTCCCACTCACGGGTGGACCCCGACCACGACAACGCTTGGGCCTCGTTAACCAAACTCCTTCGCCGGTAGCCGCAACCCATCATAGACCACATTACCGTGGGGAATTAGAAGGGGATCCCCACCCTCAAGTTATTCCGCAAGCAAGCAACCGCTACGGTAAGCAACAGCCTATACCGTGGGGAATTAGAAGGGGCTCCCACCCTCAAATTGCTCCGCAAGACACAACTCGCTACGGTAAGCGCATCCGTTGATGAACGAGAGGTGGAAACACTTTTGACTACTCCGTCCCACTCCGGATCTTATGGTTAACACGGGTATTACGGCACAAGAATCACTGGCGACATTTGTTGTTTAATCCTAGATGGATATAAACCCGTGCAATGGAACCTCCACCATATCAACACAATCCATGGTTCCATTGCCCACCACATAGTCATATTCATAGTTATGAAAGTAGTGGTTTTGATTTTTATGAAATAGTGATAACCATAATACTTTGCAAGTAATTTGATAGAAATACTCAAATGACATGAGCAAGTGATGAACTTGCCTTTCTTGACTCGCAAGATTATGCGGCAAGGTCTTCGATACGCAATAACTCCAAATTCTGAAATAGCATCATCGTCCGGTAAGGACGATGTTTAAAAGATTGGCAAGGATGCAATAATGCATAAGTATGAGATGCAATCGTTCTAAGCGTGACCTAACCCCGATGATTTAGGATCAGTGAGTTGTAATAATTGGTTCAGGGTGTGTTGCACTTTTAGAGTGATTCGCAAACAAGGTTCTTATTAAGGATTGGTTGCTTGATATCATAAACAGGTGTTGTAATATATCATAATAATAATACTAATAGCATACAACAATAACATTTGGTATAACACTAACATGTAATGAATAGTGGTTGGTTTTAGCTCTACATGGCATGGTTAATGATTAATTATCATATACTTCTAAAGAATAACTTTTGAAGAACATGTTCTTTTAATAAAGAACAAGTATGATAATTTGGGTGGTGGAGTTCTATGGTTTATTAAGGTTTCATGTAGTTTCTGGAGTAAGTATTAGATGGATCCTGAGAATGTTGGATTTATTAGCAACAAGGCTTGAATAGTTTTACTTAAGCATAAACAACTTAAGCAATTAGTTATTCATGGTTGCTATCATGGTGGTTTCATCTTGCTGGTGATAACTGGCTGGGGTTTATGGTTCCTATTAAGCAGGGTTGAGGATGATCCTTTATTTACTTCAAAAGAATAACTTTTGAAGAACATACTTCTTAGATAATAAGAAGTATAACTATTAGGGTTGAGGTTGTCTAGGTTTTGTTATTGGATTCATTAAGTAAGGAATGGTGGTTTCCTAAATAGGATGTTTAATAATTATCTCACACTAATAGGGTTTAGTGTGTATGGGATATGATGTCAATATTAGCATGGTTGTTATTGAAGTTCATCACAATGGTGTGATGCTAAATAGGGATAAATAAGGATGATGGTTTTGGTAATAGGATCTAGGGTTTACACTTGGTTGATCTTAGTTGATCACCTTGGTTTAATGGTATGCATACTTGGAATACTAATTTGCTAGTGATAGGGTTCTACATTTTATGTGGACATAGATATGTCTTTAGTTGCTAATTATGGCTCTATGGTAATGGAGTAACATGATCACATGTTCTAACCTAGGGTTTAGGTTAGAAGCCAACTAGGTTTCATATTGATTATTGGAACTAGGCTTTGGTGCATAGTTGAATTAGGGTTTTAGGGTTCCACATGAAATGATAGGGTTGTAATATTATTCCATATGGAATCAGGGTTTGCTAATTACCCTATAATTATAGGATTAATAACTTCATTAATAAAGTTGAAGTTATTAATAATTTTGAAATAAAAATAATATTGGATTTGATATTTTATTATTTTACACAATTAATAATTAAGGTATTTATTACTCAGTGGTTTTAAATCCTCATAATAAGGATTTAATGAGTTAATGATAAAGGAAAATTAATTTTAATGTTTTCCTTATTTAATTACTGATTTTGACTTATTTTATGAAGTTTTCCTAATTATTGAATTTTAATTGAATATAGAATTAAAATTAAAGGCTTAAATAACAAGTATTAAATAACTGAATTTTTATTAAAAATAAAATTTTCCTTTTATATTTTTATTAGATAGAGTTTTCTTTTCTAAGAATTTTAATATCTCATTTTCATTTTTCTGAGTTAATATGAATTTTCTAAATTAATTTCAAAGTTTCTGGAATAATGGAATTTAAGTTAAAACGGACAAATGACTAAACGCACCCAGTCTGGACACACCCACAGTCAATGACTGGTGGGGTCCTAGCCACGCTGGCTGCCACATGGCAACGACGTGGCATATCTTGCTGTGCCCGGCGGCAGTAGCGAGACTCGCCGGCGATGGGCTACTCCCGCGGGGATGTGCGTAGGCTCAAACGAACGAGGGCGATGAGCTGAACCTACTGGTGGTCGAGCCGCCCGGAAATGGTCACCGGAGCATCGCCGGAGAACGAACCCGTGGCGGAGCAACTCCGGCGAACGTCGGGAATTTGCTACGGTGGACTAAATGATGCATAGTAAAGTTCTACATAAGCTAAATCTCACCCTGAATCTTCCTAGATGGTCGACGGCGACGATTGTGGACGGAAGCGAGCTCAACTTCGCCGATACCGGCGATGAGCTGCGGAAGAAATTTACCAAATTCGCCCGACTCAGGCCATCCCAGGAAGCTATCTTCCTCCCAGAGGAAGTAGAAGACGAGGCGCACCTCCAGGACCTCACCGTTGGGCTTGGGATGGACTCAATCGACGGCGAGCCGAGATGGCCGGAGAGCTAGGGTTTCAGGATGGGGAGGAGCTGGGGCAAAACGAAGGAAAATTGAGGGTTCCCGCGTTACTTATACGACTTTAGGCGTGTGTTGGCGTTCCACAACATCGGCGGCGACGCGGGACGTGGCTCTCCCCATCGCGCTGTCGACCCCGCGCGCGTCGATGGTGGCGAAGACGAAGACGAGGACTTCGTCCTCATTCTTATCTGCTCGAAGAGGTATGGGCTGGTTTTCGGGCCGTGGTGGGCTGAAGCCGTTGGGCCATCGGTGGGCTACACGGCCAGGTAAGGTCCTTTTCTCTTTTCCTTTCTATTTTTATTTCATGTTTTCCTTTTCTATTTTGTATTCTGTTTTAAATCCAATTCAAATTATTTTATACCCTGCAGGTAATTTATACTTTGAACATTTTATGACTAAGTAAAGGGCCATTATATTTCTAAGTTATTCTGGAATAACCTTTTAACATAAGTGAGTTTTACTGTAATTTTTGATTAAGCATGATTTTATGCACTATTTTAATTTCCTTTTTCTTGTGTATTAATTTTATTTTGGATGATTATGGTTGATGCTTTCATCTCAAAGTATTTCAGAGATTGTTCTTAGGGCCTGGTTTCTATTTGAGGATTTTGTCACTAGCATATGATTTTATGTGAGCACATATTTATTAGGGCTCTATGATTTCTATTACAACCCCCTTGTAAAGTTAACACTATTATTACCTTTGAAGGTACCTAAGGTAGGTTTTGTCTCCCCCAAGGTTGATCTAGGTTACAAAGATAAATAGTTGATCACCTTTTGTGGGTTTTAACTTTAGGACTTATCATTAGATGTCTCTTATGTTTAGTAATTGAGCATGAGAGTGCATTACTAGGGTTCTAATGATGTTTACCTAATGGCCATGGTTTTGATTCACAATTATGGTCTAGGTTTATATTGCAATCTCCATAGTGGTGTGTAAACTAGGGTTGAGATACAATTTCTAATTTATAGAATTGGGATGACATCATATTGCATGTGCTAGGTTTAATCTCCCCAATGCATGGTAAAATGGTTACTTGCTTATTATTTCATGTGCTCCTTTAGTTACTAAGGATATGAGAATTGGTGTTATCTTTTATTAATAGACTTCTATTATTATTATCCTTAATCTATTGTTGAAGTAACTAAAGTGGTTATAGTTCTTTTTATAGTTAACTTTGGTCAAATGGATTGTTGGTTTCCTCACCATATGAATTATAGACTTTAACTCTAAGCTTTTCTTGTGGTTCTTAAGTGAAGAGTAGGTGGAGTGTAGATGTGGTAGAATTGTACTTATGATCACCAAGTGATTCCCAATTGAGGATTGAGATATAAGCCTGGATTTGATTACTAGTGATCTCACTATAATTTCATGTGGGAATGAGATCTACTTATTCTAGTAGGGTCTAACTTAATACCTCAAGAACATGATCATGGATTAGGCATGATCAACTTGTTCTTAATATATCTACCTCAAGTTCTTAGGGTTTATGATCATTATCCAATTTATAATGATCAAGGTTTGGCTTCCTAAGGTATCTCTCATTTAATAGGTTTCTCACTTTCATGATCAAGTATTATCTTGATTAATCTAGGTATAGTACTTCTAATTTACCTTCTTGAATGGGACTACTATGGTTGCCCCTAAAGTTTATATCCCAGGAGAATGCCTGAGATAATTACTTAGGGTTCTTCTTAAACAATGATGATTTAATCATCAGGACACATGGATAGTTCTCTCTCATTTAGGAAGGACTTTAATACTAACCTGAGGTTAGGCTCCATAGAGATTGATGTGATCATCAAAATCAATGTTTAACATAATTGGTTTCTCTCTCTAGGGATTGTTTTAATTAACATCCTAGGGTTGCTCTTAAAGATGATGATTTGAATACTTGGATGTATATCCAGGGTTTAGCTCAAGGTTTGTTATTGCTTTTCTAATAATTAAAATAGAACTCTCACCTCTCTAGGTTTGATGCTTAACTATTTGGAATGGAGAAGGATATATATTTCTAGAGTTGCTCTCCTTGTCATGATTCCATGTTTTAAGTGGAATCAATACCATGAGGTGTATGGTAGGATCATGGATTAGTTTTAAGATATGGAAAAGATAAGTGAAGAATGGTTTCTTCATTTTATTGTTACTTGATTTATAGTTAAATAGATGTTCATATGTTATGGCAAAGATTACCATGTTATGATCTTTAATAAGATCAAGCAATTGATCATTGAGTAAAGTGTTGTTGGGTTGATTATTAGTTCCATTTGATCTAACCCCTTAGATCAAATCATCTCTACTCAAAACAAGGTTTTAGCAAAGTCACATTGAGGTTTATAGCGCTTGACTTGATGAGCTACTTCAATTCCACCAAGGTCAAGTGAAACTTCGATTCATCGTGATCTGTTTTACTTTAAAGCGCAAAAATTCCCCAGATTTTCTATGCATGAATGCAATGCACACATCTGTTTCCTCTATTTTTGTAACCCCATTACCTGGGATATTACAGTCTCTACCCCTTTAACTAAACTTCGTCCTCGAAGTTTGAACTCTCCTACGTTTCGGAAGTGTGGATCTGACTTGTGCAGACTACGACTTTTCTCGAACTCCGTGGTGATCTCACTGGATATAATTGAATATATCCCTTGTCCAGATTCTTCCTGGAATCCATTACTATTTGACATCAAACAACTATTACTTTCTTTACTTCCATGATTTCCTCCAATATTATAAGCTTGTTTCCTTTCTCATTGAATATTCAATGATTGAGACTTCTTCTTTTTTTTTGACAGTCTTAATTGAGGACTAATTGGATAACATTCTCCTATTTGATAAAATAGGTCTTTGTTTTTCCCTTACTACCAAAATTGCAGTAATGGTGCTTAATAAGGTACTAACTATGGAATTGGTCGTGATGGTTTATTTTTCTAATAATGGATTAGACTTATATAGTCCATCAAATCATGGTTTATAGTTGATACTTAGAACTATTTTTGGGTTATTTAGGTTCCATGAAAGGAATCTTTCTAATAGTCTGTGGTTCTGGTATGGTCAATTTCCTTCGGGCTTTGGGTCTTCTTGAGCTTTATTTGGTCTCCTACAATCCTTCATCCAACTTCCTTAGCCTTAATTTACTTGGGCTATCATGCTTCTGAGTAAATATTACTCACTTTCTCAAGTTACAGTCCACTTCTTACTTCCTCGAAGTATAAACCTCGGCTTCTGGTCCGACATCCTTCTAAAAGTAATGTCCAACAATCTTATGAAAATAAAATTGAACTTCCTCTCAGTTCAGGCCTTCTGTTTCTATCAGGCTTAAAGTATTGAGTTATTGTATACCCAACTCAATCTTTACTCTACCCCTTAGAGTTTTCTTATGGTCTTCAACTCCTTTTCTTCCAACCATTGGTCTAAGTATAGCTTATGGTTTGTACTTCTTCTAAGGTCTCACGAACAAATGTTTGTGGTGTATCCACTCAATTTGTGAACATCCGACATAAATCCTTCGACTAAATGTTTATAGGTCATTGTTATTTGGCTAATAAGGTTTTATTTGTTCACAAACTTTTGTTACAAATAATTAAATCGTGGACTATTTGTAATACCAACTGATACCAGCTGTGGTTATTATACCAACTGTGGCTATTTGATATCTAAAAGTGTACTCTATTATAGGTTTTGATCAACTGAACGAGTCATCTTCTGCTTTATCTCGCAGTATTGATATTATACCAATTGTGGTCTTCTGATATCAACTATGGTCTTCTTATGTCTGCTATGATTTCATATATCACCTTCCTTCATTCAGGGTTTATTTTGCAAGAAAACCACTAGCTGACACTATGATTATAGTATCCTAAGTGATTTCCCATGCATTCCCTCTTCTATTAACTATGGATCTGCTTCAGCTTCACCAGAATCATTATATTTCTCACCTTCATGCTTCTTATGTACAAAAGTACTCCTTTGTTGAGGTAAATCATGAATTTTTATGGCACTTCTTTTAGAATATTGTGGTTACTTCCCACAACTTAACTTCCTTTTTCTGATGAACCTTCATCTTGTCTTTGAAATCTTCAGAGTTCGTCACTTCCTCACACGTTTACCATTACCCTCTAGATCTGTAGCATCAAGTTGGAACTTGATATTGCAACATGCATTTGCATATCAAAGTCAAACTTCATGTATGGATCTAGTCAAACAATGAAAATCCAATAAAATCCAAGAAGATTCAGCTTTGTGCTTATAATACACATCATCATAAGCCTCGAATATGATTGTTGAGTAAGACATCTCTAAACATCGAGCTGAGATGTGTAGTATAAAACACCACATAAGATAGGTTTATATCGTGATACTTAGCACGAATAGATGGGATTCTACTATTTGTCTCAACTTTTACCTGAATTGCACATTTGCAATGAGATAAACTTGAAACAAAGTGGTTTGGATAGTTAAAGTTAATCTAATTTCTCTGGAAGTACTACTTAGCTTCCATTATGTTGAGGACTAGTTCATATGGTATATCTAGATTCTAACATAGTTAATCTAAATACATAACTATTGGAATATAGCTCCTATACTTCTTAGTGTTTCTACCATAAGACTATGGTCATGATGTGCTTGGCACACTTCCCATGGTTTTGGAACACAAGTCTTGCACTATAGTGGAACACTTAACTTCTTATTGTACTCCTCCTAAATTTTTATGAAGTTCTATTCCATCACATAATGATTCTCAAGTGAATCTTATATGATTACTATCCCTACCATGTATGTAGACATATTTTATTCCTATCTCTCTTCCTTACCTCCCATGATTGACTTATCATGGTCTATACTACCTCACATCAGTTGTTTGTATCACTACTATCAGTTGTTTCACAAGTTTTAGATAAATTTTACTTACCCTATTACTTAACTTGGTCTACATTTTCTATTAGGATATCTTAATTATCTTTGTCACTTAATATTACTCTTATTACCGTTCTGGATAACTCCTACTTAACTATAACATGTGTTGGTACACCTCTTCCAATAGGATATCTTCCTTATGGTTGTATCCTCTCTTTGGACTACCATGTATTGTATACCAACTGTGATCTACTCATCTGTTGTTTTAATAATGTAATGGTGTGCTACATGTCTGGGATTAGCTAACTTTACTTAGGAAAGATAGGTAAGAAATGTTGACTCAAGCGTGTCAGGATTATTCTCAAGTGAATATCCATCTCAAGTCATACGAATATTTGGTGTAACTAAGACAACTTCCTATAGACACTACCAATCCTATAGGTCTCATTTAAAGGATTTTAATTCTAGGGTCAAAGCATTTGCTCTGATACCAACTGTGGTGACCCGGCATACCACTGCATGGTGTAGTATGCAAGTCTGATATAATACCAATGAAACACCGTTCCACGAGTATTATATCGCTCGTAGTGGTACAACGAAAACATATGCGGGTCCAAGGCATGTCTATAGAATTACAACATTGACTCTGTTACATAAGATCATCACAGCCTCCTACTTTACAATGAGGTAAAACTGCAGGTAACTCCAGAAGAACGACTCGTAGTCTAATCCTATCACGAACTCTATTTGTAGAGTATTTAACTAGCTATAAAGGCTAATAATAGATTCTAGCTAAATAGGAGCTAGGTTTAGGAAGCTAGCTCCCTTCTATGGCTATACTAGGTTTTCTCCTTGTTGGATGAGGTATCTGACTCTTCTGACAAGGTCCTGTCTCGTGAAGTAGTTGTTGACTCCTCGGCCTTCGAGTTGTACTGTAGATCCTCCTTCGATGCCTTCATATCTAAGCAGGGGATTTAAGAGTGGGATGAGTACGAGCGTACTCAACAAGTTCATTATAGGAAAGAGGTGTTTAATGCACTAACTACAGCATTAGACCAGAAAGTCTAATACCAATGCAGGTTTTCATAATCATTTCTTCAAGAGGTTGCTTTTATTCGGAAGAACTATGTCCGTCAGCCTTCACCGGTTTACTAGAACTTCATGGAGCTCCTTTCCGGCAGCGTTCGCAGTTCCATATCCCGGAACGAGGAGTGACAGGTCACGGTTCTTTACACTGCGCAGAGGTGTGTTGCTTTACCCATAAGAGATCTTAACCTTGGTGCCAACCGAGTCTATAGTTCTCGTCCACACTTCCTTTGGTGTGAGGCCCGGTATAAGGTCTAGCCAATCATGTTCCTCCGCTACCTCGAACACCCACCCTTTGTTGCATACCCCGACCCTGGGTCCTCGCCGGTCCCATTATTCCCACTCACGGGTGGACCCCGACCACGACAACAGTTTGGGACTCGTTAACCAAACTCCTTCGCCGGTAGCTGCAACCCATCATAGACCACATTACCATGGGGAATTAGAAGGGGATCCCCACCCTCAAGTTGTTCCGCAAGCAGCAACCGCTACGGTAAGCAACAGCTATACCGTGGGGAATTAGAAGGGGCTCCCCACCCTCAAATTGCTCCACAAGACACAACTGCTACGGTAAGCGCATCCGTTGATGAACGAGAGGTGGAAACACTTTTGACTACTCCGTCCCACTCCGGATCTTATGGTTAACACGGGTATTACGGCACAAGAATCAATGGCGACATTTGTTGTTTAATCCTAGATGGATATAAACCCGTGCAATGGAACCTCCACCATATCAACACAATCCATGGTTCCATTGCCCACCACATAGTCATATTCATAGTTATGAAAGTAGTGGTTTTGATTTTTATGCAATAGTGATAACCATAATACTTTGCAAGTAATTTGATAGAAATACTCAAATGACATGAGCAAGTGATGAACTTGCCTTTCTTGACTGCAAGATTAAGCGTGCAAGGTCTTCGATACGCAATAACTCCAAATTCTGAAATAGCATCATCGTCCGGTAAGGACGATGTTTAAAAGATTGGCAAGGATGCAATAATGCATAAGTATGAGATGCAATCGTTCTAAGAGTGACCTAACCCCGATGATTTAGGATCAGTGAGTTGTAATAATTGGTTCAGGGTGTGTTGCACTTTTAGAGTGATTCACAAACAAGGTTCTTATTAAGGATTGGTTGCTTGATATCATAAACAGGTGTTGTAATATATCATAATAATAATACTAATAGCATACAACAATAACATTTGGTATAACACTAACATGTAATGAATAGTGGTTGGTTTTAGCTCTACATGGCATGGTTAATGATTAATTATCATATACTTCTAAAGAATAACTTTTGAAGAACATGTTCTTTTAATAAAGAACAAGTATGATAATTTGGGTGGTGGAGTTCTATGGTTTATTAAGGTTTCATGTAGTTTCTGGAGTAAGTATTAGATGGATCCTGAGAATGTTGGATTTATTAGCAACAAGGCTTGAATAGTTTTACTTAAGCATAAACAACTTAAGCAATTAGTTATTCATGGTTGCTATCATGGTGGTTTCATCTTCGTTGGTGATAACCGGTCAGGGTTTATGGTTCCTATTAAGCAGGGTTGAGGATGATCCTTTATTTACTTCAAAAGAATAACTTTTGAAGAACATACTTCTTAGATAATAAGAAGTATAACTATTAGGGATGAGGTTGTCTAGGTTTTGTTATTGGATTCATTAAGTAAGGAATGGTGGTTTCCTAAATAGGATGTTTAATAATTATCTCACACTAATAGGGTTTAGTGTGTATGGGATATGATGTCAATATTAGCATGGTTGTTATTGAAGTTCATCACAATGGTGTGATGCTAAATAGGGATAAATAAGGATGATGGTTTTGGTAATAGGATCTAGGGTTTACACTTGGTTGATCTTAGTTGATCACCTTGGTTTAATGGTATGCATACTTGGAATACTAATTTGCTAGTGATAGGGTTCTACATTTTATGTGGACATAGATATGTCTTTAGTTGCTAATTATGGCTCTATGGTAATGGAGTAACATGATCACATGTTCTAACCTAGGGTTTAGGTTAGAAGCCAACTAGGTTTCATATTGATTATTGGAACTAGGCTTTGGTGCATAGTTGAATTAGGGTTTTAGGGTTCCACATGAAATGATAGGGTTGTAATATTATTCCATATGGAATCGGGGTTTGCTAATTACCCTATAATTATAGGATTAATAACTTCATTAATAAAGTTGAAGTTATTAATAATTTTGAAATAAAAATAATATTGGATTTGATATTTTATTATTTTACACAATTAATAATTAAGGTATTTATTACTCAGGGTTTTAAATCCTCATAATAAGGATTTAATGAGTTAATGATAAAGGAAAATTAATTTTAATGTTTTCCTTATTTAATTACTGATTTTGACTTATTTTATGAAGTTTTCCTAATTATTGAATTTTAATTGAATATAGAATTAAAATTAAAGGCTTAAATAACAAGTATTAAATAACTGAATTTTTATTAAAAATAAAATTTTCCTTTTATATTTTTATTAGATAGAGTTTTCTTTTCTAAGAATTTTAATATCTCATTTTCATTTTTCTGAGTTAATATGAATTTTCTAAATTAATTTCAAAGTTTACGGAATAATGGAATTTAAGTTAAAACGGACAAATGACTAAACGCACCCAGTCTGGACACACCCACAGTCAATGACTGGTGGGGTCCTAGCCACGCTGGCTGCCACATGGCAACGACGTGGCATATCTTGCTGTGCCCGGCGGCAGTAGCGAGAGTCGCCGGCGATGGGCTACTCCCGCGGGGATGTGCGTAGGCTCAAACGAACGAGGGCGATGAGCTGAACCTGCTGGTGGTCGAGCCGCCCGGAAATGGTCACCGGAGCATCGCCGGAGAACGAACCCGTGGCGGAGCAACTCCGGCGAACGTCGGGAATTTGCTACGGTGGACTAAATGATGCATAGTAAAGTTCTACAGAAGCTAAATCTCACCCTGAATCTTCCTAGATGGTCGACGGCGTCGATTGTGGACGGAAGCGAGCTCAACTTCGCCGATACCGGCGATGAGCTGCGGGAGAAAATCACCAAATTCGCCCGACTCAGGCCATCCCAGGAAGCTATCTTCCTCCCAGAGGAAGTAGAAGACGAGGCGCACCTCCAGGACCTCACCGTTGGGCTTGGGATGGACTCAATCGACGGCGAGCCGAGATGGCCGGAGAGCTAGGGTTTCAGGATGGGGAGGAGCTGGGGCAAAACGAAGGAAAATTGAGGGTTCCCGCGTTACTTATACGACTTTAGGCGTGTGCTGGCGGTCCACAACATCGGCGGCGACGCGGGACGTGGCTCTCCCCATCGCGCTGTCGACCCCGCGCGCGTCGACGGTGGCGAAGACGAAGACGAGGACTTCGTCCTCATTCTTATCTGCTCGAAGAGGTATGGGCTGGTTTTCGGGCCGTGGTGGGCTGAAGCTGTTGGGCTACTAAAAGAACATCTCTCACATTATGTTTTGTGTGTTTGATGTCAATAGATGCGATACACTAATGTTTGATTAAGTGGTATAGGGATTACATAGATAATTATTCATGTGTGTTGGATTTGATCATCTGTCAAAAGTCATCAGAAAAAGATTGGCCAGGCCGGATAATCCGGGCCGGATATTGTTGAAATATCCGGCCCCCTGTTTCTGGCTAAGTCTCATGAGGAAAAGCAGCGCAGTATGGGGGCGGACATTTGCCCGGATAATGTCCCGTATTGTACCGGGGCCGGATTATCCGGGCCGGATATTTTGGAAATATCCGCCCCCCCCGATTTTGGCTAAGGACTGGAAGAAAAACAAGTCTGGCATGGGGCCGGACATTTGGCCGGATAATGTCACAGTTTTGTCTCGAAGGCCGGATTATCCGGGGGGGCGGATTATCCGGCCCTTACTTAGGCCGGATTATCCGGGCCCCCGGTAGCTGCAACGGCGAAGCGTTCTTCATTTCCCCCTCTCTTGTTTGAGGGATCTCATGCTAGTGTTCCTATTTGGTTCCCTAGTTGATTTGTTGTTGATGTGTTGTTGTTGATTGTTGTATTGTTACAGATTTGGGAGCCTCCAATTTGGTTGTGGATGTGTGCCCCAAGAATTTTGTAAAGGCCCGGTTTCCGCCTCGAGGAAATCCCTTAGTGGAAGTGGGCTAGGCCTTCGTGGCGTTGCTCACGGGAGATCCGAGTGAAGCCTTCGTGGCTGTTGGTTTGGCTTGCGTAGCAACCACACTCCTCCAAACGTAGACGTACCTTCTTGCAAAGGAAGGGAACTACGGGAATCATCTCCGTGTCATCGCGTGCTCCACTCTCGGTTACCTCTATCCCACTCTATCTACTATTGCGTAGCTATACCTTGCTTAGTTGATATCCTTGTCATATAGGTAAATTCACTTAGTTGCATATCTAGAGAATTTACCTTTCGTGTCAAGCCTAAGTTGAAAAAGAACTAAAAATTGGTTAGCACCTATTCACCCCCCCACTCTAGGTGCGGCATACGATCCTTTCAGCTACTGGTGGGCTACACGGCCAGGTAAGGTCCTTTTCTCTTTTCCTTTCTATTTTTATTTCCTGTTTTCCTTTTCTATTTTGTATTCTGTTTTAAATCCAATTCAAATTATTTTATACCACTGCAGGTAATTTATACTTTGAACATTTTATGACTAAGTAAAGGGCCATTATATTTCTGAGTTATTCTGGAATAACCTTTTAACATAAGTGAGTTTTACTGTAATTTTTGATTAAGCATGATTTTATGCACTATTTTAATTTCCTTTTTCTTGTGTATTAATTTTATTTTGGATGATTATGGTTGATGCTTTCATCTCAAAGTATTTCAGAGATTGTTCTTAGGGCTTGGTTTCTATTTGAGGATTTTGTCACTAGCATATGATTTTATGTGAGCACATATTTATTAGGGCTCTATGATTTCTATTACAACCCCCTTGTAAAGTTAACACTATTATTACCTTTGAAGGTACCTAAGGTAGGTTTTGTCTCCCCCAAGGTTGATCTAGGTTACAAAGATAAATAGTTGATCACCTTTTGTGGGTTTTAACTTTAGGACTTATCATTAGATGTCTCTTATGTTTAGTAATTGAGCATGAGAGTGCATTACTAGGGTTCTAATGATGTTTACCTAATGGCCATGGTTTTGATTCACAATTATGGTCTAGGTTTATATTGCAATCTCCATAGTGGTGTGTAAACTAGGGTTGAGATACAATTTCTAATTTATAGAATTGGGATGACATCATATTGCATGTGCTAGGTTTAATCTCCCCAATGCATGGTAAAATGGTTACTTGCTTATTATTTCATGTGCTCCTTTAGTTACTAAGGATATGAGAATTGGTGTTCTCTTTTATTAATAGACTTCTGTTATTATTATCCTTAATCTATTGTTGAAGTAACTAAAGTGGTTATAGTTCTTTTTATAGTTAACTTTGGTCAAATGGATTGTTGGTTTCCTCACCATATGAATTATAGACTTTAACTCTAAGCTTTTCTTGTGGTTCTTAAGTGAAGAGTAGGTGGAGTGTAGATGTGGTAGAATTGTACTTATGATCACCAAGTGATTCCCAATTGAGGATTGAGATATAAGCCTGGATTTGATTACTAGTGATCTCACTATAATTTCATGTGGGAATGAGATCTACTTATTCTAGTAGGGTCTAACTTAATACCTCAAGAACATGATCATGGATTAGGCATGATCAACTTGTTCTTAATATATCTACCTCAAGTTCTTAGGGTTTATGATCATTATCCAATTTATAATGATCAAGGTTTGGCTTCCTAAGGTATCTCTCATTTAATAGGTTTCTCACTTTCATGATCAAGTATTATCTTGATTAATCTAGGTATAGTACTTCTAATTTACCTTCTTGAATGGGACTACTATGGTTGCCCCTAAAGTTTATATCCCAGGAGAATGCCTGAGATAATTACTTAGGGTTCTTCTTAAACAATGATGATTTAATCATCAGGACACATGGATAGTTCTCTCTCATTTAGGAAGGACTTTAATACTAACCTGAGGTTAGGCTCCATAGAGATTGATGTGATCATCAAAATCAATGTTTAACATAATTGGTTTCTCTCTCTAGGGATTGTTTTAATTAACATCCTAGGGTTGCTCTTAAAGATGATGATTTGAATACTTGGATGTATATCCAGGGTTTAGCTCAAGGTTTGTTATTGCTTTTCTAATAATTAAAATAGAACTCTCACCTCTCTAGGTTTGATGCTTAACTATTTGGAATGGAGAAGGATATATATTTCTAGAGTTGCTCTCCTTGTCATGATTCCATGTTTTAAGTGGAATCAATACCATGAGGTGTATGGTAGGATCATGGATTAGTTTTAAGATATGGAAAAGATAAGTGAAGAATGGTTTCTTCATTTTATTGTTACTTGATTTATAGTTAAATAGATGTTCATATGTTATGGCAAAGATTACCATGTTATGATCTTTAATAAGATCAAGCAATTGATCATTGAGTAAAGTGTTGTTGGGTTGATTATTAGTTCCATTTGATCTAACCCCTTAGATCAAATCATCTCTACTCAAAACAAGGTTTTAGCAAAGTCACATTGAGGTTTATAGCGCTTGACTTGATGAGCTACTTCAGTTCCACCAAGGTCAAGTGAAACTTCGATTCTTGTGACTGTTTTACTTTAAAGCGCGAAAATTCCCAGATTTTCTATGCATGAATGCAATGCACACATCTGTTTCCTCTATTTTTGTAACCCCATTACCTGGGATATTACAGTCTCTACCCCTTTAACTAAACTTCGTCCTCGAAGTTTGAACTCTCCTACGTTTCGGAAGTGTGGATCTGACTTGTGCAGACTACGACTTTTCTCGAACTCCGTGGTGATCTCACTGGATTTTCTATGCTTGTTAACTCCGGCATTGAGGTGCTCTTGTAGCCCTACACAATTAGTGGTGTTCATCATCCAACAAGAGAGTGTAGAGTGGTTTTATTATGTGATCAATGTTGAGAGTGTCCACTAGTGAAAGTATGATCCCTAGGCCTTGTTTCCAATACTGCAAACACCGCTTACTTACTGTTACGCTACATGTTCGTTTACTGCATCTTTACTTCCTGCAATATTACCACCATCTATACCACCTGTATTTTACTATCTCTTCGCCGAACTGGTGCACTTATACATCTGACAAGTGTATTAGGTGTGTTGGGGACACAAGAGACTTCTTGTATCGTGATTGCAGGGTTGCTTGAGAGGGATATCTTTGACCTCTTCCTCCCTGAGTTCGATAAACCTTGGGTGATCCACTTAAGGGAAACTTGCTGCTGTTCAACAAACCTCTGCTCTTGGAGGCCCAACACTGTCTACAAGAATAGAAGCACCCGTAGACATCATGGACCCATGCAGGTTGAAGCTGCCGAAAACAGCGACACTCCGGATCAGCAAGAGGTTGTCGGAGACAACAATGCTCCGGATAAGCAAGAGAAGGCCGGAGACAAAGAAGAGTCAATACTCGACCACCTAAGCCCACTATCTGACGATGCGTCCTCCATGGACACAGAGGAATACAATCGTGTTATGAAGGAGTTGGAGGATGAGGAGAAAGCTGAGGCAGAATCCGCCCCGCCAAAGGAGGTCCTCGTGGCCTTAACTGGGCTAGAGCAAGGAACTGACGCAGAAGCGACTCCGCCCAACGCTGGAATTCCTGGCCCGTCCATTCCGGAGACCCCGCAACGGATGCGCTGTCGCATTATGTCGGATCCTGGAGAAGGACGCGTCCTCGAACAAGGGGAAGACATGTCCATAGAAGAGCTCGCTAGGCAGGTAGGCCGGGGTGCCATTGCAAACTCAGAAATCTTGACCAAGCCAATAACTCCGGATCAGCAAGAGGTTGTCGGAGACAACAATGCTCCGGATCAGCAAGAGAAGGCCGGAGACAAAGAAGAGTCAATACTCGACCACCTAAGCCCACTATCTGACGATGCGTCCTCCAAGGACACAGAGGAATACAATCGTGTTATGAAGGAGTTGGAGGATGAGGAGAAATCTGAGGCAGAATCCGCCCCGCCAAAGGAGGTCCTCGTGGCCTTAACTGGGCTAGAGCAAGGAACTGACGCAGAAGCGACTCCGCCCAACGCTGGAATTCCTGGCCCGTCCATTCCGGAGACCCCGCAATGGATGCGCTGTCGCATTATGTCGGATCCTGGAGAAGGACGTGTCCTCGAACAAGGGGAAGACATGTCCATAGAAGAGCTCGCTAGGCAGGTAGGCCGGGGTGCCATTGCAAACTCAGAAATCTTGACCAAGCCAATAACTCCGGAAGAAGCCGCAGACCTGGAAGCTCTTGAAGCCAAAAGGAAGGAACTGCTGGTTATCGCGGAAAGGTTTGCCAACACCGCTGTAGTAATGCTGGAAGAAAGGCAAGACGCGTAGGAGTTTCTGGAACGGGTCGAGGAGAAAGAGCGCACTACCGTAGAATATTTGCAGCAGGACAAAGCACTCCGAGAGCGGTGGGAGTCGATCATAGGCAATGCCAGCAAGGAAGCAGAAAGGATCCGACAGGAAGCCATTCGCTCTCGCAAGATCAACTTTGACAGCCCCACCAATCATCAGCCACTCGCAACTCCAAAAGATAACATGATGAAGGCTGTGGAGCTTCTTGCCAAAAACGATGAGGAAATCGACATCAACCACCTCTGCACACTTGTCGCCTCAGCAATGAAGCAACAGAGTAAGGTAGATAGTTCGCGCAGGATGGAATCCAACCCGGAACTATGTGTATCCACCGCGCAGAAGGACGCCTCAGGAAGGGAGCGTCGTGACGAAGAATCGCGCACCGGGTCCACGGAGCGCAGAAGAAGAACCAGAGAACATCCAAATCCAATCCCCGTACCCTCAAAAACACCTCCGACGGACCCAAATAAGGGAAAGGGTCTGATGTACACTGGCAGGGACAAGTACCGGAACCCGTCACCTCCGCCCCGGAACCCGCGTCCTCCTCCGCCACCTCGCCGACGTAGTCCATCCGGAAACACCAGACCCAATGGGCCTGGTGGAATTAACATCCGCGACAACGTGGTCCCTCATTGGAATCGGAACAAGGAGCGCACGCCTGAGCCCCGCAGGAGCCGAAACGAAGATCGTGAGCCTGAGCCTCGCAGAAGCCGGAATGAGGGAGGCGACCGCCATCATGGAGAAGGTAGCCACCGAAGCCGGAGTTAGCAGCAAGAAGGACGCGGAGACCAAGTAGGCGGAAGAAAAAGGTATCATCGGCCCCCTCGCAGATCTCCCTCCCCACCACCCAGTGGAGGAGGTGGAGGCGGAGGCGGAGGCCGGAGATCCCGTTCCCGCTTAGAATCTCCCGCCCGCAACGGCTCGCGCGACGCACGGGAACGTCTCAACGAGTATAGAGATGAATACGTCGGCCCAAAGTGCTTTGACAGGATGATCCGAGAGGAGCCAAAGCTAAAAGGCTTGAACCTCAAGCTACCCGAAAATCTGAAGCATTATGATGGTAGTGAGAGGCCCGATACCTGGATTGATGACTACTTCAACGCAGTCAGCTTTGCCGGAGGGACCCCCAATGTTGCCTGCCGCATGCTCCAGTTGTACCTTGTTGTTCCAGCCCGTACTTGGCTAAGCGACCTCGAGAAAAACTCCATCTTTTGTTGGTTCGACCTTAAGATCGCCTTCGAGAAGCACTTCAGGGGCACCTACAAAAGACCCGCCACAACATGCAACTTACAGGCGTGTATCCAGAAGAAGAACGAAACCTCTCGAGCTTTTCTCACTCGGTGGTTAGCAACAAGAAACGAGTGCGAGAACGTGGATAATTGCACAGCAATGCTAGCTTTCATAGGTGGCTTGCAAAGAGGGGGGCTGCTCCGGCACAAGCTCACTTGCCTAATCAACGAGAACAAGCTGACCTTGGATGACATGATCGGCATTGCCAGCACTCACACCGCCGCTGATGACGATGCAGGTGGAGAACTCACAGCCACAGACATACCCCTGCATCAGCAAAAGAAGAACCGTGATAACACCAGCAACAACAACAAACGGAAGAACCCCTCTGACGACCAAAAGAGAGGCGGATCCGACATGGTAGCCATGACGTTCTAACACGGAGGTCAAGGAGGCGATAGAGGCCGTGGCCGTGGTGGCGGAGCCGGCAGGGGCCAGCAGCGTGCTGACGAGGTCACCGTCGCTAGGTTCCGCGCTCCCCAAACCTACGAAGAATACATGGATATGCCATGCCTGGCCCACATTGATCCGGCTACTGGCAAATCCTCCCACACCAATCGCAACTGCAAGTGGGGCAACGCCCTCAAAACTGACCCGGAAGCAGGATACAAGCGCGCCCGGAAGCACCGCCCACGCGGCAAAGGAGGTAAGGGCAAGAACAAGGACAAGGACGAGGATAGTTCCGGGGTGATGGAAGAGGATGAAGCTTCGCCAGATCCTAAAGAGAGTTCTGCAGCTAACAAATCCAACCCCTTTGTCAAAAAGAGTGCAGGTGCATACCACACCTTCCTCGGAACCCCAACGGTCCGGGCCAAGAAATAGGCCCTCTGGGTCCTAAATGCCACGGTTCCGACTATGCCACAATATGTCAAGTGGTCGGAAAAACCCTGCACCTTCGACAGGGCAGATCATCCGACTGTCATTTCAAAAGAGTGCTACGCCCTGGTTGTTAGTCCCCGCATTGACGGGTATGAGGACTTCTCCAAGTGCCTTATGGATGGCGGAGCCAGCCTGAACATCATGTACCTGGAGACTTGATACGTCTCCGACGTATCGATAATTTCTTATGTTCCATGCCACATTGCTGGCGTGTAGTTGACGTGGGAGTTAGAAATCTTTGTGGTGTAGCTTTTCTTCGTTCCCCGGCAACGGCGCCAGAAAATATTCTTGATGGCGTGTATTTCACACGTTCGTTGGGCAACCCCAAGAGGAAGGTATGATGCGTACAGCAGCAAGTTTTTCCTCAGAAAGAAACCAAGGTTTATCGAACCAGGAGGAGCCAAGCAGCACGTTGAAGGTTGATGGCGGCGGGATGTAGTGCGGCGCAACACCAGGGATTCCGGCGCCAACGTGGAACCTGCACAACACAACCAAAGTACTTTGCCCCAACGAAACAGTGAGGTTGTCAATCTCACCGGCTTGCTGTAACAAAGGATTAACCGAATTGTGTGGAAGATGATTGTTTGCAGAGAAAACAGTAAAAACAAGTATTGCAGTAGATTTGTATTTCAGTATTAAAAGAATGGATCGGGGTCCACAGTTCACTAGAGGTGTCTCTCCCATAAGATAAAAGTATGTTGGGTGAACAAATTACAGTCGGGCAATTGACAAATAGAGAGAGCATAACAATGCACATACATGTCATGATAAGTATAGTGAGATTTAATTGGGCATTACGACAAAGTACATAGACCGCCATCCAACTGCATCTATGCCTAAAAAGTCCACCTTCGAGGTTATCGTCCGAACCCCCTCCGGTATTAAGTTGCTAACAACGAGACAATTGCATTAAGTATGGTGCGTAATGTAATCAATAACTACATCCTCGGACATAGCATCAATGTTTTATCCCTAGTGGCAACAGACACAGCACAACCTTAGAACTTTTCATCACCTGTCCCGGTGTCAATGCGAGGCATGAACCCACTATCGAGCATAAATACTCCCTCTTGGAGTTACTAGCATCAACTTGGCCAGAGCCTCTACTAATAACGGAGAGCATGCAAGATCATAAACAACACATATGCAATAACTTGATAATTAACATAACATGGTATTCTCTATCCATCGGATCCCGACAAACACAACATATAGAATTACAGATAGATGATCTTGATCATGTTAGGCAGCTCACAAGATCCAACAATGAAGCACAATGAGGAGAAGACAACCATCTAGCTACTGCTATGGACCCATAGTCCAGGGGTGAACTACTCACTCATCACTCCGGAGGCGACCATGGCGGTGTAGAGTCCTCCGGGAGATGAATCCCCTCTCCGGCAGGGTGCCGGAGGAGATCTCCGAATCCCCCGAGATGGGATTGGCGGTGGCGGCGTCTCGGAAGGTTTTCCGTATCGTGGTTTTTCGCATCAGGGGTTTCGCGACGGAGGCTTTAAGTAGGCGGAAGGGCAGAGTCGGAGGGCTGACGAGGGGCCCACACCACAGGGCGGCGTGGGCCCCCCCTTGGCCGCGCCGCCTTGTGGTCTGGCCACCTCGTGGCCCCACTTCGTATGCTCTTCGGTCTTCTGGAAGGTTCGTGGCAAAATAGGCCCCTGGGTCTTGATTTCGTCCAATTTCGAGAATATTTCGTTACTAGGATTTCTGAAACCAAAAACAGCAGAAAACAGCAACTGGCACTTCGGCATCTTGTTAATAGGTTAGTTCCAGAAAATGCACGAATATGATATAAAGTGTGCATAAAACATGTAGGTATCATCAATAATATGGCATGGAACATAAGAAATTATCGATACGTCGGAGACGTATCAAGCATCCCCAAGCTTAGTTACTGCTCGTCCCGAGCAGGTAAAACGATAACAAAGATAATTTCTGAAGTGACATGCCATCATAACCTTGATCATACTATTTGTAAACATATGTAATGAATGCAGCGATCAAAACAATGGTAATGACATGAGTAAACAAGTGAATCATAAAGCAAAGACTTTTCATGAATAGTACTTCAAGACAAGCATCAATAAGTCTTGCATAAGAGTTAACTCATAAAGCAATAAATCAAAGTAAAGGTATTGAAGCAACACAAAGGAAGATTAAGTTTCAGCGGTTGCTTTCAACTTGTAACATGTATATCTCATGGATAATTGTCAACATAGAGTAATATAACAAGTACAATATGCAAGTATGTAGGAATCAATGCACAGTTCACACAAGTGTTTGCTTCTTGAGGTGGAGAGAGATAGGTGAACTGACTCAACATAAAAGTAAAGAGAATGGTCCTTCAAAGAGGAAAGCATCGATTGCTATATTTGTGCTAGACACTACAAGAAAAGTTGCCATGGCCGACGAAGTTGAAGTCGCGCCGTGGTTGCTGGTGTACCATGGCCGACGATTTTGGGTCCCTCCGTGGTGCATGTCAAAACTTTTTTTTCTCGTTTTTGAGGCCACCTAGCCCGACGAAAGCGGCCAAAACGTCGCGTATGGTGGCCCGGGACGTGGTGCATCGCGAATTCTCGGGTTCGCCGGCCGAGTCAACGCAAATCCGCACCGCCGAGGGATGTAGGGCCCGGATGGCAGCCTCTCCGGCATTGTTTTTTTCTCGATCGCGCCATCTCGTTCAACGTTCTCCGATCGAGCCGTTTACGATGCGGGATCATGGGTCCCGCATGTCATCCTCTATGAACCAAAATTCTTTCTATTCTTGGATTTTTTTGACCCCCGATTTACGGCTACTTCCTTTTTCTTTTGATCCCTTGCCGCCTTGGAAACGTTGAGACCGGCTGCTGCTAAATGGGACCCGCATGTCATCCTCTATGTGCAATCAACTTTCTTTTCTTGGAGTTTTTTTGGCACCTCAAATTTGGTCACTTGCCTTTTTCTTTCGATACCCTGCCGCCTCTCAAACGGTGATACCGCTGCTGCTAAATGGGACCCGCATGTCATCCTCTATGCACTATAAAACTTTCTTTTCTTGAATTATTTTTGGCACCTCATATTTGGTCACTTGCCTTTTCTTTCGATCCCCTGCCGCCTCTCAAACGGTGATACCGCTGCTGCTAAATGGGACCCGCATGTCATCCTCTATGTACTATAAAACTTTCTTTTCTTGGAGTTTTTTTTGGCACCTCAAATTTGGTCACTTGCCTTTTTCTTTCGATCCCTGCCTCCTCTCAAACGGTGATACCGCTGCTGCTAAATGGGACCCGCATGTCATCCTCTATGTACTATAAAACTTTCTTTTCTTGGAGTTTTTTGACACCTCATATTTGGTCACTTGCCTTTTTCTTTCGATCCCCTGCTGCCTCTCAAACGGTGATACCGCTGCTTGCTAAATGGGACCCGCATGTCATCCTCTATGTAAATCATGTTTCTTTTCTTGAATTATTTTTGGCTCCAGATATTTGGTCACTTGCCTTTTTCTTTCGATCTCATGCCACGTTTGAAACGTTGAGGAACCTGCTGGCTCATGGGACCCGCATGTCATCCTCTATGTGCTATAAAAGTTTCCTTTGTTGGATTTTTTTTCACCCGCTGATTTTTGGCTTGCCTTTTTCTTTTGATCCCCTGCCCCCTTTGAAACGTCGAGTAAGCTGCTGGCTCAAGGGACCCGCATGTCATCCTCTATGTCCATCAACTTTCTTTTCTTGGATTTTTTTGACCCCCTAATTACTAGCTACTTTCTTTTTCTTTTGATCTCAAGCCGCATTTCAAACATTGAGACCGCTGCTGCAAAATGGGACCCACATGTCATCCTCTATGTACAATAAATCTTGGATTATTTTTGGCTCCTGATATTTGGTCACTTGCCTTTTTCTTTCGATCTCATGCCGCCTTTGAAACGTTGAGTAAGCTGCTGGCTCATGGGTCCCGCATGGCATCCTCTACGAACAATAAAAGTTTCCTTTCTTGGAGTTATTTTTGACCCCTAATTTCTGGCTATTTGCCTTTTTATTTCGATCCCCTGCCCCCTTTGAAACGATGAGGACGCTGTTGGCAGGTCGGTCCCACATGTCATCCTCTATGAACAATAAAAGTTTCCTTTGGTGGATTTATTTTTTACCCCTAATTAATTTCTGGCTATTTCCTTTTTTTCTTTTGATCCCCTGCCGCCTTGGAAACGTTGAGGATGCTGCTGCCTCATCGGTCCCGCATGTCATTGATGGCGTGTATTTCACACGTTCGTTGGGCAACCCCAAGAGGAAGGTATGATGAGCACAGCAGCAAGTTTTCCCTCAGAAAGAAACCAAGGTTTATCGAACCAGGAGGAGCCAAGAAGCACGTTGAAGGTTGATGGCGGCGGGATGTAGTGCGGCGCAACACCGAGATTCCGGCGCCAACGTGGAACCCGCACAACACAACCAAGCTACTTTGCCCCAACGAAACGAGTGAGGTTGTCAATCTCACCGGCTTGCTGTAACAAAGGATTAACCGTATTGTGTGGAAGATGATTGTTTGCGAGAAAACAGTAGAACAAGTATTGCGATGAGATTGTATTTCGGTAAAGAGAATTGGACCGGGGTCCACAGTTCACTAGAGGTGTCTCTCCCATAAGACGAACAGCATGTTGGGTGAACAAATTACGGTTGGGCAATTGACAAATAAAGAGAGCATGACAATGCACATACATATCATGATGAGTATAGTGAGATTTAATTGGGCATTACGACAAAGTACATAGACCGCCATCCAAGCGCATCTATGCCTAAAAAGTCCACCTTCGAGGTTATCATCCGAACCCCCTCCGGTATTAAGTTGCAAGCAACGGACAATTGCATTAAGTATGGTGCGTAATGTAATCAACAACTACATCCTTAGACATAGCATCAATGTTTTATCCCTAGTGGCAACAAGCACAACACAACCTTAGAACTTTCGTCACTCGTCCCGGTGTCAATGCGGGCATGAACCCACTATCGAGCATAAGTACTCCCTCTTGGAGTTAAAAGCATCTACTTGGCCAGAGCATCTACTAATAACGGAGAGCATGCAAGATCATAAACAACACATGAGCATAACTTTGATAATCAACATAACAAGTATTCTCTATTCATCGGATCCCAACAAACGCAACATATAGAATTACATATAGATGATCTTGATCATGATAGGCAGCTCACAAGATCCGACAATGATAGCACAATGGGGAGAAGACAACCATCTAGCTACTGCTATGGACCCATAGTCCAGGGGTAGACTACTCACTCATCACTCCGGAGGCGACCATGGCGGCGTAGAGTCCTCCGGGAGATGAATCCCCTCTCCGGCGGGGTGCCGGAGGCGATCTCCGGGATCCCCCGAGATGGGATCGGCGGCGACGGCGTCTCGGTAATGTTTTCCGTATCGTGGCTCTCGGTACCGGGGGTTTCGTCACGGAGGCTATTTGTAGGCGGAAGGGCAAGTCAAGAGGCGGCACGGGGGCCCACACCACGGGGCCGCGCGGCCAAGGGGGCCGCGCCGCCCTAGGGTTTGGCTCCCCGTGGCCCCTCTTCGTCTCGTCTTCGGTCTTCCGGAAGCTTCGTGAGAAAATAGGCCTCTGGGCTTTTATTTCGTCCAATTCCGAGAATATTTCTTTACTAGGATTTACGAAACCAAAAACAGCGAGAAAACAGACAAGCGGCACTTCGGCATCTTGTTAATAGGTTAGTTCCAGAAAATGCACGAATATGACATAAAGTGTGCATCAAACATGTAGATAACATCAATAATGTGGCATGGAACACAAGAAATTATCGATACGTTGGAGACGTATCAGCATCCCCAAGCTTAGTTCTGCTCGTCCCGAGCAGGTAAAACGATAACAAAGATAATTTCTGGAGTGACATGCCATCATAAACTTGATCATACTATTTGTAAAGCATATGTAGAGAATGCAGCGATCAAAACAATGGTGATGACATGAGTAAACAAGTGAATCATAAAGCAAAGACTTTTCATGAATAGCACTTCAAGACAAGCATCAATAAGTCTTGCATAAGAGTTAACTCATAAAGCAATAATTCAAAGTAAAGGTATTGAAGCAACACAAAAGAACATTAAGTTTCAGCGGTTGCTTTCAACTTGTAACATATATATCTCATGGATATTGTCAACATAGAGTAATATAATAAGTGCAATAGGCAAGTATGTAGGAATCAATGCACAGTTCACACAAGTGTTTGCTTCTTGAGGTGGAGAGAAATAGGTGAACTGACTCAACATTGAAAGTAAAAGAATGGTCCTCATAGAGGAAAAGCATTGATTGCTATATTTGTGCTAGAGCTTTGATTTTGAAAACATGAAACAATTTTGTCAACGGTAGTAATAAAGCATATGCATCATGTAAATTATATCTTATAAGTTGCAAGCCTCATGCATAGTGTACTAATAGTGCCCGCACCTTGTCCTAATTAGCTTGGACTACCGGATTATCACCGCAATACATATGCTTTAACCAAGTATCACAAAGGGGTACCTCTATGCCGCTCGTACAAAGGTCTAAGGAGAAAGCTCGCATTTGGATTTCTCGCTTTTGATTATTCTCAACTTAGACATCCATACCGGGACAACATAGACAACAGATAATGGACTCCTCTTTTAATGCTTTAAGCATTCAACAACAATTAATTCTTTTCTCATTAGAGATTTGAGGATGTTTGTCCAAAACTGAAACTTCCACCATGGAACATGGCTTTAGTTAGCGGCCCAGTGTTCTTCTCTCACAATATGCATGCTCAAACCATTCAACTCAGTGTAGATCGCCCTTACTTCAGACAAGACGAACATGCATAGCAACTCACATGAAATTCAACAATGAGTTGATGGCGTTCCCCGATAAACATGGTTATCGCACAACAAGCAACTTAATAAGAGATAAAGTGCATAATTACATATTCAATACCACAATAGTTTTTAAGCTATTTGTCCCATGAGCTATATATTGCAAAGGTGAATGATGGAATTTTAAAGGTAGCACTCAAGCAATTTACTTTGGAATGGCTGGAAAATACCATGTAGTAGGTAGGTATGGTGGACACAAATGGCATAGTGGTTGGCTCAAGTATTTTGGATGCATGAGAAGTATTCCCTCTCGATACAAGGTTTAGGCTAGCAAGGCTTGTTAGAAACAAACACAAGGATGAACGGTACAGCAAAACTCACATAAAAGACATATTGAAAGCATTATAAGACTCTACACCGTCTTCCTTGTTGTTCAAACTCAATACTAGAAATTATCTAGACCTTAGAGAAACCAATTATGCAAACCAAATTTTAGCATGCTCTATGTATTTCTTCATTAATGGGTGCAAAGCATATGATGCAAGAGCTTAAACATGAGCACAACAATTGCCAAGTATCACATTACCCAAGACATTTATAGCAATTACTACATGTATCATTTTCCAATTCCAACCATATAACAATTTAACGAAGGAGAAACTTCGCCATGAATACTATGAGTAGAAACCAAGGACACATTTGTCCATATGCTACAGAGGAGTGTGTATCTCTCCCATGAAGTGAATGCTAGGATCCATTTTATTCAAACAAAACAAAAACAAAAACAAACCGACGCTCCAAGAAAAAGCACATAAGATGTGGCCGAATAAAAATGTAGTTTCGGGGAGGAACCTGATAATTTGTTGATGAAGAAGGGGATGCCTTGGGCATCCCCAAGCTTAGACAGCTTGAGTCTTCTTGATATATGCAGGGGTGAACCACCGGGTGCATCCCCAAGCTTAGAACTTTCACTCTCCTTGATCATGTTGTATCATACTCCTCTCTTGATCCTTGAAAACTTCCTCCACACCAAACTCGAAACAACTCATTAGAGGGTTAGTGCACAATATAAATTGACATATTCAGAGGTGACACAATCATTCTTAACACTTCTGGACATTGCATAATGCTACTGGACATTAGTGGATCAAAGAAATTCATCCAACATAGCGAAAGAGGCAATGCGAAATAAAAGGCAGAATCTGTCAAAACAGAACAGTTCGTATTGACGAATTTTAAAATGGCACCAGACTTGCTCAAATGAAAATGCTCAAATTGAATGAAAGTTGCGTACATATCTGAGGATCATGCACGTAAATTGGCATAATTTTCTGAGCTTCCTGCAGGGCAGTGGGCTCAGATTCGTGACAGCAAAGAAATCTGGAACTGCGCAGTAATCCAAATCTAGTACTTACTTTTCTATCAACGGCTTAACTTGGCACAACAAAACTCAAAACTAAGATAAGGAGAGGTTGCTACAGTAGTAAACAACTTCCAAGACACAAAATAAAAACAAAATACTGTAGGTAAAAACATGGGTTGTCTCCCATAAGCGCTTTTCTTTAACGCCTTTCAGCTAGGCGCAGAAAGTGTGTATCAAGTATTATCGAAGGGTGGTACTTCTACAGCGGGGTGTGGGCTTTTCTCAACCAGGCATATTATATTAGATACATAAGTTTCAGCATCTCCCTTTTCATTAGTCTTAGGCGTGCTACTCTCATCAAACAAATTTTCAGGGAACAAGCCAAGCATAGTTATTTTCTAGTGCATCATTCATAGCTAGGAGCTTACATGGTATTGGTGCTTTGATCTCCCCTCCATCATCAATATTATTAGTGTATCTTATTCTATCCATATCCATCTTTTCAAGGAGACTAACAAAATTAGTAGGAGAACCAAGCATGTTAAATTTAGCAAAGACCTTTCTAGCTTCTCTTGCTAGACCACCAAATTCTCTAAGAAGGGTTTCTAAAACAAAATCTTTCTTTTCCCCTTCTTCCATATCACCAAGTGTAAGAAACATGTGTTGGATTATAGGATTGAGATTAACAAATTTAGTTTCCAACGGGCGAACTAAAGCAGCAGCAGCAATTTCATAAGTGGGAGCAAGGTCCACCAAGTGTCTATCTTCAAATTCTTCAACGGTACTAACATGGGTGAAAAATTCTTCTATATTGTTCCTCCCAACTATAGACCCTTGTCCTACCGGTATGTTCTTTGTGGTAAAATTGAAAGGAAACATTATGAGTAAAGTAAATGCAAGTAAACTAATTTTTTTGTGTTTTCGATATAGCAAACAAGATAGCAAATAAAGTAAAACTAGCAACTAATTTTTTTGTATTTTGATTTAAGTGCAGCAAACAAAGTAGTAAATAAAATAAAGCAAGACAAAAACAAAGTAAAGAGATTGAGAAGTGGAGACTCCCCTTGCAGCGTGTCTTGATCTCCCCGGCAACGGCGCCAGAAAATATGCTTGATGGCGTGTATTTCACACGTTCGTTGGGCAACCCCAAGAGGAAGGTATGATGAGCACGGCAGCAAGTTTTCCCTCGGAAAGAAACCAAGGTTTATCGAACCAAGAGGAGCCAAGAAGCACGTTGAAGGTTGATGGCGGCGGGATGTAGTGCGGCGCAACACCGGAGATTCCGGCGCCAACGTGGAACCTGCACAACACAACCAAGCTACTTTGCCCCAACGAAACGAGTGAGGTTGTCAATCTCACCGGCTTGCTGTAACAAAGGATTAACCGTATTGTGTGGAAGATGATTGTTTGCGAGAAAACAGTAGAACAAGTATTGCGAGTAGATTGTATTTCGGTAAAGAGAATTGGACCGGGGTCCACGGTTCACTAGAGGTGTCTCTCCCATAAGACGAACAAGCATGTTGGGTGAACAAATTACAGTTGGGCAATTGACAAATAAAGAGAGCATGACAATGCACATACATATCATGATGAGTATAGTGAGATTTAATTGGGCATTACGACAAAGTACATAGACCGCCATCCAAGCTGCATCTATGCCTAAAAAGTCCACCTTCGGGTTATCATCCGAACCCCTCCGGTATTAAGTTGCAAGCAACGGACAATTGCATTAAGTATGGTGCGTAATGTAATCAACAACTACATCCTTAGACATAGCATCAATGTTTTATCCCTAGTGGCAACGAGCACAACACAACCTTAGAACTTTACGTCATCTGTCCCGGTGTCAATGCAGGCATGAACCCACTATCGAGCATAAGTACTCCCTCTTGGAGTTAAAAGCATCTACTTGGCCAGAGCATCTACTAATAACGGAGAGCATGCAAGATCATAAACAACACATGAGCATAACTTTGATAATCAACATAACAAGTATTCTCTATTCATCGGATCCCAACAAACGCAACATAAAGAATTACATATAGATGATCTTGATCATGATAGGCAGCTCACAAGATCCGACAATGATAGCACAATGGGGAGAAGACAACCATCTAGCTACTGCTATGGACCCATAGTCCAGGGGTAGACTACTCACTCATCACTCCGGAGGCGACCATGGCGGCGTAGAGTCCTCCGGGAGATGAATCCCCTCTCCGGCGGGGTGCCGAGGCGATCTCCGGGATCCCCCGAGATGGGATCGGCGGCGACGGCGTCTCAGTAATGTTTTCCGTATCGTGGCTCTCGGTACTGGGGGTTTCGTCACGGAGGCTATTTGTAGGCGGAAGGGCAAGTCAAGAGGCGGCACGGGGGCCCACACCACAGGGCCGCGCGGCCAAGGGGGGGCCGCGCCGCCCTAGGGTTTGGCTCCCCGGTGGCCCCTCTTCGTCTCGTCTTCGGTCTTCCGGAAGCTTCGTGAGAAAATAGGCCTCTCGGGCTTTTATTTCGTCCAATTCCGAGAATATTTCTTTACTAGGATTTCTGAAACCAAAAACAGCTAGAAAACGACAATCGGCACTTCGGCATCTTGTTAATAGGTTAGTTCCAGAAAAATCACGAATATGACATAAAGTGTGCATAAAACATGTAGATAACATCAATAATGTGGCATGGAACACAAGAAATTATCGATACGTTGGAGACGTATCAGTCATCCTCTCGAACTATGGTGCGTAATGTAATCAACAACTACATCCTTAGACATAGCATCAATGTTTTATCCCTAGTGGCAGCGACACAACACAACCTTAGAACTTTACACATCATCGTCCCGGTGTCAATGCGGGCATGAACCCACTATCGAGCATAAGTACTCCCTCTTGGAGTTAAAAGCATCTACTTGGCCAGAGCATCTACTAGTAACGGAGAGCATGCAAGATCATAAACAACACATAAGCATAACTTTGATAATCAACATAACAAGTATTCTCTATTCATCGGATCCCAACAAACGCAACATATAGAATTACATATAGATGATCTTGATCATGATAGGCAGCTCACAAGATCCGACAATGATAGCACAATGGGGAGAAGACAACCATCTAGCTACTGCTATGGACCCATAGTCCGGGGGTAGACTACTCACTCATCACTCCGGAGGCGACCATGGCGGTGTAGAGTCCTCCGGGAGATGATTCCCCTCTCGGCCGGGGTGCGGGAGCGATCTCGAGGATCCCCAGAGATGGGATCGGCGGCGGCGGCGTCTCGGTAATGTTTTCCGTATCGTGGCTCTCGGTGCGGGGGTTTCGTCACGGAGGCTATTTGTAGGCGGAAGGGCAAGTCAAGAGGCGGCACGGAGGGCCCACACCACAGGCCGGCGCGGCCAAGGGGGGCCGCGCCGCCTAGGGGTTTGGCGCCCCCGTGGCCCCTCTTCGTCTCTCCTTCGGACTTACAGAGCTTCGTGAGAAAATAGGCCTCCGGGCTTTTATTTCGTCCAATTCGAGAATATTTCTTTACTAGGATTTACGAAACCAAAAACAGCGACAACTGACAGCTGGCACTTCGGCATCTTGTTAATAGGTTAGTTCCAGGAAAATGCACGAATATGATATAAAGTGTGCATAAAACATGTAGATAACATCAATAATGTGGCATGGAACACAAGAAATTATCGATACGTTGGAGACGTATCGGTGGCTCCTGCCCGGAAAATGTTCGAGTAGCCATTGTGAAGCTATGTGCATTCCTCAATGCAATCTCTCGAAGGTAATCAATCCGAGAAGTTCTACCACGGTTACAGAACGATGTGATCCAATGTCTTGTCGGTTTCGAGTTGGTGTTCCCGCCATCCTTCTTCAATATTGTGACGCACCTCCCTGGTTCACCTAGTCGATGAGATTTCCATTCTCGGTCCTGTATTTCTACACAATATGTTCCCCTTCGAGAGGTTCATGGGAGTGATTAAAGAAATATGTTCGTAGCCGTGCTAGGCCGGAAGGAAGCATCGCCAAGGGCTATGGAAATGAGGAGGTAATTGAGTTTTGTGTTGACTTTGTTCCGACCTTAAGTCGATTGGTCTTCCTCAATCCGCGGCACGAGGGGAGACTAAGTGGAAAAGGCACGATCGGAAGGAAATCAATGATATGTATGGACGGCCATTCTCGACCGAAGCACACCACACGGTTCTGACCAATTCCAGCTTGGTGGCTCCGTACTTTGAGAAACACAAGAATATTTTACGCTCGGACAACCACAGGAAGCCTGAATCCTGGATTAGGAAGGCCCACATGGAGACTTTCGGCAGTTGGTTGAGAAAACATTTAATGAGTGACAATAAGGTTGTAGATCAATTATTACATGTTGGCCAAGACAACCATCTTCGACTATAACTGACTTTCCAAGGATACGAGATAAATGGGAATACATTTTACACGATCGCACAAGATAAAAAGAGCACCAACCAAAACGGTGGTGTCCGCTTTGATGCGAGCAACCGAGAATGGGCAAAAGGTCACATATTATGGTTACATAGAGGAGATATGGGAACTTGACTATGGACCCTCCTTTAGGGTCCCTTTGTTCGGTGCAAGTGGTTCAAGCTAGCGAGGAGGTGGGGTAAAGGTGGACCAGCAATACGGAATGACAATGGTGGATTTCAACAATCTTGGTTACCTTGACGAACCATTCGTCCTAGCGAAAGATGTCGCTCGGGTTTTCTATATGAAGGACATGAGTAGCAAACCGAGGAAACGGAAAGATAAGAAAACGATCGGTACATCATGCGATGATCCAAAGCGCCACATTGTTCTTTCGGGGAAAAGAAACATCGTGGGAGTGGAGGACAAGGCAGACATGTCGGAAGATTATAATATGTTTGCTTGAAATTCCGCCCTTCAAAGTGAACACCGACCCAAGCATTAAGTTAAATGATGAGGATGCTCCATGGATACGGCACAATCGTAAGCAAGCGGGGACACAAGGAAGAAATGATGTGTAATAATTTATTGTACCAAACTTTGTTGAATGAATCATGTGAATTATATTACCCGTGATGTGTTTGGTGTCCATTTTCGAATGATTCAATTGACTCGAGATAGCACTGATGATACATGAAATTTGGAGTGATTCAGTCATACTCCTGCATACATGAAATTTGGAGTGACTAAGTCATACTCCTGCATACATGAAATTTGGAGTGACTAAGTCATACTCCTGCGTACGGAAATTTGGAGTGACTAAGTCATACTCCGCATACATGAAATTTGGAGTGATTTAGTCATACTCCTGCCTAGGCGTATAATATGCATACTCGTAGTCTTCATAGCCGCCGCCGTTGTACCGGTAGTCGTCGCCTTCTAAGTTGCTGGCGTCGTCGTCGCCGCTGTCGTCAGTTGTCGTGCGGGCGGCGCTCGTGGCTCGAACCGAGGGTAGCGCGGCGGGGATATCGCCGGCCGTGATGTAGTCCATGACGCTGCGCGGAGTCCGGCCGTACCACCATAGCCAGACGGCCGGCCTCGTGGAAGTTTCCGGAGGCGGACCGTCCTCCTCATACCTCGGCGAGCGCCCTCTCACGCCGATTGATGAAGAAGGCGTCCCAAGTATGCTTGGTTATCGGGATGCCGGCGGGATTCATCCGCTGCTCCGGCGTGAGGTCGAGGTAGTAGTGGTTCGTGATGGCCGCCGCGCCGCGGTACCTCGAGGGATGGGAGGGGACCGGCACGCCGCCGGCGCCAGGCTCCAGCCCGTGAGACGCGGTAGCCCGGTGGGCAAGGGTAGTTCGAGGCGCAAAGCTCCTCCACTCGCCGAGTAGGTTAGAGTGGGTGCGTTGGAAGCCATGAGAGAGTGATGAGAGATTGTAGAGATGTGATAATGCTTGCCCAAGCCGGGCAACATATATGTAGTGAGAAATGGCGGGAGAAATGGGAGGCGGGAAGACAGGAGGCGGGAAGAAAGTGGGCGGGAAGAAAGAGGCGGGAAGAAAGAGGCGGGAAGAAAGAGGCGGGAAGAAAGAGGCGGGAAGAAAGAGGCGGGAAGAAATTGGCGGGAAGAAAGAGGAGGGAAGACGGTGAAGAAATGAATTAGTTTTATTTTTCTAAATTTTTTGATATATTATTTGTATTTTTCACATTTATAAATGAATTAGTTTTATTTTTCTAAATTTGTTGATATATTATTTTGTATTTTTCACATTTAGAAATGAATTAGTTTTGTTTTTCTAAATTTGTTGATATATTATTTATATTTTTCAGATTTTGAAATGAATTAGTTTTATTTTTCTTAATTTTTTGATTTATTATTTGTATTTTTAACATATTGAAATGAATTAGTTTTATTTTTCTGATTTTTTTGATATATTATTTGTATTTTTAAGATTTAGAAATGAATTAGTTTTATTTTCCTGAATTTTTTCATACATTATTTCTATTTTTAACATTTAGAAATGAATTAGTTTTAATTTTCTGAATTTTTTGATATAATATTTGTATTTTTAAGTTTTTGAATTGAATTAGTTTTATTTTTCTGAATTTATTGATATATTATATGTAATTTGAAAAAGAAAACTAATTTGAAAAAGAAAACTATTTTGAAAAAAGAAAACTAATTTGAAAAAATACCTTTAGTCGCGGTTGGCGCCAGCCAGCTGCGACTAAAGGCCATTTTCCGCGGGAAGCGCAAAGGGCGAAAAAGCCTTTAGTCGCGGTTGGGGTCACCAACCGCGACTAAGAGTAACCTGTAGTCGCGGTTGAGTGACCCCAACCGCGACTAAAGGCCCCGGCCTATAAAAACGAGCGGGCGCGCGGCGCCTCTTCTCCTCTTCCTCTCGCCCCCACTCCGTCTCTGTGCGCGCGTCGAGCTGCCGCCGTCGCCCGCCGTCGCGCGCCTTCGCCGCGTCGCCTTCGCCTTCGCCGCCGTCGCCCTTCGCCCCGCCCCGTACGTCACCGCCGCACGTACGTCGTCACCGAGCCGCCTCTCTCTCGCCCGCCGCCGCGCGAGTGTACTTGTCGCGCGCCCTCGCGCCGCCCGCCGCCGCCCGATCGAGCGCGCCGCCCTCATCACCCGTGGCCCGCGCGCGCGCCCTCGATCACCCGTCGCCCCGCGCCCGCCGCCGCCCTCGCCGTCGCGGCGCGCGCGCCGCCCTCACACCGGCCGCCGCCGGCCCTCCGGCCACGCGCGCGGCCGCGCGTACGGAGAGGAAGATCGAGAGATGAGGGAGAGACGAGCGCGCAGGGCCGTGGCGGCCGGCGCGCCCCATTTTTTGTTTTTTTTTGTTTTTATTAATTAATTAACTCACAAATTTGTAAATTAAAATTGTAAACTATAATTGTAAAATTTGTTTAATTAAAATTGTAAAATTGTAAAATTTGTTTAATTAAAATTGTAAAATTGCAACACCAATTGTTGGGGGGCACTTGTGCAAAAACGACAACCACAAAATACTTTTGCATAAAACATCACTTTTCCCGTAATTGTTGCACTGGACCACAAATACCGTGGCTACCGTCTTTACATCGAATTAGTCTTTAGCCCACCTTAATTACCTACCTGGCATTCACTGTAGCATGAGTCTCTCTCACTTTTTCCAAAAATTCATTCGGGTAGTGACGGCGATGGCCTGATTTCTATCCCCGCGGCCACGAGCACGCCATCCCTCGAAGTCTGGTGGACCTCTAAGCTATGTTCAATAGCTCGGCTCGCCTTGCTTGAACTTCCCACACGAAGGAGAAGGAATCGACTCGAGGTGCTCGAGGTCGTCGTCCGCGTCGCCTTCTCCGGCTCGGTAGGTGGCCGCCACCGCCTCCATCCATTGCTCCGGCACCGCCCTCTCGGTCCACCGCCACACCGGTCTCTCGGTCACGCGGTCACCTGCGTCCCCCTTTCGCCACCGCCACCGGTCTCTCGGTCACGCGGTCACTACGTCCCCCCTTTCGCCACCACCACCGTTCTCTCGGTCACGCGATCACTGTCTGCGTCCCCGCTCTCGCCTCCTCGCTCGCCCTCTCTCTTTATATGTAGAAGAGATATGATAATGCTTGGCATATACACAATTAATTTGTTTTGACTACATGTTTTGGGACCGACATATGGCGGACGATAGAGCTGACCCGATCCACGGACAACTATGATCCGGTCAGTGAAGACCATATCTTCGGCATCATAAAAGGCGATGTTATATATGTGCCGACCGGAGAAGAAGAAGATGATATCTCTTCTTATCTGAACCTTGAGGGTGAAGATGAAGGGCGCTGTCAGCAAGATGGTGCGGAAGAAACGTCCTGACAAAAGCCCTGACAAAAGCCCTCGGGAATCCTGAACACGGAGGACGTGTACGAGGCATGCCCGGGGACATTTCGTGGAAACTAGGGTTCCCCCAGAAAGATGACCCGTACGGTTACAGAAGCCGTAAGAGAAAGATGGATCGGGATGCGAGATGTTGTGGCGAAGTTGGTAACGGAAATGGATGTGATGAAGAAAACCGTGAGTGTACTAGTCGCCGAAAGAGATGCAGCTCGGGCGCAGCATGAAGATCATCCAATGGATCTCGGAAGCCGCAGCGGAGAGAAGCAGCGTGGCTTCCACGGAGGCATCACCGGGCTGGTGCCAACGACGATCGAAATTACTCGCCGGAGCCTCGGTCGGTGGTCGAGATTCTTGCACCGGAGCCTCCTCGCTACCCCGTGGACGATATAAAGGAGATGAAAGCATGTCATACTGTATTATCCTATCGGGAACATGTCCATGAAGGTAGCCATCGGCGGTGCTTTACCACCTGGAGCACTCCACCACAACAACCCCATTCAAGATGGCTATGCTCGTGTGACGGTGGAGGAGATAGTCCAAGGGTTTGAGGACCCGGACATTGACATTGCTACACACTGAAGGGGTGAAAAGACTTGGAGATGTCAAGCGCCGGTTCATTCTATGGCAGAAGAAATTTATCAAGTTTCCGAGCGAGGCGCCAACAAGTCCACCCGTACGGTGGTGGTGGTGGCGATGGCGGTGACCGGTGGCGGTGGCGGTGGCGGTGACGGTGGCGGTGGCGGTGACGGTGGCGGTGGTGCTTCACCTAATACACCTCATTCACGTCGGCCAGACGCCGCCCCCGAGTCCTCGTCCGGCGGGTGATCGGACACCGAGTACCGCCCCCAATCCACCTCCGGCGAAGAAGCGAGAAGCAGGTCCCGGGTTATTAACCCGGACCCTTACGTACCTAAGAAAACAAAGGTACCGGAGGTATCATCGAAGCCTCTCCCCGGGAGGTCTTGGGAAAGTAGTGCCGAGGAAGTCGAGGCGGGCGCGGCTGCTGATTTAGAGAAATGGCGAGGCGAGCGTCAAGAAGAAAATAGAGGGCGAGCCCAAGCCGGTATATTCGACAAGGAAAAGCGGTGGGCTAAGTCATTTTTGAACACACCGTCCCAAGCCGCGAAGAATCTGCTCGACGACTATTTACGTGAACTTCGTAGGCAAGCACTCGCGTTCAAGAACGAGGAAAGAGTTGGCGGAGAAGAAAGCCTTGGAGGACGAGGCCGAGAAAAAATTAGAAAGGGGGAAAGAAGTTGCCCAGCTCGGGAACAAAGTAAACAATCGATCGCCCCGCTCATAGTGCAAGCCGCCGGTCCGGATGTCCCCGATATCATAGCAGCTGCGGCAGCTTATGGATTGACCGTAGAAAGTGCCGAGAAAACAAGCGGCCGACTTAGGTATCACTCTTCGTGCGGTGTTAGGCCTTGATGAGGCGCCAATGAAGGACGTAGTATTTACATATGTGAAGAATGGCCCTCTCATCGAGCTCATGCGCAGGAAGAGGATCTACCTCGACAAATAAAGGTTACGCTAAATTGGTACAAGGGTTACATAAAACATGAAAACGCCAAAGACTATATCACTTCAAACGTTACTGGGTACAAATTCCTCTGAGTGAATTGTTCCAGCTGTTCAATCTGCGCGAGCTCGACAAATCTATCATCAGTTGCTACGTTCTGTAAGTGATTTATTAATTTCTACCCCATCTCGTTCATTGCA
>NC_061511.1:100459863-100484958 GCF_022539505.1 Lolium rigidum
GGCTCGATCGGAGAACGTTGAACGAGATGGCGCGATCGAGAAAAAAAAACAATGCCGGAGAGGCTGCCATACGGGCCCTACATCCCTCGGCGGTGCGGATTTGCGTTGACTCGGCCGGCGAACCCGAGAATTCGCGATGCACCACGTCCCGGGCCACCATACGCGACGTTTTGGCCGCTTTCGTCGGGCTAGGTGGCCTCAAAAACGAGAAAAAAAAGTTTTGACATGCACCACGGAGGGACCAAAATCGTCGGCCATGGTACACCAGCAACCACGGCGCGACTTCAACTTCGTCGGCCATGGCAACTTTTCTTGTAGTGAAAGCACTCCGAGAGCGGTGGGAGTCGATCATAGGCAATGCCAGCAAGGAAGCAGAAAGGATCCGACAGGAAGCCATTCGCTCTCGCAAGATCAACTTTGACAGCCCCACCAATCATCAGCCACTCGCAACTCCAAAAGATAACATGATGAAGGCTGTGGAGCTTCTTGCCAAAAACGATGAGGAAATCGACATCAACCACCTCTGCACACTTATCGCCTCAGCAATGAAGCAACAGAGTAAGGTAGATAGTTCGCGCAGGATGGAATCCAACCCGGAACTATGTGTATCCACCGCGCAGAAGGACGCCTCAGGAAGGGAGCGTCGTGATGAAGAATCACGCACCGGGTCCACGGAGCGCAGAAGAAGAACCAGAGAACATCCAAATCCAATCCCCGTACCCTCGAAAACACCTCCGACGGACCCAAATAAGGGAAAGGGTCTGATGTACACTGGCAGGGACAAGTACCGGAACCCGTCACCTCCGCCCCGGAACCCGCGTCCTCCTCCGCCACCTCGCCGACGTAGTCCATCCGGAAACACCAGACCCCATGGGCCTGGTGGAATTAACATCCGCGACAACGTGGTCCCTCATTGGAATCGGAACAAGGAGCGCACGCCTGAGCCCCGCAGGAGCCGAAACGAAGATTGCAAGCCTGAGCCTCGCAGAAGCCGGAATGAGGGAGGCGACCGCCATCATGGAGAAGGTAGCCACCGAAGCCGGAGTTAGCAGCAAGAAGGACGTGGAGACCAATTATGCGGAAGAAAAAGGTATCATCGGCCCCCTCGCAGATCTCCCTCCCCACCACCCAGTGGAGGAGGTGGAGGCGGAGGCGGTGGCCGAGATCCCGTTCCCGCTTAGAATCTCCCGCCCGCAACGGCTCGCGCGACGCACGGGAACGTCTCAACGAGTATAGAGATGAATACGTTGGCCCAAAGTGCTTTGACAGGATGATCCGAGAGGAGCCAAAGCCAAAAGGCTTGAACCTCAAGCTACCCGAAAATCTGAAGTATTATGATGGTAGTGAGAGGCCCGATACCTGGATTGATGACTACTTCAACGCAGTCAGCTTTGCCGGAGGGACCCCCAATGTTGCATGCCGCATGCTCCAGTTGTACCTTGTTGGTCCAGCCCGTACTTGGCTAAGCGACCTCGAGAAAAACTCCATCTTTTGTTGGTTCGACCTGAAGATCGCCTTCGAGAAGCACTTCAGGGGCACCTACAAAAGACCCGCCACAACAAGCAACTTACAGGCGTGTATCCAGAAGAAGAACGAAACCTCTCGAGTTTTTCTCACTCGGTGGTTAGCAACAAGAAACGAGTGCGAGAACGTGGATAATTGCACAACAATGCTAGATTTCATAGGTGGCTTGCAAAGAGGGGGGCTGCTCCGGCACAAGCTCACTTGCCTAATCAACGAGAACAAGCTGACCTTGGATGACATGATCGGCATTTCCAGCACTCACACCGCCGCTGATGACGATGCAGGTGGAGAACTCACAGCCACAGCCATACCCCTGCATCAGCAAAAGAAGAACCGTGATAACAGCAGCAACAGCAACAAACGGAAGAACCCCTCTGACGACTAGAAGAGAGGCGGATCCGACATGGTAGCCATGACGTTCTAACGCGGAGGTCAAGGAGGCGAAAGACACCGTGGCCGTGGTGGCGGAGCCGGCAGGGGCCAGCAACGCGCTGACGAGGTCACCGTCGCTAGGTTCCGCGCTCCCCAAACCTACGAAGAATACATGAATATGCCATGCCTGGCACACATTGATCCGGCTACTGGCAAATCCTCCCACACCAATCGCAACTGCAAGTGGGTCAACGACCTCAAAACTGACCCAGAAGCAGGATACAAGCGCGCCCGGAAGCACCGCCCACGCGGCAAAGGAGGTAAGGGCAAGAACAAGGACAAGGACGAGGATAGTTCCGGGGCGATGGAAGAGGATTAAGCTTCGCCGGATCCTAAAGAGAGTTCTGCAGCTAACAAATCCAACCCCTTTGTCAAAAAGAGTGCAGGTGCATACCACACCTTCCTCGGAACCCCAACGGTCCGGGCCAAGAAATCGGCCCTCTGGGTCCTAAATTCCACGGTTCCGACTGTGCCACAATATGTCAAGTGGTCAGAAAAACCCTGCACCTTCGACAGGGCAGATCATCCGACTGTCATTTCAAAAGAGTGCTACGCCCTGGTTGTTAGTCCCCGCATTGACGAAGATGGACGAAGATGGCGTCTCCTGATTTTATCAGGATGCTTGAAACCAAAAACCAGCAAAGGACGAAGATGGCGTCTCCCACCTCCCCTAACGGCTCTGGCGACCACCATGGCGATCTTACTCTCTCCTAGATCTGGATCCATCCTTCCATGCAATCTCCACGATGAATCATGCGGATCCTTTCTTGATGCATCTTCGATTGCCCACCGATTGGATTTTTCATGTGGTCACTTATTTCGTCAAAAGGTTCGTGAGTCTTTCGCTACACCTGTCAACCCTATTTCATCCGATTCTGGTTTTACATTGGTGGTCTCATTTGGTCGGGCAAATTTCCACCTAAATTGTCTCAATGTGAGTCTGGCCCTATCTTCCTGCTTGGGTGCTTCTTATGAAGAACTTAGAGTTTCTGCGATTCGTGGAAGAGTTTTTGTTTTCGACGTCTGCTCCAAGGCTGTGGGCTTTCTGATCCTGAAGAACAGGAAGTTTTCTTGTAAGGATTTCATATGCTATTTCGATCTATGGAGTTCTGGAGGACCGAATTGGCGTCGCGAGGAATTGGCCTGGTACCGAGAACAAGAAGATGAATGGACACTCGTCCAAAATAAGGATCATATCAGATCTCATCAATTATATGATTCTCATGGCAGAAGATTATTTCCTCGTCATCCTCCCACAAGATCTCACCCAGGGAACCCTACTCCTCGTCTACAATCCCATCAAGGTAACCCTCGTGGAAATCCCCCTTTATCTGGTGCAAATTTAATCCCTATTGGAACAAGACAACATCCTCCATCTATGCCTAGATCTTGCCATGATCGTGATAATAGGGACGTGCCCGTTATAAGCGGGAACCAAAATTCGAATTTGGCCGCCGGCGGGCCCAATGTTTCAGCCCATGAGCATAGCCCAGGAACACATTGCAATTCCCCTCTGCGCCATTCCGTCTCCTGCATACGATGTCTCGCGCCAGGTCATCTTGTTAAGGATTGTACTAATAAATTCAGGTGTAGATCCTGCTTTAATTACGGTCATATATCTTTTAAATGCCTGAACAAAAGGAACAAACCTATATCTATCTGGAAAGTGGTTGATATACAAAAACAGAAACAGAGTTTATCGGCTGATATATCCTCTGCATGCTCGTCTTCCGAGGAGTCACATAGCATTACCCACGTATCTGAAACACCTGACCACGCACGTTCTCCTATCTGCGACTGTCCGTCGCCGCCGTCGACGGGTGCAGAGCTCTCATCCATGGCGAACTACGACTGCGACCCCTTCCCGCATGTCCCTGCCGGTATGGTTGCTATCCCACCTGGTTCGTTACGTCAGCAGAGAGGATATGTTATTTTGGGAGGAGAATTTCCTATTTTCTGTGATGACTGGGCGATTGCATCTCTCATCCCTGATCCTGGACAAAACCACTTTGAGCTTATTAGTCAGACCATTAGCCAGCAGATGCAAGATATTGGCATTGAGATTCGTACTATTTCCAAGTGTGCTATGGGATCTGCTTTGGTTAGATTTGCTACATGTACTGATAGGGATGCAGCCATCAACGTTAGTCCTATTCAGGTGGGTGACAGCATTCTTAGATTTGTTGCACAAGATAATGGTATCAACCGAAGATCTACTTTTCTTACGCATGATGTATGGATCATGATACTGAACTACCCTCTAGAGTGCTGGGATGTTGACACTGTCAGTAGATCCGTTGTTCCATATGGTCGTTTCCTTGTCTGGAATAAGGATATGTCCAACAGGGCTAGGATTTTGGTTAAGATTCGTGCATATAATGTTGACACCCTTCCTATGAGCATTGTTGTGGTCAAGAACCTTACTGAAGATGGCAACTCTGATTCCTGGACTTGCCCCCTAGTCCTGCTCTCCCGGAAGAATGATTGGTGCTGCTGCTGGTGATGAGGATCCCCTACCACCAAATGGAGCTAATCCCCACCCTCTTCCTCTGGTGGATCAGGGTTTCTTGCATGATGATCATATGATGCAGGAGGATGTGGGCAACATGGGTGAGGAAAATGTTGTACCTGCTATGGATAATGCTGCACCACCACATGCTGCACCTGCTGCTGAACTTGCACCACCTCTGGCTGAAAATGTTGCACCTGTCAATGACAATGTTGCCCAGATAAACCCTGCAACACCACCCCTGCATGCCAATCAGCCTGCTGCTGATGAGGAGATCATTGAAATTATTCAGTCTGTGGAGCCCATGTCTGACCTCCGTGGACTCATCTCTAGTATCATAGGTAATGCATCTAAGGTTCTGCCCCATCTTGGTGATTCACACATTACTGCTGCAAACTGCAAGGTAGTGGAAGCAAATGGACCAAGTGGAAAAATCAGGACCTGTTACCTCCAGATTGATGCAGTGGACAAAGCTGGCATCAGAGACAGAGCATCTAGTTACGTGGAAATAAGCCGACATATCCGATGACACTCGTGCACGATCCGAATCTTGCTATTGAGCAGCCCGACACCAAACGCATGAAGAAAGGGAAAGGGAAGCTTATCACTGATGTCTCACGAGGTGAGGAGGAGCAATAGGATTGCTTGGACTTGCGAGTGGGCTACAAGGATGTCAAGAGTCTTGTTCTTGCTTGAGTAGTGCAGCAAACGAATCAACAAGATGCTTCCACCTCTAAGGCGGCAATAGAGCTGAGGGCAACATTGTGATCAATCTGGCACCACAATTTGAAGCTGAGATCATCAACAACCATAGTGCACCTCCCCCACATCTGCCTGCCTCTACTATCCAAGCCATTGGCAAAAACCATTGCAACATGCCATCTGAGATGGTATCTGATGCAGCTTTGAACTATGACAGTTCAAATGATAGTGTGTAACCATATCATGCACAGGGCCTGGAGCATGCCCATAATTTTCTTCTTTATCCCTAGTTTCCCTCAGCAGTTATTTCCCAAAGAACTTTGTTGCTTGTATTCCTTTCATGTGTCTTTGTAAGAATATTTATTTGTTTACCAGACTTTATGTGTGGAGGTCTGGCAGAGTTCCTTATCTGTCAGTATTTTGGTTCTATATGTGCTTGTGTCTATCTGTTACATATCATGATCCAGTTATCTGGTCCTATTTGAGGATATTCTCTTGGCTAGCTGAACTGTTTACTGTGAATATCACTCATGACAGAAGTATATTACATATACTCCTAAGTACTCTATCATCCATAGTTTATCATGAATAGATACAGATCATGGAACATTCTGGATTGGAATATTAGAGGTATTAATTCACAGGACAGATGGGATGATTTAGCTAATAAAATCAGTGAAAGCAATTGTAATATTATCTGCTTACAGGAGACAAAAAGAGAGAGTTTTGACAATGCTTATATCAGAAAATTCTGCCCAAGAAAATTTAATATGTTTGCATATCACCCATCTGTTGGGAATTCAGGGGGTATTATTACTATATGGAATGGAAATGCACTTACTGGTAATATCATTAGTTCCTCTAGCTATCAAGTTACTGTGGAATTTACTTGTAATATTTCTGGGGAAAAATGGTATATCACAAATATATATGCCTCTTGCCATGCTGAGGGAAGGAATGAGTTTATTCACTGGATGAATAATCTGGACTCATCGATCTATGATTTGTGGATGCTTGTTGGGGATTTCAATATGATTAGGTCCAATTCTGACAGAAACAGACCTGGAGGAAATTCTAATAATATGTTGGCTTTCAATGATATTATTCAAGCACATGATCTAGAAGAAATTCCCCTGAAAGGTAGGCAATATACTTGGAGCAACATGCAAAATACCCCTCTGTTAGAGAAGCTAGACTGGATATTTACCTCCTCTATGTGGACTATCACATTCCCAAATACAATGGCCTATCCTATGGCTAGGCTAGGATCAGATCATGTTCCTATTCTCATTGAAATTGGATCAGTTATTCCCAAGGCACAAATTTTTAGATTTGAAGAATATTGGCTGGATTTTGATGGATTGGATGAGGTGGTGCAGAATAACTGGAAAAATGTGGGAGTATACAAAAATACTGCCCAGGACATTACCGCCAGATTTAAATCCCTTAGGCATGGCATTAAAAAATGGAGTAGAAATCTATCACAGCTATCTATTATCATACATAATTGCAGCTATGTGCTTGCACTTCTGGATGGGTTGGAAGAGCAAAGACCTCTATCTAATATAGAAAAAAATTTCAGACTTGCTCTCAAGACACACCAACAAAATCTTCTAGAAGCCAAGAGATTGTATTGGAGGAAGAGAGCAAATATCAGATGGGCCAAGCTTGGTGATGAAAATACAAAAAATTTCCATGCTATAGCTACAAGGAATTACAGGCATAATTATATATCTCAACTCATCACTGAGGATGGAAGAACTCTTAATGAGCATGGGCAGAAAGCAGCACACTTGTGGAATTCTTTTAAAGAGAGGCTTGGTAAATCTGTGAATACAAATATGATGTTTGATCTTAATGACATTGTCAATAGACATGACCTGTCAAGCTTAGACTTTCCTTTCACTACAGAGGAGATTGATGATGTGATCAAGCATATGCCAAATGATAAAGTGCCTGGCCCAGATGGATTCAATGGAAAATTCATAAAGAAGTATTGGAATATTATTAAGCCACAATTTTATGATCTATTGCTGAAATTCTATGAGGGAAATATTAATTTAGAAAGTCTGAATACTGCATTCATTGTATTAATTCCAAAAAAGCCAAGCCCTGAATCTGCATCAGATTATAGACCTATCTCATTGGTGAGTATGGCACTCAAGATTATTACCAAGATCATAGCTAACAGAGTGCAGAAGGTTATCATTCCTATTCTACACCAAAATCAGTATGGATTTATTAGGAACAAAACCATTCAAGATTGCCTATCATGGGCATTTGAATATCTGCACATATGTCATAAATCTAAGAAGGAGATTGTTATATTGAAGCTTGATTTTGAAAAAGCATTTGATACAGTTGAATACTCTGCCATTCTATCTATGCTAAGACACCTGGGATTCAGTGAAAAATTTATAGGCTGGATTAATTGTATTCTGTCTACTGCATCCACATCTGTTATACTCAATGGTGTGCCAGGAAAAAATATAATCTGTAAAAGAGGTGTCAGACAAGGTGATCCTTTGTCTCCACTGCTCTTTGTGGTCACTGCGGAATTATTGCAAATTATCATTAATTATGCCTGGCAGGAGGGAGTACTTCATTTACCTATCAACAATTCTTATGGGCAAGACTACCCAATATTGCAGTATGCTGATGACACACTTATTATTGTTCCTGCTGATATGGAACAACTTGATAATCTCAAAGACATTTTGTCCAACTTTACTATATCTATTGGATTGAAAATTAATTACCAGAAGTCCTCCATGATACCAATAAATATCACAACTGAAAGATGTCAACTATTAGCAAATCATTTTGGCTGCAAGAGGGAATCTCTTCCTTTCACCTATCTGGGGCTCCCGATGGGAACCACTAGACCTAGAGTTGATGATCTTGTTCCCATGATCTGCAAAGTAGATAAAATATTATCTGGTCTATCAAACATGATGTCATATAGTGCTAGACTGGTTACTATCAAAGCTGTTATATCTGCAATGCCAAATCATGCAATGTGTGCTATCAAAGTGCACAACACAAATTTGGAGCATGTTCAGAAAGTGAGCAGGCAGTTCCTATGGCATGGGAAAGAGATTCGAGAAACAAGGAAAATGTCTAGTCGGTTGGGATAAGGTATGTCTCCCCAAGAAAGCTGGAGGACTGGGAGTGCTAGATCTAAGGAAACAGAATAAAGCATTGCAAATAAAGAATTTGTATAAGTTCTACAACAATCAGGACATTCCCTGGGTTAAATTAATTTGGCAAGCATACTACCAATATGGAGCTGTCCCAATAGCAAGCACTTCCAGAGGATCTTTTTGGTGGCGTGATTGTGTTGCATTAATTCCAGAGTTTAAACAGTTCACCACATGTGCTCCAGGAAATGGTAAAAGTATAATGCTGTGGGATGATAAATGGCAAGATACCATTTTTAAAGCATAAGTTCCCCCATCTCTTTTCCTTCACCAAGAAAAGGAATATTAATATTTTGGATGCATATAATGCTGCTCATGAGAACATCTTTGGTATGTTTAATCTCCCTCTGTCCATGATTGCTTCACAGCAATGTGATGAATTATCTCAGGAATTGAACAATTTGCATCTTGATGACTTGTCTGTTAATGACAAATGGAAATTCACATGGGGAGGAAATAAATACTCTACCCAGAAGGTTTATATGGCTTTGGTTAATGCCCCGGTGGCACCAGCTCCTTTTAGGTGGATATGGAAATCAGCATGCTTGCCAAAGCATAAATTTTTCTTCTGGCTCCTCATACAGGACATTGAACACTAAAATGCATATGGTCAAAAAGAATTTCTTTGTGGGCAGCCAATATTGTGTCTTATGCAATGAAGATGCACAGGAAAATATGATGCACCTATTCTTTCAATGTGACTTCGAGTCGAACTTTTGGTGGAGACTTGGGGAGGAATGGAATACTGAACTTGAGGTGATTGATATGATTATGGATACAAAAAGAAGATGCGTTAACAGTTTCTTTAATGAAGCCATGATAGCCGGTTGTTGGAGCATTTGGAACCATAGAAATTCCATTATCTTTGATGGAAAACTAGTTGACCCGGATAGATGTTTTTCTTTCTTCAGAGAGTCTATTTCTCTTATTAGGCATAGGGTCAGGCCTAGTTTGAGGGAGGGTATGCAAGACTGGCTGGACATTTTATGAACTATCATAGTTCATCCCATGTACATATTCCCTTATTTTTATGAAATATAAAAAATGACACAGTGGGGAACTTCTGTCAACACCCGGATTTTTAAGTCCAGATGCCTATTATGCCGTACATCGCAATCCCAGGAATATTGTTGTTGCGAGACATAATAGTTGAATATCATAGAGTCATCATTTATTACAACACATAATCGTCTTACAAAGGTAGATCACATGATCCAATATTACAATAGTAGTTGATCTATTGATCAACGAACATCACAAATAGCGGAAGCGAAGTAGTAGTGGCTATCTAATCCACAGGCCAACGCTTGACGTCAGGAGCGGTCCTAGTTGTCGTAGACGTCCTGCTGTCCATCTTCCTCGTACTCGCTGTTCACCTTCATAGTCCGGCCATTTGAATAGCCAGGGACAAAGCCATGAGTACTTTTAAAGTACTCGCAAACTAATACTAGTGTAAGCACTATTAATTCTAGTAAGGGGATACTAAGCTCTAGGTTTATTTGCATAAAGCCAAGTTTATTTCATAAACATTTAGAAAAGACTCTTCATTTGCTAAACTAACTCAAGTGGGAACATTAGTGTCATTCCCACAACTCTGATTCAATTCAAAGTCACCATTCACCTTTCAAATTCAAGTCCCAAGTCATATGTCACATTTTTGAAAATGGTCCGATGACGGAACAGATATGGCCTTCCCAACCGTCCATAACCGTGGACACGGCTATTCGAATAGTTCTACACTCGCAGAGGTCGTACACTTGTGCCACAATATTTGCAATAATCCGTCGGGTTAATCGTCCCTGATTTACCATACTCCGTATGCGGACTACCAACCATAACCTTTCACTTACATACTCTAGTATAGGCACCTCTCCCCATGAGCTTGGCCTCCCGGTGAAAACCGCGATCAACCCGGGAACCGCACGGGAGCTTGGGCCGGACATTCACCTCATTCACGTCATATCACATCATTTCTTTTGTTGTAGAGGCAGCCTCCAGCCTAACCCCGATGACGCTTGTTCGAGAGGGAACCCATACTAAAGCACATAAATTTCTAGTTAAGCCCTTACCCATATTGGGTATTGTGGGGGTACTTTCAAATTGGAATGGTATCGCATCCGAACCCAACCATCAGTTTTTGTAAAATTTCACCAAGTCATTCACCAGTCATATTCACCTTCAAAATCTTTCAATGGAATGAAGCATCATTCCAAGGTTTTCAAAGTCATTTCATTTCACAAGTTCCCAACTAGAGTAGTCACTTTTAATTTAGCACTAGCATCTATGTATGAGGGGTGCTAAGTACTTTGCTGTGCTTCTAGGCTAACCTTGATACTCTTGTACTAATCCGAGTACTAACCAAGTGAATCATAATTCAAAAAGTACTTTGATAAAACAAAAGTAAATAAAGCTTGTAAAGTAAAACTGGGAAATAGGATCATAAGCATAGAGTAAATGGGGTAATGTCTTGCTCATGGTGAGCTTTGCACTTTGCAAGAGTATTATCTTGCCTTGATTGGTGTATTGATCAAAGTTTTACTGGCTCTTCCTCCTGGTAGAATACCTCCTCCTCTTGATAGTCTCCGGTACTAGCGTCTAAAAACGAATACGAGGATACAATCACCAAACAATACTTAAGTACTCTTAATTAGCCTTAATGGCTCACTCAAATGATCTAGCATCACTACTTAACATTTATTCACAAATTATGCTAGGGTTTCTTTATTTAATATTAGGAAAATAATTTCCTCTCATTGAAAATGTGGGTTAGGGTTTCTATTTGGTTTGGGAGAAATAATTTCATCTCATTGAATTCTTCTTAAGATTTAATCTTCTCAAATAACAAGGGATGATCCCATGTTGACCAAGGTCAACACTTCACACTTAGTATTTGAGAAAAATGATTTAAATGAGATTCATCATCTCATGTGATTTAAATAACCATGGCAATATTAAATACTATTTTGATTTAAAGTCTATAAGTGAGCAAGTATGAACCTATGCAGTAGAGGTCCTCATATTACTTCATAATACTTGAGAAAATGATTTAAATGAGGTGCTATCCTCATAGATTTAAATTCCTAAAATTTGGATATAGTTTAAATGAGCTAGTATTGACTACATAGCCAATATTTTGATTCTAGCCCATGATCATGTACAGAACACCTATCATATTTTTACATAGTAAATTAGGGTTTGCTAAATGTGAATTATTGCAATTGGATTCACTTCAAAATTCAAATTGGTTGATTTTCTAGATTTATTTGAATACTGAAAAGTTTCTGTTTTGTTATTTTTACTATTCAAAAACTACACAAGGTATGTGGTTGAATCCAGTGGGGTTAGTTAGAGCAAATCATAAGCTTTCCAGAACATTTGGATTTGCTAAATTTGAGTTTGTAGAATTTGAACTATTCAATTTCTAGGACAGACCAGTATTGATTAACTGCTGAAACAAATTAATTCAAAAAGGGGAAATGGGCTTAGGCGGGAAAAGAAATGGGCCGAAATGGTTTAAACTGCGAAACTGGCCCAGCCCAGTAACGTTTCACAGCCGTGGGCCAGCTGACATGATGGGGTCCACACGTCAGCGACTAATAACTGCCGAAGCGGTATGCTCTGACCTGGACCGTCGGATTAAGAGATGATCGTGCGGTCGACCGTCGTCGTCGTCGACGGGAGAGGAGGACGTGCTGCGACGGCGAGGTAGGGGGTCGGCGGCGTGACGGAGCTCCGGCGATGGTCGGCGATGATGCAGGAGGGGGTTGTCGAGGATGGGGAGTGCGCTGGTACAGACGGCGGCTCCCGAGGTGGCGGCAATCATTGGCTTCGTCTGCAGCACCGCCGTGAGCTGCAGCTGTCGATTGGCGGTCTACTGGCGACGATGTGGAGGGGAGAGAGGTCGAGGAGGATCAGAAGGAAGAGTGGAGCGAGTTTGGTGTGGAAGGAGAAGGCTGAGGGGGTCTCTATTTATAGGCGAGATGGTGACCGGCGGGTGCTGTGAGGGTCGTCGACGGCGTGGCGTTTCTGGATGGCGAAGGGGCAAGCTAGGGGGTGCGCGAGGTAGGCGACGGCTAGGAGAGGCTACCGCGCGTGCTGGCGCAGCAAGGGGAGGACGAGAGCGTGCCTGCGATGATCGAGTACTCGCAGTACGGGCGCGGCAGAGCGTCGATGATGGCGACGGTGTCCTGGCGAGCGCGAGCTAGTGAGCGTGTCCAGTAGGTAGCTGGTGCAGAGGGCCGTGCGCGTGCCAAGTAAGAGAGGGATAGGAGGACGAGGGCGACGGGTCGACGTCGGGCTCTGGCGCGTCCAGAGACATGCCAGGTCGCGCTCACCGCGTGCCTGGCACGTTTTCTGGCGTGTCTCGGCTCACGCGTTCCGGCCAATGGCGCGCAAGGGTGAGGCTCGGCCGTGCACTGGCAGTGTGCTTGTGCTCCAGAGGGGCTCGTAGACATGGTGTAGGGGAGAGGAGGGGCTCAGGTCGCTTGAGTGCAAAGATGGCCGGCATGGTGCACGGCAGGGCCAAGAGTTGATCATGTCTCCACTTTAAACGAAGCAACTGGGTTGGGATGATGCAGAGAAGGTACAGGAGGGTTGATGATCACAAGGTAAAAGGGGTGGAGGCAAAAATCCAGTGGTTTATAGCATGTAACATGAATTCCAGATTATGCACACAAGGTGCTCGACACAATGGCCGCATGAAGATTTTTGTGGAATTTTGGATTTCTTTTTGGTACAACTCAAACATATAATTAAAGAGAAAGAGAGGTGGTGGTGGTGGTCATTTTGGTGGAGATTTGCAAGATTTCCAAAATGGGGTTATCTACACTTTGTTTCAAAGTCCTATTTTGTCAAATCTATACTGGTCAACCTGGTCAACATTAGCACTAATGGTCAACATGAAAGTTGTTGACCTTGACATGGTCTTGGATGACTTGGTCATAGTTGACCAAGGTTGGTTGAGGAATCAGAAGATAAATTGGGGCAAAGTGGTGAAGAAAATGAAATTGGGACAAATGACCATTATCACATGTATGTGAGTTTTGAATTAAATTTGGATTTGATTCTGGTTTATTTGATGCATTTGGGTTTGTTTGAGTTATATAAGAGTTTTAGAATCCATAGGGCAAGCAATGGTGGCCTCATATGAAGATTTGTAAAATTGCCCTTAGTGTATGTGAGTAAAAATTGGAATTATCTCCCATTTGAATTCTCTCTAATAAATTTGACTTTTGTTGACTCTAATGTGGTTCTTATTAGTTTAGAAACATTTTCCAACCATTGAATCCATTTCAAAAGGTCTTGGTCAAAGATTTGCAAAAATGGCCATAACACATAAGAGGTGATGTGTCAATTTTTATTATTTTTGAAAAGGGTTCATCTTGCTTTACTTGAACATGGGTTAGGGTCAATTTAGTGTTATAATAGGTTGAGAGATGGTTTCCCAACATTTGGTCAAGGTTTAAAGTCATAGGGCAAGAATTGGGTATTAGGGCTATGTGTCACATATGCCTCTATGCATATGTTGCATTTGATTTTAGATTTGACTTGGCTTAACCCAATTGGTGTGGTTGAGTGTTGAAATGGTATATAGGATTGATCCCTCCATTCATAACATGTATTAGGGTCAAGATTCTTAAAATCACAATTTGCTATTTTGCTCTCATATGCCTCTATGGCATTTTTAGTTCCTTTTTAATTTTCTTGGAAACCACTTGAAATTGGTTTGATAGGTACTAGGTATGGTGTATGAAGGTTTTCCAAATCTCTAAGCAAAGTAGAAAAGCTTAGGGTAAGGTTTTAATAATATATCCATAGGCACATATGCCTCTATCTTATTTAATTTCCTTTTATTTTATTTTAACTAGGATGGTGAAAGGAGGGGTGAGGTTTAGGGTTTAAGGTTATTTCAAATACTAATAACAAGCAATCATAGCAATAGCACAAGAATTAAGCAAGATCACTATGTATCACACTTAATTTAATAAAAGTTTTTGTTAGTTCCAAAATTTGGCACTAGGGAAATTCATTTGTTTTGTTTTGAGGTTTTGGGATGTTACAACTTCCCCACTGTTTTTGTGTCAAAAAAAAAAGTCCCCGCATTGACGGGTATGACTTCTCCAAGTGCCTTATGGATGGCGGAGCCAGCCTGAACATCATGTACCTGGAGACTCTAGAGAGGATGAACCTTACCAAGGAGCAGCTTAAGCACAGCATCACTGAGTTCCATGGTGTGGTTCCGGGTAAAAAGGCGAACTCCCTCGGCAGCATCAAACTTCCCGTGGCCTTCGGAGATGTTAAACATTTCCGCGAAGAGATGATCACGTTTGAAGTTGTGCCCTTCAAGAGCTCCTACCATGTCATCTTCGACAGGCCCACCTACCACAAGTTCCACGCAAGGGCGTGCTACATCTACAACAAGCTCAAGATTCCGGCCTCCGGGTCCTAACGGTATGATCACCGTATCTAGAGACTACAAGAAAAGCTCGAGACTGCGAGGAGGGCGAAGCCGCCTTTGTAGAATCAGTACTATCTGGAGAGGAGCTGCAAGGCTACAGAGCCGCGGTGGATCCGAATGAGATGCACACCACCAAGAATCAGATCTCCGAACAGAAGACCTCGTTGAAGGCCGCGATAGACACCAAGAAGGTCGACCTCAAGGAAGGCGACAGTTCCAAGAAAGTGTCTGTCGGAGCTGTCCTGGACCCCAAATAGGAGGACGCGCTCGTCGAGTTCCTACGAGCTAACATGGATATCTTTGCATGGCAACCTTCTGACATGTCCGGAGTACCAAGAGAACTCGCCGAGCACTACCTCAACATAAATCCGGGTGCAAAACCGGTGAAGCAAGCTATGCGATGCTTTTGAGACAAGAAGCGCCGTGTCATAGGGATGGAATTAGCAAAGTTACTAGAGGCAGGATTTGTAGTAGAAGTTATTCATACCGATTGGGTCGCAAACCCCGTACTTGTACCCAAAAAGAATTCTGAAATACTAAGAATGTGCATCGATTACTCCGGCTTGAATAAGCATTGCCCGAAGGATCCATATCCCCTGCTGCGCATTGACCAAGTCGTTGATTCGACGGCAGTGGCGGAACTTCTGTGTTTTCTTGACGCATATTCCGAGTATCACCAAATTCGGATGAACAAGTCCGACCAAAAAGGCGACCTCGTTCATCACACCCTTTGGCACTTACTGCTATGTCACCATTCCTTTTGGTTTGAACAATGCAGGTGCCACTTACCAACGTACGATGCACTGATGCTTGAAGGACCAAATTGGCTGGAACGTGCACGCTTACGTCGACGTCATCGCGGTCATGACCTGGAAAGGATCCGACTTGATCAGCGATCTCACGGAAACCTTTGAAAATCTCTGATGGTACAAGATGATGTTGAATCCGCTGAAGTGCATCTTTGGCGTGCCAGCCGTAAAACTCCTTGGCTTCATTGTATCTCATAGAGGCATTGAAGTAAACCCGGAAAAAATCAAGGCTATTCTGTGCATCAAGAGTCCAACTTGTCTCAAAGATGTGCAACGATTAACTGGTTGGGTTGCTGCAATCAGTAGATTTGTTAGCCGTCTTGGCGAGAAGGCACTACCTTTGTACAAACTGCTGAAGAAAACAGACAAATTTGTTTGGGACGACGTAGCATATGCAACACTTCAGGGGTTGAGGACATACTCTCTTCCCCACCTATCTTGGCAGCTCCGGATGAGTCAGAGCCTATGCTCCTCTACCTGGCAGCCTCCAACAAGGTCATAAGTCTCGTGATCGTTGTGGAGCGAAAGGAAGAAAGTCATGAGTACAGAGTCCAAAGACCAGTCTATTACATTAGCGAGGTACTGACTTAATCCAAGCAAAGATACCCTCACTTTCAGAAGCTAGCCTACAGAGTTTTCCTAGCTAGCCGGAAGCTAAGACACTACTTCCAGGAGCATCCTATGATAGTTGTGAGCAAAGCTCCATTGTCAACCATCATCAACAACTCCGACGCAACAGGGCGCGTAGCAAAGTGGGGCATAGAACTTTCTGCCTTTGACATCAACTACAAAGCTAGATCCTCGATCAAGTCCCAAGTATTGGCGGATTTCTTCGTTGATTGGATTGAACCGCTGGAGGGCACACATGTGCCGGAACCTGAAGCTTGGGTCATGCATTTTGACGGATCCAAGCAGCATCAAGGCTCGGGGGCTAGAGTTACCCTTGGTGACGCGCATGGTGTCGTCGTGGCCGCTGTATTCATACATCAAACGATCCTGATGTTGAAGAGGCTGGATCCGCTTGGTGAACCATGACAGCGTTAGGTCCTTCCCCGACAAGCCAGATTCTGTTAGCTTGCAGATCCGCCTTACTGCCCTTGTCAGCTGAGGGGACTCGGAGATATGTGGCATTTAGTCTAGGCGGGGTCTCGCTAGCGGGCCCGTCCTTGAACACCGGCAAAGTCTTCGGGCTGGCCGGATCCGAGACGTCCTTCACATAGAAGAATCCCCCGGACCAGTGCACCGACGGACTCGTGACGGTCCGGTGTGGGGGTAGATGCGGCCGGGCGGATCTTGAAGGTAATGCTCCCGCAGGTGGCGAGCGATGAAGTCCGTGGGACCGTCTCCTTCTTGACGGAGAAAAATATTGAAAAAAGGTCAAGTCAGGTGTTACCCGTAAATGACCCTCGCACAGGGTGACATGGTTGGCGATGGCGAGGACGCTGTTGGGGGAGATGTTGTGAGGTTGCAGCTTGTACGCCTCTAGGATTTCCGAGAAGAAATCGCTCGGCAGCAAGGAAAACCCGCGCTCGACCAACGCCCTGGTCAGCACCCATTCTCCGGCTTCGGGCACCGGGACCAAGGCACCCAGAACCACTCTCCAGGATCCGGGCTGCAGAAATCCCTCCGCCTCGAAGTTGCGGAGTTCGTCCTCTATGGTGGTGCAGGGCCACCATTGTCCCTTAACCTCGCCATCGCTTGGATTTCTTGGCAGCGGCCTCTTCCACCTTTTTCTCCATCTGCTTCTTTCTGGCTAAGTCCGCCGGATTAGCAGTGGCTCCCTCGATGGTCTTGTCGGATCCCTTGGATGGGTCCAGCTGGACGGGGATGAATGGTGGAGGGGCGGAGGAAATTGGCGTAGCCGCGATTGGTTCCGTCTGCGATGGAGGCGGCGTAGAAGAAGACATCTACAATTGTAGAGTTAACTAACTTAGTCGGAACTGCTGCTACACACTAGTCGTCCCTACCAAAGTTGATGAAAAAGCTCGAGGTGAAGGCTTACCGGAGATGGCTGCTGCGGTGGTCGGAGACGCTGGCGACGAGGTTTTCGGTGCGGTGGCTCACCGAAGTTAAGAACATGATGAACTCGATGCGGCGGCGCTGGCTCCGGCGGACTCCGGCACGGCGGAAGCTGGAGCTCGGTACTATGACGGGGGAGAAGGAGATTAGTGTGTGTGGTGAGGATATTTATAGGCGCGGGATGAGATTCGTGCTCCGCATCCTGTGGTCGGAACGCAAGCGTCGCACCGTTGGATGATGGACACGTGTCGAAAACCCTAGCGGTAAAAATGGCTAAGGATAAGTTACCGTTCAAATTACCCAAAAATGGCGCCAAGATTGGCGGAACCATTTGAACCTTTCAAGGTTCCGGGTAAGAATTTAAAACGACGAGCCATTATCTCTGCAAGGGAGTAACCTGGAGACTCATTGTAATAATGAAGTCGATGGATGAAGTCCCGCGGGATGAAAGATCTTTTCGGCATGCGAGGTGGAAAGGGAAGTTTCATGAAGTCGGAGTTCTTCAAGTTTCCCCATGTTACCAAGAGGTTTCTTGGATATGAAGATCACGAACAAGGCGGAAACAAGATGTGAATCTCGGAGAACTATGAGGGCTACTGTTGTGGGTACACTTCATGGGTGTACCATCGACAGTGCCTAGATCTGGCAAGCCCATGTGGCCCATAGACGGTGATGGTGGCGTGTGGCCCATCGGGCGGCCCAGCTGTTGTAGATCAAGATGGATGAAGTCCAGCCCAGGAACAAGGAGCCGGATCCACTGACCAACTCTGGAAGTCGTATCCGGACTGGCCCATCAGGGGTAGCCGGATCCAGTACGGCGTATAAGGGAAGGCGGATCCTTGACGTGCACGGTAATGTAATATTCCGTAGTTAGGCGACTTGTATTCCGGCTAGGACTCTCCGTTTAAACCCTAGATCCGGGCGCCTTTATAAGCCGGATCCTGGGAGCCCTAGAGGCAGAACCACAACTCATTGTAACAACGCGAAAGCGCCCAGATAATTCCAGACAAGTAGCAGAAGGCCATGTCATCGTGCAGGTGTTCCGAAGCTGGGTAAATCGCGTACCACCGTCCCGAGGACTCTCCGTCTGATGGCCCCTACTTCTTCTCTCCCTCGTGAGGATCCCTCCTCCGAGGTACCGTCGAATAGACAACGACATCGCATGTCCTCATTCCTCAATGTGCTCCTCGGGGACGCTCCCATCTGGGCTCCCCCAAGCATCGTGCATGGACAGGGTGCCCGTGAAGGAGATATGCCCTAGAGGCAATAATAAAGTGGTTATTATTTATATCTTTATGTTTATGATAAATGTTTATATATCATGCTATAATTGTATTAACCGAAACATTAGTACATGTGTGATATGTAGACAAACAAAGAGTCCCTAGTATGCCTCTTAACTAGCTTGTTGATTAATGGATGATTAGTTTCATAATCATGAACATTGGATGTTATTAATAACAAGGTTATATCATTGTATGAATGATGTAATGGACACACCCAATTAAGCGTAGCATAAGATCTCGTCATTAAGTTATTTGCTATAAGCTTTTGATACGTCCAAAACGTATCTACTTTCCCGAACACTTTTGCTATTGTTTTGCCTCTAATTTGTGTATTTTGGATGCAACTAACACGGACTAACGCTGTTTTCAGCGAAGCATTCCGGTGTCTCGTTTTTGTGCGAAATCCAACTTTCGGGGAAAAACCTCGGGATTTTGACGAAAGGGCCTATTTTCCCAGAATACTGACGGAGCCAGAAGGACAAGTAAGGTGGATGCCCGAGGGCCCCACACCATAGGGCGGCGCGGCCCAGGGGGGCCCGCGCGGCCATGTGGTGTAGCCCCCTCGGCTGGCCTCCGACGCCCTCCTTCGGACTACTTATTCGCCTCGACCTAAAAACGCACGGGGAGAAGTGGAAGTCGCCAGAAACCCTCCAGAACGCCGCCACATCGCGAAACTCCGTCTCGGGAGCCAGAAGTCTCCGTTCTGGCACTCCGCCGGGACGGGGAGTTGGAGGAGATCATCACGCCATCAACCGCCAACGCCTCTCCATCAACCAGCCATGCTTCCCCCATCCATGTGTGAGTAATTCCCCCGCTGTAGGCCGAAGGGGATGGTAGGGATTGGATGAGATTGGTCATGTAATAGCATAATATTGTTAGGGCATAGTGCCTAGTGTCCGTAGATGGTACTTTTATGATATTGTTGCAACTTGTTATGCTTAATGCTTGTCACTAGGGCCCGAGTGCCATGATCTCAGATCTGAACATGTTATTGATTCATGAAGATATTCGTTGTTTATGATCTTACCCGCAAGTTGTATACACATATCGCTGTCCGGAACCAATGGCCCCGAAGTGACGAAATTGGGACAACGGAGGGGATGGTAGCGATGTGAGGATCACATGTGTTCACGGAATGTTAATGCTTTGCTCCGGTACTCTATTAAAAGGAGTACCTTAATATCCGATAGTTTCCCTTGAGGCCGGCTGCCACAGGCTGGTAGGACAAAAGATGTTGTGCAAGTTTCTCATTGCGAGCACGTACGACTATAATTGGAACACATGCCTATTGATTGATTAGTACTTGGATACCGTTTTATTATTATCTGCAAATGCCCTGCTATGATTGTTACATGAGTTTCTCTCATCCATGCAACGCCCGACATCGAGTCCCCGTGCCTACGGTATTTTAATCCTGCTTGTTTACTAAAATCACTACTCTCTGTCTTTGTTACTCTGCTGCTCGTTATTTCACTACTGCTACTCCTATAAAACTGTTACTTCTTGATAAACTCTTGCGAGCAAGTACAGTTTCCGAGTGCGACTGAATTGACAACTCCGTTGTTAAGGCTTTCAAGTGTTCTTTGTCTCCCCTTGTGTCGAATCAATAAATTGGGTAATACTTCCCTCGAAGAGCTATTGCGATCCCCTATACTTGTGGGTCATCAAGACTATTTTCACAGCGCCGTTGCCGGGAGCATAGCTTTATTTGGAAGTTCACTTGGATTGATATTGTTCGTTGCAAATTCTCCATCATGGGTAAAACTCGCGATACTAAGGTCGCCATATTACCATCCACTACAAGAAAAGGTACAACTCTGAGTACCTCTGCTGCTCTTGATTCACCATCTGTGATTGATAAACTTGTTTCACCGCCACATGCTTCAAATGCTGGTACTTCTGCTGAATCCGAAAACTCTCATAATATTGATAATATTTCTGCTGTGCTTGATGATAGTGGTTCATTGGGAACTTTTCTAGATGCTTCAATTGCTAGATCTAGACAAATTGAAAATGCTGAAACTCCGATGTTACTACACCCGTTAATTCACACTGAACTTGAATACTCTAGTGATGATCTTGATGAAGATTATGTGGAACTTGATGATGATTTTATTGAAAAATGCCATGCTACTACGATGCAAGAAAAATTAAAAAGTTGCTTGCGAACATACTATTAGATATAAAGCTGTCTCCTCGATCCTAAATTTGCCACATCTCCTATAAACATTAGGGATAAAGATTATGATTTTTCTCTTGATCTATCTCATATAGCTATTGTTGAGAAAACACCCTTTTGTGGTACTGAAAAGAAAGTCGCTGTTGAACACATGATCGAGTTATCTACTTTGAGTAGCTTGTTTTCTGATGATGTTAAGAAGCGTACTTACTTTGTTGCTAAAATCTTTCCATTCTCATTAAAGGATGACGCTAAAACTTGGTATAATAGTTTGCCACCTAGCTCTATTAAAAGTCCAAAAGAATTGCTTGTTGTTTTCTTTCGGAAATACTTTCTCGCTAGTGCTCAACATGCTGCTTTGCGAGAGAGTTTATAATTTTGATCGGGGAGATGAAGAGAAATTGCCCGAGGCTTGGGCGAGATTTTGCTCTCTTATTAGAGCTCGCCCGACCATGATTTAGAAAAGCATGATTTACTTGATATATTTTATAGTGGACTAACCATTGAGTCTAGGGCATACCTGGATAGTTGTCTTGGTTGTGTTTTCGGGAAAAGAACTCCGGACGAAGTTGAAGAATTATTGGCTAAAATAGGCCGGAATTATGATGATTGGACTACGCTTCGAACCAACTCCAACGCCAATAGTGAAGAAGAGGGGTTTAATTAAATTGAATGATGAAGATATGAGGGAAGCTAAGAAGTCTCTCAGGGAGAAAGGTATTAAAACTGAAGATGTGAAGAATCTACCTCCCATAGAAGATATATGTGAGATAATTCCCCCTTCATCCATGATTGAGGTAAACTCCCTTCAACGCTTTACTTAGATGAGTTTGATAATTATATTGTTAAGCAAGAAAATTTTAATATGAGAGTAGAGAATCATCTAATGGAAAATTCTCAAGCTATTAGTCAATTGCATGATATTGTGGAGAGAACCTCCAATGATGTTAAGATGCTTGTTAAACATTTTCATATGGTTCAAACTCAAATTGATCAACTCACTAAAGTGCAAAATGACTTGTTAGGAAATAATGCTAAAGAAAAACATGCTTATGAAGTAACAACTAGAGGTGGTGTCTCTACCCGGGATCCTCTATATCCCGAAGGGCATCCCAAAAGAATTGAACAAGATTCTCAACAAACTAAAACTAGTGCTCCATCTAAGAAAAAGAAGAAGAAACATAAAAATGTTGTAGAATCCTCACGAACCTGCTAATGATCCTAATAGTATTTCTATTTCGATGCTGAAACTGAAAGTGGTAATGAACATGATAAAGATAATGATAAGAATGATACTCACGATAAAGAAGAGGTTGAAGAAGAACCTGAAAAGCATGCTAAAAATAAAAAGTATACTAAAGAAGATTTTATTGCTTGAGAAACATGGTAATGAAAGAGAACCTTGGGTGCAAAAGCAAATGCCTTTTCCTGCTAAGAAACTAAAATCAAAGGAAGAAGAACACTATAATAAATTTTGTGATTGGATGAAACCTTTATTCTTGCAAATCCCTTTGGTCGATGCTATTAAATTGCCTCCTTATTCAAAGTATATGAAAGATATTGTTACTAACAAAAGGAAAATCCCCAATGAGGAAATTTCCACTATGCTTGCTAATTACTCTTTCAATGGCAAAGTTCCAAAGAAGTTGGGCGACCCGGGTATACCTACTATTCCTTGTTCTATTAAGAATAATTATGTTAAAACTGCTCTATGTGACTTGGGCGCCGGTGTTAGTGTTATGCCTTTTTCTCTTTATAAGAGACTTTACTTAGATAAGTTGATACCTACTGATATATCTTTGCAAATGGCTGATAAATCTACTTGCTATTCCTGTTGGTATATGTGAGGATGTTCCTGTTCAAGTTACTAATAGCGCTTGATATTAAGCGATTTTGTTGTGTTGGAAATGCCTGAAGATGATAATATGTCTATTATTCTTGGGAGACCTTTTCTTAACACCGCGGGGGCTGTTATTGATTGCAATAAAGGAAAGGTTACTTTCAATGTTGATGATAAGGAACACACCGTCTATTTCCCCAAGAGGATTGAAAAAGCGTGCGGAGTTAATACTATTTCTCATGTGAGAACTATCAAAGTGGGAACCATCGATTGTCCTATATATGAGCCTAAAGAAGAATATCAAACTCTTGTGATTGGATCCATATCAATACAATTCAAGGTAACATGATTGATTTGAGGTTTATTTCTTCATATGCTATGTAAAATTTATTTGGTGGCAAGACTTGATCAACCTTGTTAACAAATACCTTTTATATGCATAGAGGAGGTAAACAACATCTCTTTCTTCCTCCACTTGCTTTAGTTGTCTGTAGCATTTTTAATTTGCAAAGTTTCTTAGTTGATTTGAGATTTCAAAAAATTTCCTGGCCGGTAATAATAAACTTAATACCCGAAATGTGCATTTTTCAAAGTTTTCAAAAATTCGCGAAAATTACACCGTTGGTCCTATTTTTCGACGAGGCACTGGGAGCACCGAGAGGATGACCTGTGGGGCACCACAGGATGCCACACCACGGCCGGCGCGGCCGAGGAGGTGGGCGCGCCACCATGTGGTGTGGGCCCCTCCTTGCCCCACTATCTCATCTCTTTCTCCCGGCACATCTTCTCTCTCCCGAAAAAACTCGAACCAACTTTCTCTCACTCGCGTTTTTGCTCAAGAGCTCAGGATTTTTCGATCTCTTTGCTCGGCCCAGTTTTCGTTTGAAATTTGGCACATTTGCTCTCCGGTATGTGACTCCTTCGATTATCCAAATAGAATTTTGTTTGGTTGAGTATATCTTGAATATTTTGCTGATGTAGGTAACATGTTTAGTGAGCTTGCATGCTTGTTCTAAGTGGTAGAAACTAGTTTTGATGCATGATTAGTACTCTAGCAAGTTCCTATGGTAGTCTCCCTCAATTATATGTCACCAAATCAAGTTTTATATTGTTTGTTGAAAATTTCAGAAAATGGAAGGAGGTAGGCACCAACTCAACCAACATGAGTTGGAGGTGCCACTGAGAGTTCACCGGGAAGAAGGAGTATATCCCACTTACTATCCGTGTGCGGATTTCATGAGAAGTGCAGGGATTTTGCAGGACGTCCAAAATTTAATCTCTCGTGCAGGATTGGATGATTTTGTTGATGGGGAACCATGCCAATATGTGAAGCTGACTATGTCGGTAGTGCAAGATTTTAAATTCAATTGGTCACAATCTAACCCCATGGTTCGGTACAAAATTTATAATAAAATTGTCAACTTGCCATTCAGTGATTTTTGTGCAGCAATCAGAGTGCCGCAATGGGGATCATGCGAGAAGATAAAGGGATCGCCGCAAGAGCTCTTGGACCTCTTCAAGATGATTTGTCATGGAAGAAGCTTCTCAGAGGATGATGGGAGGATTGGTCAGTCACGGAAAGTGCAGTTAATGCATACATCGAGGGAGGAAGCCATCGTGCACGAGACAACACGGATGAGGTCGAGGAACACCTCGACTCGTCATCCGATGCAGCAAGCTCTTCGCATCCACACAGTTGGGCATGAGGAGCCTCCACGCTTTTCTTCTGCATCGGCACCTTATTACGACTACTCCATGTATGATCCACGGCGTGGAACCCGGACCCTCGATGGGGTTGAACTCCACTTAGGCCAAAAGCCTAAGCTTGGGGGAGGTATACCGGCATCACTCATTCTTTGCATATTATGGTTGCTGGATACTTGTATATACTTGTTTAGTCTCTTTGAGTGGTTTTCTAATGAGAGGAAGATGATATTTGGGGAAGTGCTGCCTGAAAAACAGATTACTGGGCTGTTACCAGTAAAAATTGTGCGCACAGCCAGAACGTTATTTTGAGCTGCCAATTTTTGTGCATGTTCCCCAGGTTGTTATCTAACTTTCATTAGTTGAACACTTTTCGAGCTGAGCAACGTAAGATTTTTGTAAAAATCGATTTCTGTACTGCTGTCAGGTTTTGG
>NC_061511.1:100485058-100503506 GCF_022539505.1 Lolium rigidum
TTCAATACAATAATCTCATGAGCTGCCTTACATGATTGAGATTCATATGATGATGCTTGTAATCTAGATGTCATTATGCTAGTCAAGTGGATTTTACTTATGTGATCTCCGGAGACTCCTTGTCCCACGTGTGTAAAGGTGACGAGTGTGTGCACCGTGTGGGTCTCTTAGGCTATATTTCATAGAATACTTATTCAACTGTTATGAATGGCATAGTGAAGTGCTTATTTATATCCCTTTACGATTGCAATGTGTTTTGTATCACAATTTATCTGTGTGCTACTCTAGTGATGTTATTAAAGTAGTTTATTCCTCACTGCACGGTGTAATGGTGACGGTGTGTGCATCGTGTAGTACTTGGCGTAGGCTATGATTGTGATCTCTTGTAGATTATGAAGTTAACTATTGCTATGATGGTATTGATGTGATCTATGCCTCCTTTCGTAGTGTGATGGTGACGAGTGTGCATGCTATGTTAGTACTTGGTTTGGTTATGTTGATCTGTCATGCACTCTAAGGTTATTTAAACATGAACATCGAATATCGTGGAGCTTGTTAACTCCGGCATTGAGGGTTCGTGTAATCCTACACAGTTAGTGGTGTTCATCATCCAACAAGAGAGTGTAGAGTCTAGCATCTATCTATTTATTCTGTCATGTGATCAATGTTGAGAGTGTCCACTAGTGAAAGTATGCTCCCTAGGCCTTGTTCCTAAATACTTCTACCGCTTGCTTGTTTCTTGTTTTCTTCGCATACGTACTTCTGCAATATTACCACCATCAACTACACGCCAGCAAGCACTTTTCTGTCGCCGTTACTACTGCTTATACTTATTCATACCACATGTATTTCACTATCTCTTCGCCGAACTAGTGCACCTATTAGGTGTGTTGGGGACACAAGAGACTTCTTGCTTTGTGGTTGCAGGGTTGCATGAGAGGGATATCTTTGACCTCTTCCTCCACTGAGTTCGATAAACCTTGGGTGATCCACTTAAGGGAAACTTGCTGCTGTTCTACAAACCTCTCGCTCTTGCGGGCCCAACAACTGTCTACAAGAATAGAAGCACCGTAGACATCAAGCTATTTTCTGGCGCCGTTGCGGGGAGGAAAGGTAAACGGCACTCACACACCGGCAACCCCGGCAACTAAGCTATTTTCTGGCGCCGTTGCCGGGGAGGAAAGGTAAAAGGTACTCACACTCCGGATCTCGGCTACTAAGCTATTTTCGCCGTTGTAAGTACTCGAAGCTATTTCCTTTAGATCCTGCAATTGCATCTTTTTGTTTCTTGTTTACACTAGTTTGGCATAATGGACAACAATGAGCTTCTTATTCTATTTCCTGATTTAAGACATGGATGGTTTGATGCGAAAATTAAAAAACCTATGGGATCTTATTTGCATGCTGGTAGTAATATTAGTATGAACGCTTTGAACACCATTGTTGATAATGATATAGAAAGTTCTAAGCTTGGGGAAGCTGGCTTTGATGAGCATGATATTTTTAGTCCCCCAAGCATTGAGGAGAAAATTTACTTTGATGATACTTTGCCTCCTATTTATGATAATTATAATGATAGTGGTCTTTTGGTGCCACCTACTATGGAGAGTAAATTTTATTGTGATTATACTATGCCTCCTACACTTGATGAGAATAATAATGATAGCTACTTTGTTGAATTTGCTCCCACTACAACTAATAAAATTGATTATGCCTATGTGGAGGGTAATGATACTTTTATGCATGTGAATAAAGATGTTTTATGTGATACTTATATTGTTGAGTTTGCTCATGTTGCTACTGAAAGTTATTATGAGAGAGGAAAATATGGTGGTAGAAATTTTCATGTTACTAAAACACCTCTCTATGTGCTGAAATTTTTGAAGTTACACTTGTTTTATATTTCTATGCTTGTTGCATCATGCTTCATGAATTTGTTTATTTACAAGATTCCTTTTCATAGGAAGCATGTTAGGCTTAAATTTGTTTTGAATTTGCCTCTTTATGCTCTCTTTTGCTTCAAATACTATTTCTTGCGAGTGCATCATTAAAGCTACTTGAGCCCATCTTAATGGCTATAAAGAAAGAACTTCTTGGGAGATAACCCATGTGTTTATTTTGCTACAGTACTTTTATTTTGTATTTGAGTCTTGGAAGTTGTTTACTACTGTAGCAACCTCTCCTTATCTTAGTTGTGTGTTTTGTTGTGCCAAGTAAAGTCTTTGATAGTAAGGTTCATACTAGATTTGGATTGCTACGCGATAATGATTTCTTTCTGCTGTCACGAATTTCGACCTGCCTCTCTGTAGGTAGCTCAGAAAAATATGCCAATTTACGTGCGTGATCCTCAGATATGTACTCAACTTACATTAAATTTGGGCATTTTCATTTGAGCAAGTCTGGTGCCTCGATAAAATCCATCTTTACGGACTGTTCTATTTTGACAGATTCTGCCTTTTATTTCGCATTGCCTCTTTTGCTATGTTGGATGAATTTCTTTGATCAATTAATGTCCAGTAGCTTTATGCAATGTCCAGAAGTGTAAAAATGATTGTTTCACCTCTGAACATGTGAATTTTTATTGTGCACTAACCCTCTAATGAGTTTGTTTCGAGTTTGGTGTGGAGGAAGTTTTCAAGGGTCAAGAGAGGAGGATGATATACTACGATCAAGGAGAGTGAAAGCTCTAAGCTTGGGGATGCCCCGGTGGTTAATCCCTGCATATTTCAAGAATACTCAAGCATCTAAGCTTGGGGATGCCCAAGGCATCCCCTTCTTCATCAACAAATTATCAGGTTCCTTCTCTTGAAACTATATTTTTATTCGGTCACATCTTATGTACTTTACTTGGAGCGTCGGTTTGTTTTTGTTTTTGTTTGTGTTTGAATAAATTCATGCTTGTGTGGGAGAGAGACACGCTCCGCTGGTTCATATGAACACATGTGTTCTTAGCTTTTAATATTCATGGCGAAGGTTGAATCTTCTTCGTTAAATTGTTATATGGTTGGAATCGGGAAATGCTACATGTAGTAATTCTAAAATGTCTTGAATAATTTGATACTTGGCAATTGTTGTGCTCATGTTTAAGCTCTTGCATCATATACTTTGCTCCCATTAATGAAGAAACGCCTAGAGCTTGCTAAATTTGGTTTGCATATTTGGTCTCTCTAAAGTCTAGATAATTTCTAGTATTGAGTTTTGAACAACAAGGAAGACGGTGTAGAGTCTTATAATGTTTTCAATGTGTCTTTTATGTGAGTTTTGTTGCACCGGTTCATCCTTGTGTTTGTTTCAAATAACCTTGCTAGCCTAAACCTTGTATCGAGAGGGAATACTTCTCATGCATCCAAAATCCTTGAGCCAACCACTATGCCATTTGTGTCCACCATACCTACCTACTACATGGTATTTCTCCGCCATTCCAAAGTAAATTGCTTGAGTGCTACCTTTAAATAATTCAAAATTTATCACCTCTGATTTGTGTCAATGTTTTATAGCTCATGAGGAAGTATGTGGTGTTTATCTTTCATTCTTGTTGGGCAACTTTCACCAATGGACTAGTGGCTTCATCCGCTTATCCAATAATTTTGCAAAAAGAGTCGGCAATGGGATTCCCAGTCCCAAATTAATTAACCTAAATAGACACTCCTCCATGGTATGTGATTGTTGGACGGCACCCGAAGGATTCGGTTAGCCATGGCTTGAGAAAGCAAAGGTGGGGAGAAGTGTCATCATAATAAAACTAAAATAAAAAAGGCACTCCTTCATGGTATGAGATTGTTGGCAGGCACCGAGGATTCGGTTAGCCATGGTTTGTGAAAGAAAGGTTGGAAGGAGTGCCACCCAAAAATAAAAATAATTCATGGGAGCCGCTCTTTGAAGGTTTGTACGGCAAGGGGGTTAGAGTGCCCACTACCATTCGTTGACAACAACAAACACCTCTCAAAATTTTACTTTTATGCTCTCTTTATGTTTTCAAAACCAAAGCTCTAGCACAAATATAGCAATCAATGCTTCCCTCTGCGAAGGGCCTTTCTTTTACTTTTATGTTGAGTCGGTTCACCTATCTCTCTCCACCTCAAGAAGCAAACACTTGTGTGAAGCTGTGCATTGATTCCTACATACTTGCATATTGCATTTGTTATATTACTCTATGTTGACAATTATCCATGAGATATACATGTTACAAGTTGAAAGCAACCGCTGAAACTTAATCTTCCTTTGTGTTGCTTCAATACCTCTACTTTAAATTATTGCTTTATGAGTTAACTCTTATGCAAGACTTATTGATGCTTGTCTTGAAGTGCTATTCATGAAAAGTCTTTGCTTTATGATTCATTTGTTTACTCATGTCATTACCATTGTTTTGATCGCTGCATTCATTACATGTGTTTACAATAGTATGATCAAGGTTATGATGGCATGTCACTCCGGAAATTATCTTTGTTTTCGTTTACCTGGCTGGGACGAGCAGGAACTAAGCTTAGGGATGCTGATACGTCTCCGACGTATCGATAATTTCTTATGTTCCATGCCACATTATTGATGATATCTACATGTTTTATGCATACTTTATGTCATTATTATGCGTTTTCCGGAACTAACCTATTGACGAGATGCCGAAGGGCCGGTTCTGTTTTCTGCTGTTTTTGGTTCCGAAATCCTAGTAAGGAAATATTCTCGGAATCGGACGAAATCAAGGCCCAGCATCCTATTTTTCCACGAAGCTTCCAGAACACCCGAGAGTCGCCGGAGGGCGGCCGCTGGCCCCCGGATGACGGGGCGGCGTGGCCTAGGGGGCGCCCCCTAGTGTGTCACCGCCTCGTCGACCCTCCGACTCCGCCTCTTCGCCTATATAAAGGTCACTGACCTAAAATCTCGATACGGAAAAGCCACGGTACGAGAAACCTTCCAGAGCCGCCGCCATCGCGAAGCCAAGATCTGGGGGACAAGAGTCTCTGTTCCGGCACGCCGCCGGGACGGGGAAGTGCCCCGGAAGGCTCCTCCATCGACACCACCGCCATCTCCATCAACGCTGCTTGTCTCCCATGAGGAGGAGTAGTTCTCCATCGAGGCTCGGGGCTGTACCGGTAGCTATGTGGTTAATCTCTCTCCTATGTGCTTCAATACAATAATCTCATGAGCTGCCTTACATGATTGAGATTCATATGATGATGCTTGTAATCTAGATGTCATTATGCTAGTCAAGTGCATTTTACTTATGTGATCTCCGGAGACTCCTTGTCCCACGTGTGTAAAGGTGACAGTGTGTGCACCGTGTGGGTCTCTTAGGCTATATTTCACAGAATACTTATTCACTGTTATGAATGGCATAGTGAAGTGCTTATTTATATCCCTTTATGATTGCAATGTGTTTTGTATCACAATTTATCTGTGTGCTACTCTAGTGATGTTATTAAAGTAGTTTATTCCTCCTGCACGGTGTAATGGTGACAGTGTGTGCATCGTGTAGTACTTGGCGTAGGCTATGATTGTGATCTCTTGTAGATTATGAAGTTAACTATTGCTATGATGGTATTGATGTGATCTATGCCTCCTTTCGTAGTGTGATGGTGACAGTGTGCATGCTATGTTAGTACTTGGTTTGGTTATGTTGATCTGTCATGCACTCTAAGGTTATTTAAACATGAACATCGAATATTGTGGAGCTTGTTAACTCCGGCATTGAGGGTTCGTGTAATCCTACACAGTTAGTGGTGTTCATCATCCAACAAGAGAGTGTAGAGTCTAGCATCTATCTATTTATTCTGTCATGTGATCAATGTTGAGAGTGTCCACTAGTGAAAGTATGCTCCCTAGGCCTTGTTCCTAAATACTTCTACCGCTGCTTGTTTACTGTTTTACTGCATCTGTACTTCCTACAATATTACCACCATCAACTACACGCCAGCAAGCACTTTTCTGGCGCCGTTACTACTGCTTATACTTATTCATACCACCTGTATTTCACTATCTCTTCGCCGAACTAGTGCACCTATTAGGTGTGTTGGGGACACAAGAGACTTCTTGCTTTGTGGTTGCGAGGTTGCATGAGAGGGATATCTTTGACCTCTTCCTCCCTGAGTTCGATAAACCTTGGGTGATCCACTTAAGGGAAACTTGCTGCTGTTCTACAAACCTCTGCTCTTGGAGGCCCAACACTGTCTACAAGAATAGAAGCACCCGTAGACATCAAGACTCTAGAGAGGATGAACCTTACCAAGGAGCAGCTTAAGCACAGCATCACTGAGTTCCATGGTGTGGTTCCGGGTAAAAAGGCGAACTCCCTCGGCAGCATCAAACTTCCCGTGGCCTTCGGAGATGTTAAAAAATTCCGCGAAGAGATGATCACGTTTGAAGTTGTGCCCTTCAAGAGCTCCTACCATGTCATCTTCGACAGGCCCACCTACCACAAGTTCCACGCAAGGGCGTGCTACATCTACAACAAGCTCAAGATTCCGGGTCCTAACGGTATGATCACCGTATGTAGAGACTACAAGAAAAGCTCGAGACTGCGAGGAGGGCGAAGCCGCCTTTGTAGAATCAGTACTATCTGGAGAGGATCTGCAAGGCTACAGAGCCGCGGTGGATCCGAATGAGATGCACACCACCAAGAATCAGATCTCCGAACAGAAGACCTCATTGAAGGCCGCGGTAGACACCAAGAAGGTCGACCTCAAGGAAGGCGACAGTTCCAAGCAAGTGTCTGTCGGAGCTGTCCTGGACCCCAAATAGGAAGACGCGCTCGTCGAGTTCCTACGAGCTAACATGGATATCTTTGCATGACAACCTTCTGACATGTCCGGAGTACCAAGAGAACTCGCCGAGCACTACCTCAACATAAATCCGGGTGCAAAACCGGTGAAGCAAGCTATGCGATGCTTTTGAGACAAGAAGCGCCGTGTCATAGGGATGGAATTAGCAAAGTTACTAGAGGCAGGATTTGTAGTAGAAGTTATCCATACTGATTGGGTCGCAAACCCCGTACTTGTACCCAAAAAGAATTCTGAAATACTAAGAATGTGCATCGATTACTCCGGCTTGAATAAGCATTGCCCGAAGGATCCGTTTCCCCTGCTGCGCATTGACCAAGTCGTTGATTCGACGGCAGTGGCGGAACTTCTGTGTTTTCTTGACGCATATTCCGGGTATCACCAAATTCGGATGAACAAGTCCGACCAAAAAGGCGACCTCGTTCATCACACCCTTTGGCACTTACTGCTATGTCACCATTCCTTTTGGTTTGAACAATGCAGGTGCCACTTACCAACGTACGATGCACTGATGCTTGAAGGATCAAATTGGCTGGAACGTGCACGCTTACGTCGACGTCATCGCGGTCATGACCCGGAAAGGATCCGACTTGATCAGCGATCTCACGGAAACCTTTGAAAATCTCCGATGGTACAAGATGATGTTGAATCGGCTGAAGTGTGTCTTTGGCGTGCCAGCCGGAAAACTCCTTGGCTTCATTGTATCTCATAGAGGCATTGAAGTAAACCCGGAAAAAATCAAGGCTATTATGTGCATCAAGAGTCCAACTTGTCTCAAAGATGTGCAACGATTAACTGGTTGGGTTGCTGCAATCAGTAGATTTGTTAGCCGTCTTGGCGAGAAGGCACTACCTTTGTACAAACTGCTGAAGAAAACAGACAAATTTGTTTGGGACGACGTAGCATATGCAACACTTCAGGGGTTGAAGGACATACTCTCTTCCCCACCTATCTTGGCAGCTCCGGATGAGTCAGAGCCTATGCTCCTCTACCTGGCAGCCTCCAACAAGGTCATAAGTCTCGTGATCATTGTGGAGCGAAAGGAAGAAGGTCATGAGTACAGAGTCCAAAGACCAGTCTATTACATTAGCGAGGTACTGACGTAATCCAAGCAAACATACCCTCACTTTCAGAAGCTAGCCTATAGAGTTTTCCTGGCTAGCCGGAAGCTAAGACACTACTTCCAGGAGCATCCTATGACAGTTGTGAGCAAAGCTCCATTGTCAACCATCATCAACAACTCCGACGCAACAGGGCGCGTAGCAAAGTGGGGCATAGAACTTTCTGCCTTTGACATCAACTACAAAGCCAGATCCTCGATCAAGTCCCAAGTATTGGAGGATTTCTTCGTTGATTGGATTGAACCGCTGGAGGGCACACATGTGCCGGAACCTGAAGCTTGGGTCATGCATTTTGACGGATCCAAGCAGCATCAAGGCTCGGGGGCTAGAGTTACCCTTGGTGGCGCGCATGGTGTCGTCGTGGACGCTGTATTCATACATCAAACGATCCTGATGTTGAAGAGGCTGGATCCGCTTGGTGAACCATGATAGCGTTAGGTCCTTCCCCGACAAGCCAGATTATGTTAGCTTGCAGATCCACCTTACTGCCCTTGTCAGCTGAGGGGACTCGGAGATATGTGGCATTTAGTCTAGGAGGGGGTCTCGCTAGCGGGCCCGTCCTTGAACACCGGCAAAGTCTTCGGGCTGGCCGGATCCGAGACGTCCTTCACATAGAAGAATCCCCCGGACCAGTACCTGACGGACTCGTGACGGTCCGTGTGGGGGTAGATGCGGCCGGGCGGATCTTGAAGGTAATGCTCCCGCAGGTGGCGAGCGATGAAGTCCGTGGGACCGTCTCCTTCTTGACGGAGAAAAATATTGAAAAAAGGTCAAGTCAGGTGTTACCCGTAAATGACCCTCGCACAGGGTGACATGGTTGGCGATGGCGAGGACGCTGTTGGGGGAGATGTTGTGAGGTTGCAGCTTGTACGCCTAGAGGATTTCCGAGAAGAAATCGCTCGGCAGCAAGGAAAACCGCGCTTGACCAACGCCCTGGTCAGCACCCATTCTCCGGCTTCGGGCGCCGGGACCAGGGAACCCGGAACCACTCTCCAGGATCCGGGCTGCAGAAATCCCTCCGCCTCGAAGTTGCGGAGTTCGTCCTCTATGGTGGTGTAGGGCCACCATTGTCCCTTAACCTCGCCTTCGCGAGATAGGGCCTTTGATTTCTTGGCAGCGGCCTCTTCCACCTTTTTCTCCATCTGCTTCTTTTTGGCTAAGTCCACCGGATTAGCAGTGGCTCCCTCGATGGTCTTGTCGGATCCCTTGGAAGGGTCCAGCTGGACGGGGATGAATGGTGGAGGGGCGTAGGAAATTGGCGTAGCCGCGATTGGTTCCGTCTGCGATGGAGGCGGCGTAGAAGAAGACATCTACAATTGCAGAGTTAACTAACTTAGTCGGAACTGCTGCTACACACTAGTCGTCCCTACCAAAGTTGATGAAAAAGCTCGAGGTGAAGGCTTACCGGAGATGGCTGCTGCGGTGGTCGGAGACGCTAGCGACGAGGTTTTCGGTGCGGTGGCTCGCCGAAGTTAAGAACATGATGAACTCGATGCGGCGGCGCTGGCTCCGGCGGACTCCGGCACAGCGGAAGCTGGAGCTCGGTGGCGGCGCCCGAGTGAGAGGTGAAAACGGGGGAGAAGGAGATTAGTGTGTGCGGTGAGGATATTTATAGGCGCGGGATGAGATTCGTGCTCCGCATCCTGTGGTCGGAACGCAAGCATCGCACCGTTGGATGATGGACACGTGTCGAAAACCCTAGCGGTAAAAATGGCTAAGGATAAGTTACCGTTCAAATTACCCAAAAATGGCGCCAAGATTGGCGGAACCATTTGAACCTTTCAAGGTTCCGGGTAAGAATTTAAAACAACGAGCCATTATCTCTGCAGGGGAGTAACCTGGAGACTCATTGTAATAATGAAGTCGATGGATGAAGTCCCACGGGATGAAAGATCTTTTCGGCATGCGAGGTGGAAAGGGAAGTTTCATGAAGTCGGAGTTCTTCAAGTTTCCCCATGTTACCAAGAGGTTTCTTGGATATGAAGATGACGAACAAGGCGGAAACAAGATGTGAATCTCGGAGAACTATGAGGGCTACTGTTGTGGGTACACTTCATGGGTGTACCATCGACAGTGCCTAGATCTGGCAAGCCCATGTGGCCCATAGACGGTGATGGTGGCGTGTGGCCCATCGGGCGGCCCAGTTGCTGTAGATCAAGATGGATGAAGTCCAGCCCAGGAACAAGGAGCCGGATCCACTGACCAACTCTGGAAGTCGTATCCGGACTGTCCCATCAGGGGTAGCCGGATCCAGTACGGCGTATAAGGGAAGGCGGATCCTTGACGTGCACGGCAATGTAATATTCCGTAGTTAGGCGACTTGTATTCCGGCTAGGACTCTCCGTTTAAACCCTAGATCCGGGCGCCTTTATAAGCCGTATCCTGGGAGCCCTAGAGGCAGAACCACAACTCATTGTAACAACGCGAAAGCGCCCAGATAATTCCAGACAAGTAGCAGAAGGCCATGTCATCGTGTAGGTGTTCCGAAGCTGGGTAAATCGCGTACCACCGTCCCGAGGACTCTCCGTCTGATGGCCCCTACTTCTTCTCTCCCTCGTGAGGATCCCTCCTCCGAGGTACCGTCGAATAGACAACGACATCGCATGTCCTCATTCCTCAATGTGCTCCTCGGGGACGCTCCCATCTGGGCTCCCCCAAGCATCATGCATGGACAGGGTGCCCGCTGGTCCTGGCCTTCCACCTTAGCATCCTCCGCATGGGGATACACCACTATATTTCCAAAGACATCAAACTTGACCTCAAGATCCTTCTCCGTTCCCAGTTCATTCTACATCTAGCACACACACACACACACACCTCCACCTGCGCTACCAAGAACGTATCGGCCGACATGGCCAAATCCAGGGCAAATCATGAACCAGCGCAGAAGTGAAACCGAGGTACTCACCAGCCGCCGAAGAAGACCGCAAAGCCGAGGAATCCACTCCAGAAGCCGGTGGTGCCGACCCGCGCAAAAATGATGGGCCATTGGGGTAAGCGCAACAGCTCCAATCAAGCTCTCCCCTTCCCGATCTTCCTTTGTCGATCGCTGTTCTAGCGTGGGTGGGAGGGTGAGGAGGCGTGTGCGGGGGCATCTGTGCTGGTGCTCGCTCGCCGGGGAAGGAGGAGCTTTAGGCGGTAGAGGGGAGGCATCTGAGCAGGTGGTGGCGGTGGACGTGACAGAGATGCACCGTACCGAATATAGCCAATCACAGCGCCGCCCTCACCACTCCACCAACATATGAACAAATACATCCCCAATGAAAGAACACCACGTTCCCATCACACCGACACGGACCATGCTAAGACTCCTCCAGCCCAATCGGCAGAAATAGTCCGGCAAAACAAAGCCAAACTACATCACAAATTTTCCACTGTTGGACCCGTGATAGTGATCGTTGAAACGCTCCCATGCGCCCAAAACCCTATGAGCTTAGTGCTTTTCAAGGATTCTAATTATGTGGTTGTTGTTGTTTTCTCTAGCGATTCACATAGGCTCCCTATTTTTGGCATATGTCTATCCCCTGCGCATCCACACCTAGTTGTCCTTGAGCACGCGCCCTGTGACGCTTGGCTGGATTGCTAACTGCTCCCCCCTCTGATATTTAGCACCCCCATCAATGCAGGGAGTGTCGGTACTATGAAGGTTTTAGCACTCCCGCCAAATCGAGACAATAACGATCTCAAGGCTCACCACCGCACCACCAAGCAAAACATACGTGTCGAAACATGGAAGTGGTGCAAGTGAAATTAACGCAAGCAAGTAGTAATCATTACAACATGTCAAGACAGAACCCACAAAATAATGCATTTGCAACCCACACAAGAGAAAAAAAAAGATAATTAAGCTTCTTTTCATGTCATAGCCCTAATCTACTTTAGCAAATACTCATTTTTTTGCATACAATGCATATCGGCATACTTCAACCATACTTCAACCAGAGTTTAATATGTGTATTTCACATGTAGTATTCGTGTGTGTATTTTCTCAGAACTCTGCCACACTTATATGTGTGGATTTGTTAGTATTTTGATTTCCATTCCCTATGCAAGTTAAATAATAAATAATAATTTCTTTTAATTTTTTTATTGAATTGTTTTGTTTTGTAGTATTTTCCATAACATAAACCATTATACTTTTAAGCTTTTTTTGTTATTTAGCCCAGTTGATATTGCCTTCTAATGTATCAGTCTTTGTTTCATAATAGATGAAGCACCATTGTAAGAGGGGACAAAATTATTTTCTTCTATGGTGTATGAACAATTCATGTTTTGGTTTCCACTCATCCTTGATAGTAGCTGGTATTGCCTTCTAATATATCCACTCAGCACTCCCACTTAATGTTGGAGATATCCCCAAGAGGCAATAATAAAGTTGTTATTATATATCTTTGTGTTTATGATAAATTTTGCATACCATGCTATAATTGTATTAACCGAAACATTGATATATGTGTGTTATGTAAACAACAAGGAGTCCCTAGTAAGCCTCTTGTATAACTAGCTTGTTGATTAATAGATGATCATGGTTTCGTGATCATGAACATTGGATGTTATTAATAACAAGGTTATGTCATTAGATGAATGATATAATGGACACACACCCAAATAAGTGTAGCATAAGATCACGTCATTAAGTTCAATTTGCTATAAGCTTCCGATACATAGTTACCTAGTCCTTCGAACATGAGATCATGTAAATCACTTATACCGGAAGAGTACTTTGATTACATCAAACGCCATTGCATAAATGGATGGTTATAAAGGTGGGATTAGTTGAGGCATATGGATCAAGAGTGGGATTTGTCCATCCCGATGACGGATAGATATACTCTGGGCCCTCTCGGTGGAATGTCGTCTGATTAGCTTGCAAGCATGTGACTGGTTCACAAGAGATGACATGCCACGGTACGAGTAAAGAGTACTTGTCAGTGACGAGGTTGAACAAGGTATCGTGATATTGATGATCGAACCTCGGACAAGTAGAGTATCACGTGACAAAGGGAATCGGTATCGTATGTAGATGGTTCAATCGATCACTAAGTTATCGTTGAATATGTGGGAGCCATTATGGATCTCCAGATCCCGCAATTGGTTATTGGTCGGAGAAGAGTCTCAACCATATCTGCATAGTTCACGAACCATAGGGTGACACACTTAAGGTTTGATGTCGTTTAAAGTAGATATGGAATATGGAATGGAGTTCGAATTTTGTTCGGAGTCTCGGATGGGATCCAGGACATCACGAGGAGGTCCGGAATGCTCCGAAGAATAAGATTCATATATAGGAAGTCACTTTCCATGTTTGGAAATGATCCGGTGCATTTATGGAAGGCGCTAGAATGTTCTAGAACCTTCCGGAAGAAATCACCATGGAAGGTGGAGTCCCGGTTGGACTCCACCAACCCTAACCAGCCAACCAAGTGGGAGGTTGGAGTCCATGGTGGACTCCACCTCCTTGGCCGGCCAACAAGGGAGGAAAGGGGAGAGTCCCTGTCCCTCTAGGTTTCGTCCTTATGGCAGTTTTTAAATTGGGGTCTTATTCGAAGACTGGGCAAACCCTTGGGGTTCCACCTAAATAATGAGGGGGAGAGGGAGGGGGCCGGCCACACCAATACCACCTTGGCCGCACCCCTCAAGGCTCCCAAGCCGGCGCCCCCTCTCCCAAACCCTAGCCGCCTCCCTCCTCCCACCTCTCCCGCATAGCTTAGGCGAAGCCCTGCCGTAGATCTCCACTGCCACCGACACCACGCCGTCGTGCTGTCAGGATTCCGAGGAGGATCTACTACTTCCGATGCCAGCTAGAACGGGGAGAAGGACGTCGTCATCAACACCGAACGTGTGACCGAGTACGGAGGTGCTGCCGTACACTGTGGCACCGTCAAGATCTTCTACGCGCTTTTGAAAGCGGCAAGTGATCATCTTCTGCAACAACGAGATCTAATCTCGTAGGCTTTGGAAATCTTCGAGGGTTAGTCTCATGATCTTCTCGTTGCTACCATCTTCTAGATTGCATCTTGCCTTATTACTCGTTCTTGCGGTAGGAGTTTTTTTGTTTTCTATGCTACGAATCCCTTCACTTAATTTCTTGCAAATGCAAGCATATTCACAATCCTGATGAAATCAAAACTCTTTGACTATTTCATCTGGTGAAGATTCCATCTCCGTGATGTTTACTTCATCCATTGAAGTTTCCGTACATATTTATTAATCTATGGATTAACAAACTCCTGGTTATATGTTGTACACACCCTTAATACACACTTCTGCTAAGAAATGTATTTTTTGCCATCCAACTACCATATCTCGTAATAGAAATATGTAGTGATTACTAAAATAACATGTATAGTACTTAAGCATCTCTATGTAACATCTAATCTTATCGTAGTCAACTCTTTGAACTTTGTCATAAACAACATTTTGACAAGTCAAACTTCTTAAAGGATATTCCATGTATATTTATAGATACATTTACTTTCAAGAAGCTTTGTACCTTCGGACAGTCTACCAAACTCCAAGCTTGAATATGAATACTATCTTAGATTTCATGACACTTAGGCATTTAATGAAGCTAGAGCCCATGACAACTTCTTTACATGTAGTCGCTTCATCATTTTCAACAAAAAATATTTGTCCTCAAATCTTTTATTTGATTAAAAATTCAACAATATCCTACGACGTTAATTAGTTATTTTGATTTCTAAGAATACAACACTTCGTAGACATGGAAGCCATGAGCATCGTAGCCGCCTCCAGAACTATCTTCGACGCTACGCTACTTTGCTCATCTCGCTCGGATCCAACAATAATATCAAGTTCTATAGTCCTCCCACTAATCCTTTTGTGAGAAAATCCTTCTCGGAAAATATGCCTCTATGGGCGACAAACACTTTTGCATTTGGTTCTCTGGTGTAAGGATTACCCAACTCTAACCCTGGGATAACCTATAAAGGTATTTCTCTGATTTTGGTTGTAAACTCATTTATTTACGCTACACATGCCAAAACTAAAGAAAGGGTAGTATAATAGCTTTTTTCCTAGTAGATCTCGGTTTATCAAACCATGGGAAACCAATGTTGTATGAAAATCTATGGAACTTCTACAGAACTTGTTTACTCGTATGTTTTATATTAGTGGACCTTTCTAGTTTACTTTGAATCGTTAGTTGTTGCAATGGATGGGGATACTCCAGGGTTGAAGATTCACCTGCAACTGCACATACATATGGATAAAGATAATAACAAGCATATTCATGTGTGAAATCACACTAGAAAAAAAAGGGCCTTTAGTCCCGGTTCATAACGGGCTTTAGTCCCGGTTGTGCAAACGGGACTAAAGGATCGAGACTAAACCACCCCTTAGTCCCGGTTGCTTACGAACCGGGACTAAAGGTCCATCCACGTGGGTTCCGTGCGTCGGGGCCAAAATGTCTCCAGGTGATTTTTTCTAATTTTTTTCCACTCCATTTTTTTCATATTTTTTTAGAATTTCTATTATTTTAGTTATTTGCATAGTTTAGTCTCTATCTCTAAGTACACTTATCTCCAGTCAAATTATTTACTCTGGTCAAACTTCCCGCTCGGTCACCCATCCTCTCACTACTCTAGCACTAGCACGCTTAACTTCCAAGTTCCATCCCGTTCCGCATCCAAGTGCTTCGCGCGAATGTATGTGATACTAGTATGATGTCAATCCTATTAACATGTTGGTCGATGTCACATTTCTTTATTGTTTGAATTTTAAATAATTATTTTAATAAAAAATAATGATGTAATAATAATATTGAATAAATAAATAAACATTAACTTTTTAATTTGTATTTTTTTTATTTTTTTCCCAAACCTAAAACATGAAAATTTGAAAATCTAAAAATTGGGTAAAAGCAATAGTAATCTTTATGCAGGATGCAATTGTTAATTTTAATTTTTTAAAAATAAAAAAAATCCATAATTTATAGAAAAATTAAAATCTTCCTGCTTTCGTATTTTCATTTAGAATTTTGAGAATCTAAAATTTGGCTAACCGGGTAAACCCAGGTGAATTCGGATGTAACTTTTTCGCACGATGATTTTGATATATTATACGTTTTTTTCCGACTTTGGATGCAAAAGTTAATGCGGTTTTACCATTTTTCAAACCTTTTTTTCAAAAAAGTGAAAGTTCGAATTTCTTAATTTCGCAGAATAGTAGGTTGCATAACTTACAAGAATCTGAAAACATTTTATTTTTTGAATTTTCTATCATTTTCTTTTGTATTTTACAAAGCAAAAAAGCGATCCACGGGGGGGGGGGGGTGCGTGAAGGGTGCGTGGGGAGTAAAAAATCAGAAAAAACCTTTAGTCACGGTTGGGGACACCAGCCGGGACTAAAGGGTACCCTTTAGTCCTGGTTGGTAACACCAACCGGGACTAAAGAGGTATGCGCCGGTCGGTAGCCCACCATATCCCTTTAGTCCCGGTTGGTGAGCATTAGTCTCGGTTCATCAGCAGAACCGGGACTAAAGACCCTATTAGTCCCGGGTCAAAGTATTTGGGGACTAATGGGTTAAGATGAAAGGCCTTTTTTCTACTAGTGTCATCTAATATAGGTAGGGTTGTGGGAATCACATCCATAAATACTAAATCCCCTTCGAGCCAGACACATAGCAATAGTCTTTTGATCCAACAGTTATACCATGAAGCACCAGGTTATAACAATTATTAAGTGAAATACATGTCAAAGCATTAAGTATGATGATGTTACTGGTACTCCCAAGTAGATTCTTGAATGAAACTGTACCCCCCTTACTGTCACTGGGTTTTGCATGAAATTGCCAATTCACTATTCATTTCATCTCTCATCTTTATCAATCCCTAGGACCTTGGGTACCTACAAGTCCATGGATCGAGACAAGAGACAAAGAAACAAGATACATATCTTCTATTCAATCACCACACAATATTCCCATGTATTAGATGCACATAATCGCTTCGAGGTTTCACCTCAACCCCCAGCCCGTGAGGACTACTCACTCATATCAATAAGATCGAGGATAGAAAAAAATTGTGCAAAATACTTAGATTGAAATCAAATATTCTTACAATTGTCACCAAATCACAAGGAGATCTCAAATACTAGATGGTGGCTGTGGAGAGGATGAGGGATGGAGAGGATGAACAATGGTGGTGGTGAAGTGGTGGATCTCCTTCCGGGGTGTTGTGATGCAATCTAAGAATGACGGGTCTTTGCGCAGCGGGTGGAGCCTCGAAATATATAAGGCATGTTGGAGATAGTGCTCTAAAGACAACTAATACACTACAAACAGCTGGGGCATCAATGACGATACAGGGCTGATATTTGAGGAAATCAGTCAGTGAATGTCTTTTTCTGTGACGGTACCGCGTTTTCGCGTCACAGGTGGCGTTTTGGGGCGCTCGGTCCCAAAAAATCGTGTCGGGCGAGCTCTAATCGTCAACGATTGTCCAAAAATGAGCATCACGGGAGGTGGGCGGCCCGAATTGCAGACTCGGGAGGGGGCCATCACAACAGCTGGGCTTCGGGCCGCTAGACACACCTGACCCACCCTCTGCATGCTTCTGTTCACGTACTTTTCTACCTACCCGCACAACAGTCAAGGCATGCAGCACTGGGCCCATATTTGTAAGGGGACACAACCACTGTCTGCACACATCACTACAAACAGTTCGCAAGTCTATAACGATTTTAGTTCGTCGGTGTAAGTAAAAAATGCGTCACAGACACGTGATGCTGACTGTTTGGAATCCCGTGGCGAACCTCGCCTCATAGATGGCCCGACTGACTATTAGGCCGTCATGGATCCATGATGGTTAGGTCCAAGCCTAAAGCCAAGTGTGCCTAGTGCATTGTGACGGGAATAACCGTACGCGGCAGGAGGCTAGACATGTCAGAGAACGTGTGGCCCTGTCGGCTTTGTCGTGTCGCGTGACGTGATCATCTGTCATCTAGTGTGACATCATCCGACAACGTCTGCTTCCGACAAAATTCTAGTACAGTACACGTGGCACATCCTGATTGGCACAGCTTGCTCCACAGTTTGAACACGTTCCGAACTCGTAGATAAACAAAAATCTGCATGCAACCAATTGTGACTAGACATGTGGCACGATATGTGGACTCAGCCGCCCACGTGGCCCTCACATAGCTCGTGAGAATGGCATTTCTGGGCCAATCCCACGTTGACACCTGTCTATGTACGGACAACCCAATACGACGTACGAACTGCAGCCCAAAAAAATGTAGCCCACAACGTACAGAGCCAACTATGATCAGGCGGAGACGGCCCAACTATGACTGGGCCACTTTATGGTGCAGCCCATATAAAACCCTTACATCCCATTGACTGGTAAATGTTGGGCTGGTTGTATGCAGCCCAACAGTGACAACTCTGAAAATAAAGGAGGCCTACTGAAACCATCTGACCAATAATGGTAAAGCCAAACAACCCAGCGACATGTTACTAGGCCGGTTTAACGCACAACCCAAAAATGAAATGATGAGGACATTCCTACTACACCACTACCTCCGTCATTGATA
>NC_061511.1:100503606-100534901 GCF_022539505.1 Lolium rigidum
AATTCGCGATGCACCACGTCCCGGGCCACCATACGCGACGTTTTGGCCGCTTTCGTCGGGCTAGGTGGCCTCAAAAACGAGAAAAAAAAGTTTTGACATGCACCACGGAGGGACCAAAATCGTCGGCCATGGTACACCAGCAACCACGGCGCTACTTCAACTTCGTCGGCCATGGCAACTTTTCTTGTAGTGCTTGAAGGGCAACGCATCGATCCTCATCATCAACACCGTCATCAACGTCTTCACCACGATCCCTTTGTCTACTTGGTTGTGATCCGAACTCTATTGGGATTTGCACTTGTATATAATTGTACCTTCATATTTAATCCATATTATTGCTATGATGTTGATCCCCTCATGTTTGAGTAGTTCCTTTATTCTTGGGGAGATATGGAGAAACTCTAGTTGGGCTTGGCCCATCTGTGCTTGTGCGGGACAAAGCGAAGAGGAGCACGACCAAGCGAACGACGTACCATGAGACGGATTGACGACGGAACGCCTTCCCACTTTTTAAGTAGTAGAGATGATGCTCAGAGACAAACCTCAATCAGCTACAACAACGGCGAACAGGTCCAATTAGCAAGGTGGAGCCGTTGAGTGCAAGGTAGAGAGGTTGCAAACTCTAAGGGAAAAACAAAAGCACTTCCCAGTTTAGCACATCACACAGCAGATCAACTTGGATAAAAATTGCATATGCTCTCTCCAGCTCGGATGAAACGCAACGTGCCGCCGTTTTCTGCATAGGGAAAATTTGCATGTTCACGAATAATCTTGTCCCCATAAAACTAAAATCAGAGCCAGAGGAGAAAGATCAAGGAATGAAATTCTAGAGAGATAAACATGAGATGAGCATACACTCAGCTTTGTCGATGCAAGCATGGGCAGCGGGGAGACGGATAGCGGTGTTGTCCTCGGGCATACACAACATCAACCACCAGATCCGGCACCACACTACCATCACTGGTACCTGGATCACCGCATTCTGGGTAGCATAGAAAATGGTACGATCTGAGGTGAAGAAGAGGAGCCGTATGAGATCAAGGATGGGAAGAATAATGGTGTAAACATATAAAATTAGCAACAACAAGATGTACAGGTATTGGGAGGCATACAAAACCATGGGCCAAAATTAGAGTCAACCTACATCTAAATAATGCGAACAAACAAAAAAAAGGGAACCACATAAGCGAGGCTACATGAATTTACATCTAAATGATGTGGACAAACTAATGCATGATGATTCCTCTACATCCATGAATCTGAAACAAGCAACAAAATGCACGGATATAGTTTAGCCTTCATGAGGTAAAACAAGATGGCTAAAAATTTCAAGATAATCCACCTGCACCATAATATATAACAATATCAGGGTGAAGCTTTCAAATTATTGGTAAAATTTTCCAAACGTTTCAGTAAGAAGATTAATACTTCTAACGGAGCTCTTATTTTTAGTAAGCAAGGAATATTCATCCCAAATTTGTACCTGTAATTTTGTTCAGCGATAATTATTTAGAGATCTTTTTAGTTAGCAATGTCGACCACAATATAAGATGCATAAATAGATCAATACACAAGGGAGAACTACTCTGCACTGGGTAGCATGGAAAACCTTCAGAGCAACTATGTATATGTCACTTCCAATCTGAAAAATAGGAGCTAATCTTATAGAGCTTGACATTAGAGAGAGAGACGGAGATAATAGAGAGAGAGAGGGGAGAGGTATACGAGCTGACATGGAGGTCGAGGAAGCGGTCGCACTTGCCCTATCTGCTCAACCAGGTGAGGCACTTCCACTCCCGCCCCTCTCCACCCAGGACCACAACGAAATTTCGCATGGCCGCGAGCTGCTTCCGCTCCCCCGTCTATGTCTCCTCCCAGCGCCGCCCCTTTTCTTCGCTGGCTGGGAGGGCGGTGATTGGGGCTCTGGAAACTGCCTCGGCGGCCCGCAAATCCCCAATGGCACCGCGCCCGCGCTACGCCAACGGCCGCTGAGCTCCTTCTACCCGGTCGAGAGGTGGAGGAAGTGGCGCGTGGACCTGGAGCATTCACCAGTGTTTTGGGTTGTGTACTTTGGAAGCCGGATGAACAGTTGGTTTGCTTGTTTCATTATCTCAATGATAGTGGAACACGATACGGGTGCTCCTCCGTGGTGTGAATGGCTCTGCTCCTCCATGGTGTGAATGGCTCTGCTTCAGGGCGTAGCGTGGAGATGGACTCAATTTCCCTGCACCTTCTCAAGGCAAGTTGCCGAAAAAGCATCTGCAGCTGAATCCGTCTTTCTCAAAGCCTTGGGGATTTCCCCTCTGAGCTCTCGGTGGATGATGCCGCCCTTCAGGAGTTCAGGGCACTATTTGATTCTCCGCTATGGGAGCAACATCTGCGCGCCACCACAGCTAGTGTTACGCGTGGACTTTGGGACTGGGTAAACAGTTGGTTCTTCTGTTTCGTCAATGATAGTGGAACAAAACCTTTTCAATGTCGTATGGGGCAAAAAGATATCGAGCATGCTCAACAATTATCTGCAGAGCCGAATTTAGCTTTAGATACATGAAAGAAGCTACATTGCCAAATATGCATCAGTTAATGTACACTGCATATGATGCAGAATGAGGACAGGAAAACAGAAAGACCTGCCTTAGCATCTTCATATTCTGAAATCTGTCCACTAATTGATCACATAGGACTAGCAGCACTAGATACTCGTGCAATCTACTCTGTTTCTTGTGGACTTCTTTGCCATCCTGGAATCATTTTTTACTTAAACATCAGATAATGAAATGGAATCAATAAAAAGGCAGACAAAAAAGAGGCAACTAGATGTACGAGTACTCTTGTCCCCATCTGCATGAGTGTTACCCATAAATCTCCAGACAAAAGTGACACCATAATTTATATTTCATTAACCACTTGAACAAAGATAGATGATAATGCTCTAAGATCTTTCCAAACTATGAGAGAATTGATAACTACTAGATGAAAGCAAAACCAAACTAAAGATGACGACTAAAAGCGATATGATGAACTAGAAAGCATAAAAGACTGGTGAACTCCCCCAAGCTTGAGTGTTGATGTAGATCTTATTTCTTCTTCTCCTTAATAAAGTGAACTATATTGAATCAAGTAGACTTTTGGAACGGTTCCTTAATAAAGTGAAGATTGAACACACTAATTATGTAATGGCAAGTAGCAAAATGAATATGAATATTTAAGTTAGGAATGAGCTAGAAATCGGCATGTACCATGGAATTTAGACTATAAATCTCACCTATATTATTTACAAAAAAGTACTTGCCCTAGAACATAGCAGGCACATGTTATCTATCATGAATGTATCCACGTGCTGCAACATCTTGAAGAAATGGTGTACCTGGAGCATTCACCAGTGTTTTGGATGTACTTTGGAAGCTTGATGAACAGTTGGTTTGCTTGTTTCATTATCTCAATGATGATAGTGGAACACGATACGGGTGCTCCTCCGTGGTGTGAATGGCTCTGCTCCTCCATGGTGTGAATGGCTCTATTTCAGGGCGTAGCGTGGAGAGGACTCAATTTCCCTGCACCGTCTCAACGCAAGTTGCCGAAAAAAGCATCTGCAGCTGAATTCGTCTTTCTCAAAGCCTTGGGGATTTCCCCTATGAGCTCTCGGTGGATGATGCCGCCCTTCAGGAGTTCAGGGCACTCTTTGATTCTCCGCTATGGAAGCAACATCTGCGCGCCACCACAGCCAGTGTTACGCGTGGACTTTAGGGGCTGGGTGAACAATTGGTTCTTCTGTTTTGTCAATGATAGTGGAACCCAGCCTTTTCAATGTCGTATGGGGCAAAAGGATCCCGAGCATGCTCAACAATTATCTGCAGCACCAAATTTAGCTTTAGATACATGAAAGAAGCTACATTGCCAAATATGCATCAGTTAATGTATACTGCAGATGATGCAGAATGAGGACAGAGAAACAGAAAGACCTTCCTTAGCATCTTCATATTCTGAAGTTAGTCCACTAATTGATCACATAGGAGTAGCAGCACTAGATACTCGTGCAATTTACTCTGTTTCTTGTGGACTTCTTTGCCATCCTGGAATCATTTTTTACTTAAACATCAGATAATAAAATGGAATCAATAAAAGGGCAGACAAAAAAGAGGCAACTAGATGTACAAGTACTCTTGTCCCCCTAATATATTATATTCTAGTTCTCCGCGTGAGGAAATGGTTCCAGGATATATCAAAATGCACAGAAGTGGGTCTGCAATAGTGCTGAAGTTGTATTTTGCAAGGACCCATATTCTTGACTATAACAGTCAATGTGTGTGGTGTCCTGTAATGGTTTTCCGCTTCTTTCCTCTGTTTTCTTCCTTAGTAAGGTGGCTGTGAATGGGGTGGATGCACATTGCATACCAGCAAAGTTGGTGTTGATCGATGCATGTGAACTTTTCAGTTGATACTCAACCAAACTTGCAAAGACAAATAAGAAATACAAGACCATAATTGTGAAACTAATCATACCTTGACTTCAAGGTAGTGCACTGCACAGGAACTTCTTGAAAACCCTGAACAAGAAGGATAATTATAAAATGGTGGCATACCTTTGTTATGGCTCCATCTCAACAATCATTTTTGTCATATTCAAAGTAAGTATTGGTTCAGCACTTACTCGTGAACAAGAAATAGCTCAATCCTTGGAAATTCTCATTCAATTCGTGGACATAATATCTATGAAGTACATCAGCACCACCAACCCAAAAGGCCTAGGTTCAGCTTGACTGATTAATAGAGCTCATCACCATTATGAAATTATTGTGTTGACCAAGTTAATATATCTCTATGTGAAAACCTATGCTACACCCTTATCTTTCGGAGAATCCTCAAAATCATCTTCACAATTGTCAAAGCCCAGTATACACATCATCTTGGCATCCGGTGTAATGCCTGCCTGGATCATACTCTTGTACATCATCTTAGCTTTCCTCTCATCTCCAGTTTTGTAGTATCCTATTATGAGATCTGTATAAGTTACTACAGTAGGTGTAAGACCCATATTTATCATTTCTTCCATCAACATGTTTGCACCATCCATTGCAAGTACTTTACTGAACCCACCAATTAAACAAGTATAAACAAAAGCATCTGCAGGCAAACCCTCCTTTTCCATCTCTCTGAATATTTCCAGAGCTGCCTTCATGTTTGAGCGCTTACAATAGCATGCAATTAGAGACGTATATAAAATCATGTCCGGTTTTATACCCTTCCCAATCATATGATTAAACAATGTCATAACTTCCGGAAGTCTATTATCATGGCACAGACCATTTATCAGGCTAGTATAAGTAAAGATATTAGGTTTTGTCCCCTCATCCACCATTTTATGATACAACCTGAAAGCCTCATGCAGATCCAAAGCTTTCACAAAACCATCAATAATAATACTGTAAATCACAGTATCAGGAACATAACCCCTTTTTATCATATCCCCGAAAATTGCCCATACATCATCAGATTTGTTGACCTTAAACAGGCCATTGATGATAACCCTGTATGTACAAAGGTTGGGGAAAATTCCAAACTGGCGCACTTTATCCAGGAATGTGAAGGCTTCAGCAATCCGGCCTTTGTTACTGAAGCCATTGACAAGAATTGTGCAGGTCACAATGTTTGGACTTATCCCATTATCGAGCATGAGCTCAAATGCACCCAATGCTTCTTCAAGGTCCCCGTGTCTACAGTATGCAAATATCAGACTAGTGTAATTGTAGACATCTGGAACAAAATTATGATGAACCATGTCATTCCAAAGGTCACAGGTAACGTCTAGATCCAAATGTTGGCAACAGCCATGAAGAACAATGCTGTACACTATGTGGTCAGGCTTGAAACCATGCTCATTGAGCCTCTTAAAAAGCTCAAACGCCCATTCAATATTTCCAGCTCGGCAAAGACCATGCAAAAGTGAACTGTAACTTGCCAGAGTAGGGGCAATTCCATTCTTTGCCATTTCAACAAGCATGTAATAGCCTGTCAACAGATCCCCTTGTTTGCATAACCCATCAGCTAATATGCTGTAGCTATGGACATCTGGGACAAACCCACCCTTCTTCATCGCATCAAACACCACTATTGCTTTTTTAACCTGACCCTCGTGACAGAAACCATGAATCACTGCATTAAAACAGTAAATGTTGCAAGGGTCGCCTCTCTGACAAATCATTTGAAGAAAGTTCCATGCAGATGTCACCTGTCTGGCACGGCAAAGCCCATAGAGGTAAGTACCAAAGGTTACAGCATTCGGCCTCACACCTTTTGCTTCCATTTCACAAAGAAGCTCGAAGGCTTCCTCCAAGCATAACTTATCTCCATGGGTATACGCACTCATCAAAACTGAATAAGAGTAGACATTTGGTGAAGGACCAGAACTCTTCATATCATCAAACAAACTCCTTGCGTGCAGGATTTGTTTCTTTTGAACTAAGCTCTTCAGTAAGAAGTTGCACACTCGCAACTCAACTCCAACCTTCTTGGCCTCAATGTAAGTGAGAAGAGCATCCTCAAACATTGACAGATCTACAAAAATCCAAATGATTGTGGCATAAACTTGTAGCAATGTCATCGACCCACCCATACTGCTGACCAACATAGGTGCCAACTCAAATAAGTCTGGCCCAGCATCCCCACAGTAATCAACAATGCTGTGAATCAAGCACCGGATGTCTGTGATTCCATGCGGCAAGAATGACCGCATAAGCAATGCAAACAACCCAACTGACTGGGATAGGCCATATAACCTGACACACTCCCTGAAGGTAATCTTTCTGGCCTCATCCAAATTCGATGTCCGGACTGCTAGTGCGATCAAAGGATGAATACACCGGCTTCTATACTCGCTGCAAAAAGAGCTTCGACTGGGTTCTTGATCATCCAAGCTCTTAAAGCTACAAGCCAGAGAGGAAAGGCACAATACCGGGGGGCGATTTCTGCTTATAAGGGCTCGACGCAGGAACCCTGGCACTGCTCGGTGCATAGACGATGAATCCCAACCCGTCTTTACATTGATGGCACCAGTCAAAGAAGGGAGATCTCGCAAAAAGATTGCACTTCATAGACCAAGCTTCTGAGAGTTAAAAACGAGAAAGAATAAAACAAGCTTGCAAGTTTATATCAGAATTTCCTGCAAGAAACAATCAAAATTAATTTCTTCTTTTCTCTGTCGAGATAAAAAGGGCAGCGCAGCTGCCGATTGTTCGAAAAGAAAGAACAATAATCTTTTTTTTGCGGGTATAAATATCTATCAAGAGAATGCATTGAATTAAACTTGGAAGAACAAATTAACATCAATCTTTATCAAGCATTGCTTCTGAGTAAAAATTATAAAGCTCGTGTAAAAGAGCACAGGGCACTCACGCTGGTAGAGTGGAGGTCTCCGCGTTCAGGCTGTTTGAGCGAGAGAAAGTACCTATCCTACAGAGTGGGAAGCGTGGACTAGGAGTCAAGCAGAGAGCATGCGAGAGGCAGTTCCGCACCACTAGAGCACGTCCGCACCAGCACTCGAGCTCTTGAGGGGCGCCGGCAGACGGTCGCTCAGAGGAGGGTAGGAGGCGGGCCAGTGGCAGCGGCCTAGCAGCCCAGCGTCGGCGGCACCGCGGCGGAGAAGGACGAGGTCGAGCTGCACGGGGAGCCTCCGTGTCCGTGGGCGCGTGGCGGCGCGTGCTTCCAGCCGCAGCGAACCAGGGGAGGGAGGGAGCGAGAGACGCGCACAGAGAGGGGTTCGAGCGTGCTCGGATTGTTGGGCTACAAAAATGGGCCAGTACCGCGGTCCCTTTTCTGTTTTTTTTCTTTCGAGCATTTTTCAAATTCGAGCAAACTTTAAACTTAAGCATTTTCAAAATTCGAGCAAACTTTAAATTTGAGTAATTTTAAAATTCAAGCAAATTTTAAAATTCAAGCAAACTTAAGCTAGGATTTGAACTAGGGTCACCATGCTAGTGAGTCATGCAGGCTAGTGTTTCGTTGGTGTACACATGAGGAAAACATTGTTCTTCTTATTAGTGCGGGAACAAGTTAATGGGCCAGCCTATCCGAATTTTTCTTCAGGCGATGCCTGGTCGCTCCCGCTAATGAACGGGAGGGAGGTAGGCACCCCCGAGGGGCGCCTATACACCGACCTGATCAGCGTGTACGGGCCACCGCACACGCCAACGACCAGGTCGGTTGTTGGGCCGCGGCCCACTAAGATTAGGTTTTTTTTTCTTTTTTTATTGTTTCTTTTTTGTTAATATTTTTCTTTTTCAATATCTAACTTTAAAAAAACATTTTCGGAGAACAAACTTTTAAAAAATGTTCATATTCTTTTGAAATTCAAAAAATGTTCAGATTTTGACTTAAATTTTTCTCAAAATTTGAACATTTTTATATTCTGAATCGAATTTGAATTTGAATATTTATTAAAATTTGTAATTTTATATTTTTTCAAAATTTTATAATTTTTAAGAATGAATATTTTTCAGATTTGAACATTTTTCAAATTTGAACGGTTTTTGAATTTGAACATTTTAAAATTTGGAAATTTGTTCCTAAAATTTTAACATTTTTTAGTATGAACTTTTTTCGAATTTGAACATTTTTCAATTTTGAATTTTTTTGAGATTTGAATCTTTTTTAAATCTAAACATTTTTAAATAGGAACATTTTCAAAATCTCCAAACTTTTCTCATTTAAACATTTTTAAAAATCTTAATATTTTCGAATCTGAAAAACAAAAAGAAACAAAAAATAAAAATAAAAAAGAAACTTTGTCATTAATTACTTTTTCATTAATTAATTACATAAGTAATATGGATGTGATCTTTTTATATCATTCTTGGGTGAACTATAATTAACATAGTATGGAACTTTTCCGTTGAATTTCGTCGTGGACAGTATGATTTTATTCAAAATTATCATAGTCTTGTAGTGTTAATTGTGTTTATAATCGTTATTAAATAGAAGTTGATAGTAAGTCGTTCAACATGTTTTACAGTCGTTATTGAAAGCATCATGTCCGTTCAGTCGTCCATTCGACATCACTGCACTACATGTGGACCAGCTACACTGATTGATCTTCCACATGCCACACATGTTGTCCCCTCCCGTCACTATCCTAACCCCCATATAGCTACCAAATCGCTGCCTTCCTCCCCATTAGAAGCAATCTCCCTAGAAAATCCAGTTTCCGCCGGGTGGGATTCCACATATTCACCAATTTTTTTGCCTATCTAGCCACGACCCGATTTCCCCACATCCTCTCATGTGGAGTGAACACGTGGGCTAGGGTTTGGTTGCGCTGCCAGTTTGCCACCACCATGTTCCACCATACAACCTAGGTCGACCACCCTGTCGAGGCCATCTATAAGCGTTACACCGCCTCTGCCACGGTCCATGGTGTCGCCTCCGCAATACATGCTGAGAGATCCGTGGTTGTCTATAGGTGTGGTGCCACCACCATGGACTCTCCGCCGCCTCATTGTGCACCTCCATTGAACATCAAAGGAAGGCAAAATTTTGGTAGGATGGTTGGTGCTTAGTTCGGGGTGCAGGCCGAGCCGCGCGGGCAAGACGATTACTCACCCAAGGGATGCATGGAGAAAGGGAGGAGGTGATAGCGTTGTACCACCGCCTGCGGGATGTGAAGGTATCCCCATACGTCGTCGGCCTGGGAGAAATGCAACTCGCCGGTGCACGGGACATCCCGTGCACGGGCCCATCTTCTTGCTCCTGCTTTTCCCTTTTTTTACAGTTTAGGATTCTCTCTTACTCACACTATTACATGTTGTAGAACTTAAAATCTTCATAGATTTTTAACCGCGGGGGGTTCAGTTACGAACTATTTGAATATTTGAGTTTATAGGGAAAGAAGCTTCGAAATAACAACAACATTGAATAATTTTTGACAATTTTGAAAATCAACTTCGAAACTTAATGAAACATGTTGTTAGTTTGTAAAACTTGGTGATATTTTTTTCTTTAAAACAATTTGTTTCATCTGTTCCAAACTAGGTTCGTTGAAAGTTAGAAAATACTTTTCGATTATTGTAGAGTCCAATTCGGAAACACAATTTTTTATCTATTTTTATTGAGTTTTATTGTGTATCATCATGTTTGAATATGGGTCATCGAATCAGAACTCACGAACGCTCTGCGTGTAATCGTAACAACCAAGTGAACATGTGGACTCATTAGCTTCTCACTAACAATGTTCAGTCATCTCCATGTCCAACACCATTAGCAGATGCCTCCATTGCAGCTTTGTACAGTATGACCAAAATGTCACAACAGTGATAATATTTCATTTTAGTGACACCGTACAAAAAGTGATATGTTATGATCAGGCGAACGGCAAGGTACGCTGCAGTCCAAGACTTGGACTACCCGTCTCTGGAAGGATCATCCAACGCATTCCAAGAGATTTATTGACAAAAATGTACTCCCTCCGTCTTATCAAAAGTGTCTCAACTTTGTCAAAATTTAGATGAATCTATTTCTTCCTTTGCAAATATTAATTTTAAACTTGTTTTCCTAATATGGCATACTATGAGTTCAAACAACTTGCTGCACTTCATACCAGCTTATATAGCATATTAGGAGTTAATGTTACATAAACATAAACAGCCGTTTAGTAAGAGAACAGCATTGCCGCATTACTGAAAACCGCTTTGTAATCTATAAATGGTAAATAAGTGGTTTTAAAAAAGTGTTGATGTAAGAGAACAGACTTCAGCGAAAGTTCGGAGGCTAAAACCTGATTTCTTTTACATTTTTATGTGTTGATGTAATTTAAACACTCAATGAAAATCTTGTTGTTCACATTTCTCATCCTTACTAATGAAATTGGTAAATATAAATAGAGGACACCGAAAACGCACAAGTCACCGGGGATTGCTTACCTGAAAAAAACTATGGGGTTTGCTCCTGAATTAGCATGGAGAAGCAGCCATCAGGTATGTCATTGCTTTATGGGAGAGCTAGCAACCCACATTGTTATTGTTAGTTTGTCCCAATCTCATCTACCAAATGCTGACAATATAACCTCAGGTGGTTAACATGGGCATGAAGATATTTGTTTGTCCTTTATTAAATGAAAAGAGAGTACTAGAGTGGTGCTCACCTTGACAAAAAACCTTTTCAATGGTGCACAATTCTGGCCAGTCCACGAGCTTTTTAATAACCTATCGATCATAACTTGATAAAGTTGTTTCAGGAAGCTTAAAGCTCTAAAAGGTGCCCGGCCAGCAACTTGGCTCTTTTTTTGCTAGAGTGAGGATAAAATTATAAAATATCAGTCTGTCCCATATATCTTATTATGTATTGGTTGTAATAACATCTAATATTACGGGACGGAGGGAATACAAAGCTGGATACTTTGTTTCGAAAATCAAAAGGGTGGCGACGAACTGTAAAATTTGCAAGCATGACAGAAAGAATGACACTCTAATGCAAAGCTCAATAGAATTAGAAACTCATATATTGTGTGAGCATTTTATTTATGTGGGTGCTATTTTCTGTTGACATTAAATTTTTGTTACAGAAATACCTAGTACGACGTCACCACCACACCCACACTGGATAAGAATTGGTAACATTGTTTACACTTTTTTTTACTTGGAGTTTAATTTTTGTATAACTTAAAAAAATGATGAAGTAAAAAACCGTAAGTTTGAAACTTCACCACTATGGTTATGCGGATCATATGCTTTACAGTTTCCTTGTAGTTTGTAATTTTGTATACACACAAAACCTGAACTAATTGGTTACAGTATTATACTCTGCGATTTTCTCTATATGCACACAAAACCTGAATTAATTGGTTTTTATGCTTTACAATTTCCTCCCAAAGCAAAAGGAAAAAAAAGAAGAAGAAAAAGGAAATGATTAATCAAACCACATTGTGGCAGCTAAGGCTTGGTTTCCACTGCACCTGCCTGTTCTCCGCCCACGCCAAGAATCTGTACACCTTCCCAAACACACACAAGAACACCAGCGCCCCGACGAGCGCGTACACGGCGAAGACCGCCGCGGCGCCCTCGGCAAGCGCCCAACCAGCAAGATAGATGGCATCGCCGGACACGAAAACCCAGCTCGCCATCTCCAGTGCCGACCGCGTCCACACGCTCAGCCGCTCCTCCCCGTAGATCCGGCACACCATCCTGGAGCAGAGGGCGAAGATGATGGCCAGCGCCGTCTTGGAGAGGCCCCGGTAGAGCACGGTCCGGCCGCCGACGACGAGCGGCTCCATCCGGCAGAGGCAGGTGGGGCACTCTCCGGAGAACCGCGACCACCGGAGCGCGTCCGTCCCCGTGTAGTACGGCAGAACGATGGCGTCCAGGTAGAGGCTCGCGTGCAGGATCCCGGACACGGTGGACGCCTCGAGCACCGCGTACCGCACGTCGCCGTCGGCCTCGTTCCGGAACGCCAGCGCCGACGCCTGCAGCGTGAGCAGCAATGCCGGGCCAAACCGCGCGAGGGGGAAGACGGCGTTGATCCGCTGCCCCTTGGCGAGGACCAGCAGCACCAGCGGCAGCAAGAAGGGCCCCGACGGCACCAGGTACTTCCTCTTGATCCTCCCGACGCCACCGGCCGCCGTGGCACCGCCGCCGATCTCTGCCACGGTGAAGGCCGCAGCGGAGAGAAGGCAGTATGCGGCAAAGACGGCGACGACGACGCCGACGGCGGTCGAGTAGTCGCCGGGGTAGGAGCTGTCGCAGAAGTAGTGGTAGGGGCAGGTGATGAAGTCGGTGGTTTCCTCGAGCTGCCACCTCGTGCACTTGAGGATCTGCCTCGTGATGTTGCTGCCCTGACCCCTCCAAACGCTAGCTGCCGCCCCCTTGCCGCGCATGACTCCAGCTCCAAGAACAGTGAACATCTCATCGTACGACATGGCCGCCTGCTCGATCAATCCAGATGATCACGACAATGATGATCCGATCTTTCTTCTCCTTCTCCTCCACTTTCTTGACTGGCAGCTTCTCCTGCTGCCGCTAACAACAGTGTGCATGCTGCATCTGATGACTAATGATGGCTTCTTTCCCCCAGCTCACTCATCTTATTGATCCCCCGTACCATGCTCTGCCTCATGGATGTTGGTGTGCTGCTCATGTTGCTTGGAGAGTGTCAGATGGGGATGGTTTAACTGATGGGCCCCTCCAGGTGGATTACCAATTTTGCCCCCTTGTATTTTGCAATGTGTACCAGCATTTGATGGAGACAAGAAGAGATAGAGACGAGATGACTTGGCACCTCTGCGAGGGGTGGAGAGATAACCACGATCGCCAATGTAGCTTGCTGAGGATTCCACCAAAATCCAGCTCCAGACAAAATCAGTTCTTGATGGCTTCCTGAGAAGAGAATCCTCGACTCAAAAGGGATATGTCACCGACTCTTCACGTTTCCCTGATGAATGCCGTGAGACGCCATCACTTTTCCCAAAAGTAACGTAAAATTTTCGAAATCAGAAGATTTGACAAGCTTTTTTTTATACACAAGGGACTCGAAACAGTTCGGTTGCCACTGTTTCCCCAGAAATGAATTTGTCCCGTGCACAGAATCAATAGGTTTTGTTCCATACCAACATGCTTGAGATTCCTGATACTGAATGGAACTTTCCATCACGAATCACAAAGCACAAAATATGGTGGATCCAATGGACCAAACGTGCACGGGATGTCCCGTGGATGGAACATTTGCCGCGTTGCTGTTCCCGCAATCTTGGTTTCAGAGGGATGTGTGCGCCTCATGTCACGGTCCACTTTACTTCCTGTGAATTCTGAGTAGTATACTAAATCAAGAGGAGGGCTGTATTAGTCATTCATTCAAAGGTTTCGCAATCATGGTAGTTGCGATGGACGTTTTGACTTCGTCTGTAAGAGATCAGTTGGTGAGGGGGTCACTTGTTTAACCGGTGCTTAGTTTGTTGAGGGATTTGGTGGCCACCGCGTCATCATTGTTGCACTTTTTCTTGTTCATTGCTGGACATTATTGATCATGTAGGACTTGTACAAAGTACAAATCCTTACAATAGCAGATTTATCCCAACACCACAAATCTTTATATCTTTCTGTCAGTATTCCACCATTTTTACAACTGCGATGATGGAAATGTACCGCATCCGGGTGTAAATCCATTCGTTTGTAAATCATCTTTTGGTGTTTGACTTCTATCATCATTTATAGTCCAGAGAGCATTCGGGTGTCTAGGAGACTCCTAATTTAGGAACTCTCCACAAGGCAAATCACGGGCATCCGGATGTTGGTGGCAGGCACCAGTCCAAGTAGGTCAGGTCAGTTGTAACTTAGTCTCAAGTGTTTGTACGGTTCATGTCTTTTGCAAGAGAGTTGTTCCAAACAACAACAAGAAAAGGAAATATAATCTACTTAACCTTTTTGTGTACTTAGGAGGTGCTTAAATAATGTACTTTGACATCCATGTTGGAAGCAACTGGTCCAGTTGGATATAATGGAACAAAAAAAATGGAGGCCTACATGCAAGATGTGGCAACTCCGTACTATCCCGCAAGCTGCAATTAAGCATAACTTCAACCTTTCCTGTTCTCTGACAGCGGGGAAGCTTAATCTCACATGACATAAGATATACACGGGTTAGGTACAATTGAGATCTGGGGATGGTTTTCTGATGTTTGGAATACATACAGGAGCCTCGCAAGACTTGCAGCAAAAGAGGGTAGACTTTGATGGAAGGTACAAGGAGATGGAACTATTCAGAAACAAAACAAAAGAAGATTCTGAAAAGGGTAGCCTGAAAAGGGTAGCCGATTAACGATAACAAAAACGTCCGGTGTTTCTTCCAAGCTACAGCAATGTATTTTTTAAAGAAAAGAAAAAGCTACAGCAATGAAAAGTTCAATATGAATAATCGGCCAGTGCATATAGAATGAACTCCATGCCTGATTGGAATCATAGTTATGTGTAATAATTTGGAATTATGTATTGTTTTTATTTATACATGCAATTAGGTGGATTCAACAAGTCCGAGTCTGTTGCAGAACAACCCCTTTCAGATCAATACCCAAAACTTGGTCCATCACACATACATATGGGAACTGTGAATACTTAAACTTTCAGTATGGTATGATGTTTGTCTTGCCAACAAACGTATGGCATGGTTGGTAGATTTGGTGATTTGTCTCTGTTGCTTTTTAGACAAGGGCACCTTCCATTATCCAAGAAAAAAATACATGGGCACCTGCGCAGTGTGGCATTGACTTCTTCTAAGAAAGAACATATCCAAACTCTGAAAGATACACCCTGCCAATAACCACACCATATATGACTGGATATGGAGCTGGTATTTCTTAAAAGTAGGTATGGTTAACTTAACTACCAGGGGAAGGGAAGGCAAGTAAGCCTTTGGCGAAGGTGGAAGCAAAAGCAAGTTCTGCCTGATGGTGAAAGGATTTGATTCGTATAGATAAAACACAACAAAACTTAGCTGCTAATTTGGGATTTCAATCTCATTAGAGATGCATCGGAGAAGAATAATTCAAATAATAAACAGAACTGGCTGACAAGTTCAACAAATTGGGTGAATCAGTTTGGTTTGATGAAAATTAAACCTTCCAACCAAATGTACATGTGGGCTAATAATCAAGCGAACCTAGTCATGGCTGCGTTAGACAAAGTGTTTGTGTCTACTTGGTGGGATGCACACTTCCCCACTACTCATGTCCAGGCCCTAGCCAGGATAGGGAGTGACCATACACCTCTGGTCGTTAATGTTGGTGATAAATTGTCTGTGGCGCAAAGACCTTTTCGTTTTGAGAAATGGTGGCTAGAAGTAAGGGGGATGCCATAAAAATGTTAATGATTCCTGGAACGCCCCATGCCATGGTAAAAATGCAACTGCCAGTTGGCAAGAAAAACAAAACCGGCTTTGAAAATGCTTAAGAGGGTGGAACGCTGCTCTCGAATCTGCCCAAAAGAAGCGTAAAAAGAACTGATTGCTGATTTTGAGTGTTCGGACATTATGTCTGAAACTCAAGTTCTTCTCGCAGAGGAACACCAGAGAATGGAAGATATAAAATCAGAAGTGAATTCCATTTACAGTTTGGAAGAAATAAAAGCAAGACAAAGATCAAGAGAAAGAGAGATCCTAGAAGGGGATAGAAACACCGTACTTTCACGTGGTAGCTAATCAGAGGACAAGAAAAACAAGAATTGCATTGTTGGATGGGCCATTAGGCACAGAAACTGTGCAAACCGCCGACATGTTAAAACTAGCGGTAGATATCTATAAGAAGTTGTTTGGAAAGGAGGACAATGGACATAAATTTACTTGATTCCTTTTGGGATCCTCAAGACTTAGTAACTGCGGAAGAAAATGAAATGCTCGATCTCCTTTTACAAAAGAGGTGATCAAAGAGGCTGTTTTTGGTTCTTATGCCAAAGGTGCTCCTGGCCCTGATGGGTTCACCTTCTTGTTTTATCAAAAGTTTTAGAAACTATTAAGTTTGATCTGATTAATCTCTTTTGAGATTTTGATAATAATTATGCTTCCTTGTATAGACATAACTTTAGCTAGGTCACACTTATTCCAAAAGAGGCAGATTTGAATAAGTTGAGACCAATAGCGTTGACAAATTGATGCTTTAATTTTTTTTCTCTAAAGCTTGTGCTAACAAGTTGACTAAATGTGCTGATAGGTTGATTTCTTCTAATAAAACCACCTTTATTAAGGGCACATACATTTTGGAAAGCGTAGTAACAATGCAGGAAATTATTCATGACTTACACAAAAATAGGGAGGAGGGTTTAATTCTGAAGTTGGACTATGAAAAAGCGTAGTGTGGATCTGTCCTTTCTAGAGGAAATGCTCAAACAAAGGGGCTTTAGCTCGAAATGGTTAAATAAAATTCACTCACTGATACATGGAGGATCAATGGGGATTAATATCAGTTATCAGAATAATTATTTCTTTATTATGGTGGCTGAAGTTTTTTTCCAAAATGCTCATTAGAGCGGCAAACTAAAACTTGATTTCTGGTTTCTTAAACAGATTTTAACCTGGATGGATCATTAGTCTTCAATACATGGACGACACTTTGCTTTTTCCAGAAAAATGATGAAGATTCTGATAGGAATCTTAAGTGGGTTTTATCTATTTTTGAACAAATGCCAGGGATGAGGATAAAAACTTTAACAAATGTGACCTTGTATCTATCAATGTACCAGAAGATCAAACTAATATCTTGGCACAAACTGTCTGTTGCAAAATAAGCAAAGTAGCGCTGAAATATTTGGGCATTCCTTCACACTTCAGAAAACTCAAAAAAGAAGATCTTCAACCTGTGATTGATAAGATTATTAAAAGAGCTGGTGGTTGGAGAGGCAGACTTCTGTCTTTTGCAGGTATGGTAGAACTGCCTAGCTAGCATTAAAATCTACCTTTTATCTTTGCTTAAGTTTCCTGCTTGGGCCATCAAAATTATAAACTCCCAGATGGCACACTATCTCTGGGAGAACTATGAGGGGCACCACAAGTCCCACTTGGCTAACATGGATCTGGTAACACTCAAAAAATAATGTTGGGGTCTGGGGATCCTAACATTAGAGAAACGTACAATAGCCTGCTAGCTTCACAGATAAGGAGATATAATCTAGATGATAACAAAACCTGGAAACAAATAATTGATTTCAAGTACGACACCGAAAGTTCCAATGTGGTCAGCTGCCGAGAGACAGACACATCTCATTTTTGGAAAGGGGTAATATGGGCGTCTCGGGCAGCACAGATGGGATACCAATGGATAGTAAGGAAGGGTAATAAGATCAGGTTCTAGGAGGACAAATGGTTTGGTCAAACCAGCCTAGCAATTACCTTTCGGGGTATTTACTATGTGTGTGATCAACAGGGGAAGACAATCCAAGAGGTGTGGGATGGGGATGATCTGAAACTCTCCTTTAAGAGAATTTTTAATAGCAACATGCATGGAGCAGTGGACCAGTGGTACCAACTACACCAAATAGTGTCTCTGTTTGCTCTTCTGATAATGAGGATGCCATGGTTCCGAAGCTGCAGAGTTCTGGACTGTACACATCACAATCGTTATATGCGGTGATTAACTTTAGCGGGATAATTCCAGTGTTTATTGATGCTCTGTGTAATCTATATGTTCCTCCTAGGGTGCATATAATTCTTTGGCTACTTTCTCATAGTAAATTGCTCACTAGAGATAATTTGATTAAGAAACAATCAATTCATGATGAAACCCGCTTACTTTGCTCCAAAAAATAATCAATGGATCACCTATTTTTCTCTTGCGATATTATGAAAATCTGGTGGTCTGAGATTTCTATCATAGTAGAGAAAGAAGTGGGCAGCGGTTATAACAATGTCGCTAGACTTTGGATAAGTACCTCAAAGAATGATGCAATTGATATGATCAATGCTGCTTTTACGTGGACAATCTGGAATTCAGAAACGATATGTATTTTGGCTGTTGTGTGTGGTCTGGTCTGCAGGTTATTTGGCTACGGATGACGAAGCTCCTCAAGGGTTGGACTCCACTGGAGAACTCAAGTTTCCTGGAACAATGCCTCCGACTGATGGAGGAGAAAGTGAGGGAAGCCCTAGCGCTGTCAAACTGATGAAGAAGGGGAAGACATGTAAATCCCCTTTGCCGCCGATGAGAATCGGGACGTGAGGCCAGCAACTTAGATACAATTTGGGGATCAATCTGAAGAACTAGAGAAAGAAAAAAAAAGAGGAACAAATAGGAGAAGCTACTAGTTTCAGATATCAGTTCAGTCATAAGCCAAACGCCAAGGAATTTGCCTGTGTCTTGGCAGGTAAGGCCTCGGAGAACATGATCAAGAAGGTGGAGAAGTCTCTTAGGAAGATATCTATTAGAAGGATAAGAAGGAAGAAAGCCGTACCAAGGGAAGTTTCAGAAGCTGATTAATTGTTGGACTCTTTTTAGGTTGTCATGTTCTTTTAGTGGGTCTCCTTTGCAACGTTGTGCTTTTGGGTTGTCCGTTCTAGTTGGTTTAGGGGTTGCTTTCTTTTGGTGTTGTTCCCTTGTAGGTGTGCTCTTGGCCCTGTTGTTGTAGGTTTTCGCTAGGGTTTCTCCTAAAAACTGAGCACTCTCTTCTTAATTAATAGATGAGGCAAAGCTTTTGCCTCCTTTCAAAAAAAAAAAAAATAAGCCAAACGCTACACGGCACAGCACAAAGTAGCTGGCCAACCCCAGCACGCACGCACGCAACTCGCCAACGCATCCTCTGTTCCCTCGGTGTGCGACTGATCAAGTGTTTCAAAAACAAAACAAAAAAACAAACAAAAAAAACTGATCAAGTGTTACAAGACGTCCATTGTGATCGGTCCGCGAACGCCGGCGCTGATCTCCAAGAGGTTGGTCGCTAGTGCGGCATGAATTTTAGATCATTGCTGTGGCCTGTGTGCTGTAAGCAAGTTTTGTTTGTGAAACCTGAAACCTGTGGTAGCTTAGAAGGCTTTAGCCTGGAACCTGGTAATGCCTGGACGATCAAACGTTGTGACGGTGATTCATTTCGTTTTCAATGGAAAATGGGATGGGTCAGTGAGCGGCCTTTTGGTCTAAAAAGAAAAAAAAATGGGATGTGCATATTCACCCAGATGGATGGAGACAGGAGAGGACGGCCGTGGGTTTTTCTGTTGGATCTTGTCTCCAGCAGGTATGCAGCGTGGGGAAGGATTCTGTAGTGGTTGGTGCGTGCTGAAACTGATACTTCGTCATTGGTAGCTCACATTGTGTGTATGAAGTGCAAGGAGGATTAAGTACAAAGAGATAATAGAGGCTATGGAGGAGAAAACGAGGGCTCTACAAGAGACGACGATACAAGGGCCAAACAAGGGAGTCTAAGCAAGCACCAAGATGTGTTTCTTGACAAAATTGATCATCTTTAAAAAATAGCAGCCAAAAACAACTCTAGCCCATACTTTAACCAATTGTAAAGTCTTCTGCTCAGCCAGTGCTCAGCACCAAGTCATAACAGCACTGAACTTGACATCTACTATACTTGCTCTAACTGTACCTTAGGCCTGATCTAACTGTACTTGTTATGCTGTGCCCACTTCTACAAGGTTTTTTCCAGAGCCAACAGCACGACAACCACAGTTCAGTATACAAACGAATTTGCATGATCACAGCAAACAACCAGTCCAAATTGATGATTACATACATAGGATGGAATATCAACATCATGTTCTATGCTTTAAACAAAAAAAAAAGGTTTAAAGCATGCATTGCTTTCTGCTTTATCTGGTGTTTGCATGTGGGTACACAACCAGTACAGAAAATATTTGCAACAAGATAGATCCAATAAAGGAAAATAATAAAAATATAAATTTGACAAAACTCACGCCATGACTCGGGAAAAAACAAATGGTGACAGGTTAACTTCCACCAATAAAAAGGAGAGCAAAATTTAGTCAGCTATCATTTGCCTCACATTTTACAAATGAATGGCTCAAGATTCAGTTTAACTTGCACCAAAAAAGAGAGCAAAATTTACATTTATGAACATGAGGAGACAGGTTTTAATACAAACTGTTGACACAGACATCAGCAATGCATGCTAACAGCAACACAAGTCAGTCGCCTCTTGTGACTACTCTGGGAACCTAAAACATCTGGATCTGGTTTATATCTCACTCATTGTATACCTATGGCTGTACATGGATTGTATCTGTACTGGCGATTGATAGCTAGGGAGTCCGAGGAGTGCGTGGAGAGCAAGGCATTCTTACAGGTGAGAACACCACCGTAAGGGGTGCATGATCTGAGAGGCTGTAGTTCTCAGGCCACATGCCCTTCTCTACTTCTGGGGGGAACAGAACAGCTTCCTTCACGGTGAAGCCAAAGGCTTCATCATTCGGTTCTAACGTAACAAGGCTTCCATCAGTGATGTCAATTTCAGTATCATCCTCTTCTTCTTGGTTATCGCATTTAGGGCTCCAGATACACCGCTTCAGGAGTTTAAGAAACAATATCAATTGTGAGTTTCTGAGTGGACGAATTAGACTTTTGAGCAAACAAAAATGATTAAACGTTTTAGATAGGACAATCTTTGCCAATTAGTATTTAGGTTTGACATGGTCAGGAACTTAAATCACCACGATTTCAGTTTTCTTTGGCATTACAAACTGACTCTGATAAGGAGCATACTGGCTTTAATAATTGAAGTGTGGGACAGAAAAGATGTCCGAGCAAGAAGGAGTACAATTCATTGCCAATTATGATAGAGCTTTCAGGCCGTCTGAGGTAATTCATTAAAAATTTGATCCGACAATAGATGTATTTTCACCCACACAGCTTGCATCTGGCCATAAGTTTACAAGGCATTTCTTACCTTGTATGCTTCAAATTTTGGTCACATGGCATGTGCTCCTAGGAGTTAGGCCATAATATTTTCTACGTTCTAAATCTTATTGACCACATTGTTTGTTCAACTTTTTGAACCGAATTGCTCTTTTTGTTTAACATAAGAAAATAACAATATTTACCTGAAATTCTTTATAGTCAACAAACCCATCCCCATCATGGTCAGCTTCACTCCATAGATCTTTCATTTCTTCAGAACTTACACGATCGGGATGGACCATTCCTAACTGCATTTACTGCAACATCAGCACCAATATACTTTAAAATGAATGCTTTTTAGATAGCACACATATGGTGACTTCAATACCTGACAAAGTGCCTGGCAGAAACTTGAATATGTGATATGATCATTAGGACTGTCAGCTCTGAGAAGTGCGAATGCATTCTCCTCCGAAAGGGATGCAACTTGGAGAAGAAGATACTGAAAAATGAACAATTTAGACTTGTTAGGCTGCGCTTCGTATTGCGGTGGATTATCGTAATCCTGTTTTTCCCACCCAGTTTGCCTATTTTAGTGTTTGTTTGACCTGCTTTAACTATTTGTGTGGCTAGATTTCAACAGCAGATCATAAAATAAGCATAGAATGGCACAGTACAGCACAGCAACTGCAAACCGAACCTTAGTTTAAGGGTCCAAGGAACTATGTGCATTCTTAATAGATTAGCATGTTCTACAAGGTCAACTGTTAGTTTATATTAGCAGTAACATGCTTTTTTTTATATTAATGGCACAGCATTGAGCATGTTGCTTACCTTGATAATACCAAAGACAGCTTCATTCCAGCTAGTTTTCAGGGGCTTCCTGCATTTGTCTGGATTCAGAAGCCATATGAAATCAACTCCACAGATGTTCCCTCTATGATTCCGATGACTCACCCACTATACTCAAGAGGAGGTAAGGGTGGAGAAAAATTAGAATACAATACAATCATCAATATCAAGAATAAGTACTAGCAAAAGAGGTTTATCCTGTCACCTTGTGTGCATCTTCTTCGCTGTCACTGTACTGATGGGCAGTGTCATATGATGAAACAAATCCTTGTGAACAAAGGAATTTGTAAACTTGGCCACGTTTACTTCCGTTCCAATCACTGTAATACAAATGCCCTAATCATATGTTACTATCCATTTCGCTGTGATATTCATATAAGAATGTGGAAATTAGCCTTGTTACTCACCCACATAGGATAATTGGCATTGGACTAAGTTTATGCTCTTCTTGGTAAGCTTGTATGTACTGAAGGATCTTATATACCTGCCATTCTCACAGCAGTCAGTTGCTGCATAGCCTACTGGAATACTGTGAGACTGGATAATCATTTGCACATACCTGCTTCAGCCGAACTATTGAAAGGCTGTGATCATGGGGGAACACCAAATGGGTGTTCACGATGAGGCTCTGCTGCTGGACACAGCTGCTGCTTCGATTTTGCAAGTAAGGCATGGCTGACTCAACGTGCAATAGCTGAGCAACTCGATCTCCAAAATCATTGAAAAGCAGCTCCCGGTGGTTCAAGACATGGAAGTACTTCCTATGTACAGCCGTCAGAAGACCTGGGCAGGAACGACGCAGTTTCATCAGAGAAAATTTGAAGATAGGTGTCGGTGGCGTTTATAACAAGGCAACAACTCGAACTTTCCTATGTGCTTTTCAATACACATTGCAGAATGAAACTGGCAGCCATGGCTACTGAGAATGCTAGATGCATCATCAGTGTCAGAGACATTGAACATAACAGACTACAATTGATTTTGAATATCCTTTTAAATACCGGAAAGGAAAAAACAAGCATCTCAATGTAAGGATAATCATGTGAGACATCAACATCATATGCATTCGACCCAAGAGTTTAACAGCATCGACATGGATATAATCTGAATAATGAAGACAGGAACTGAAAAGGACAAGGCACAGGAGCCAAGTTGGAGGCCAATTGTTCACACGCACGACGCACCTTGTACCTTTTTTTAGTCTTTGTTCTGCATTTTCTATGGCACACAAGAAAATGGAGTTCTCTGATATTTACTAAGTCCATCTAAGAATAAAACAAGCACTTGGACGGAGCAGGCAAAATAGACGGTGGTAGCCTAACAAGAACAACACACATCTCTCATCCATACCACAAGATATTTTTGTCATCATAGAGCCCAAGCTGAAATGAGTAAGAGACAGCTCACCGTCTCCCTAGTTCATACATACCACAAGATATTTTGGCATCATATTGCCACGCTGAAATGAGTAAGAGAGAGAGAGAGAGAGCTCACCGTCCCCGCGATTATTTGTGCGAGCGAGCTTGAAGAGCGTATAGTTGGCATCACCGAGCCGCTTCTCGTACATGTTGACCAGCTCATCGTTCCCCAGCCACACCTCCTGGGAGAAAACCAAGACAATCGCATCAGGCCGTGCGCATTGATTGGACAAAGATGGATGAAACAGGGGAAGCGCAGCTAGGCAGAATCGCAGGATTGCCCTCACCTGGAGGCAGATGATGGATGAGCGGCCGGCGAGGAGGCGGTCGATGATCTTCTCGTTCCTGCTGAACCAGTTGGCCCTGTTCTGGCTCTCCCTGCAATTCTGCGCCCAATGCCAACGTCAACGTCACTCCACCGATCCAGCAGAGCACCGGCGGGCGGCAACTCCTCAATAAATCGAGCGGATTCCTAGGGGGAAGGGGAAAGGGAGAAGACGAGATCCGGCTCACCTCGGAGTCCATCCGCTTGTAGATCGGCGCGAGGATGTTGAAGGTGGTGCAGGAGACGGAGGAGCACTCGTCCCGCGCCTGCAGCAGCGGCGGCGGGCGGCGCCGCTGCCGCCTCGCGCCAGCCTCCCTGCGCTGCTTCTTCGTCTGCGCCAACCAACAACGATCTCAGCAAACTCGGCTCACCGACACGCCGCCCAACGGTGGAATCGACATCCCAACCGACAAAGGCTAAATTAATTCCTCACCATTGCGATGGCAGACGGAACCGAGACGGGGGCGACGATGATGACGACGGCGGCGATGAGATGAGGAGGAGGAGAGGCGGTGGTGGTCGCGAGGTGCTGCTCGGCGTAGCTGCTTCCTGCTGACCTTGCGATTTGGCGGCTGCGAGGAGTCGGAGAGGAGAGGAATGAGGCTGCCTGCGGAATGATTTGCTTGCTTGCTGGCCTCCGCGTCGGCGGCTCGCCTTGGCTTTTATACACCACGCGAAATGGCTTCTCACTTATTTTATCACCGCAAAAAAAATACTCAACAAAATTTGAGGCGAGAAATTGGCGACCCCGATAGGCGATGACCTTTGCGGTCCACGTCACCTTCATAGGGCCCGCTCGTCCGTGGGTGGGTGCCGGGAATGTGACCGTTGGTGACCGCCTACGGTCACACTTTGTGGACGGGGGACTTCGATTTTATTGCCTTGCTTCATTTTCAATGCTGATGTTCTACAGTACAGTATTTGTAATCAAAGGTTTTCAAAAAAAGACACCAAAAGCATCTTACATTTGATAACCATAAGGGGAAACAAAAGCCACTAGTACAAAGTAGATAGAACTTGACTTGATCGGACTCAAATGAAGTCCGAGAGGAGGGGGCGAAACGTTTCAGCCCTCGGCGACCCCGTGGCGACGAGCCCGCCAATCCTCCTCCGCCTCTCCCTTGCCATTGTTGTCAGCAACAACAGGCCGCCAAGCTAAGCACGCGCGGTGCCGAGAGCGGCGGAACTGCTTCTACCCGCGCGCATGGAGAGGGTGTGGGGACTCTTCATCTGGCGGCGGTGCTCTCAAGTCATGGAGGTTTCTTCGGCGGCGCGTCTTCCCGGGCGGCGTAGCGCCGGGTGGCGACAACGTGGCCTCTTGGCTGCGGGGTGGCGTGGTGGCTCGCAGAGGTGCCCTCCCAACCCAGATCCGGGCCCTTCGGGCCCTATCTGGTATGGGAGAGTCGAGTCCGGGAATGGTTGTGCCGCCTCTGGCGGGACGGGGGTGGCTTCAGCTGGGGAGGGGGGCGATGGGGTCTGCAGTGAGCGTTGAGCAACGCAACAATGAGGGCATCACGAGCCTGGGGCCAGATGGGCTCTGGGCTCGGTCGGGCCAGGAGGGCCTGGTGTTCTCATGTCGTTACGTCCAGACGGTTACCGCTAATGCGGTGGAGGTCGTTCCCTCCCGGGCAGCCACTGCTCCACCGCATCTCGCTTTCGGCTGTTCTCTCTCGGTTTCGCTAGCCTCGGTTCGTTGGGCACGGTGAGACGACGGTCCTGGTTTGCAAGGCCGTGGTGGCGAGCGTTGGTGGGTGGCGAGTTTGGTGAGGCGCAATGACGCGTCGGGGCGAGGATTGGGGGGTTGAGAAAAATCTCTATCGGTTCGGCCGACACCGATGCGGCGCCGCCCTACCTTCCTGGACGGCATTGGGTGAAGCCATCTCCCTCTCTCCTCCACGTACCGGGGGAAATCCTAGGACCTCTCCGGGCAACAGCATCGTCATCATCGCATTCCTTGTTGGAGGTGTTGTTTGGTACGTGGCGCATCAAAGTGATAAGATCATGGTGGGAGAGAGCGTAGCGGCTGTGCGACATCTTTGTTTTCGTCGTTCAGACCTTCTTGACATTAGTTTCTCTTTTCTTCTTCTTTTGTTTCTTTTGGGCTTTGATGTGTTGTTTGCCCCAGCGGTGGTCTCAATCTTGTATCGGTTGGTTGCTATATTAATATAGCGGGGCGAAAGCCTATTTTAAGGATACAACTTGACATTACACGATTAGTACAAACCAAAAAAATAACGAAAATCATGTTGCTTGTCTTCTTCCTTCGATTGTTTCACTAGTGTCGGAGCTTGAAACATGCACTGAGCAAGCAGAAAAAGATTAGGACACCTACAAACACCATCATCAACCAGGGCTTTGGAAACCTCAATGGACACTCGCTGCGAACAACGAGATCGAATAACGTTGAACAAACATGGACTAGAGGGACACCCCCAAGCAACACAGGCTTGTAATCCTTCACTACCAATCCGGAGGGGTGGAGAAATCTAACCTTGCCACAGACCAAACAAACAAAGAGATAGAAGATGGCGTACCCTGAACCAGTGGACGGCTTCCCTAAACGACACACTATCTACCAAGATCCAAAGGAAAACTATGTGGTTGGACCTACCCTCTACAGCCCTTCGCCGATGTCAGATCGAACGTTGACAAGGTAGGGAGAGGTTGGAGATACCGTATTCCAGTGTCCACCATCATCACCAATACCTAGCCAATGTCGCTACGGAGACCAAAACCTAACAAAAAACAAGAACTTGCAACAAGAACAAGAACGCGAAAGAACGGGCCTCTCACCCCTCTTGACGCCAAACGATATCGCCAAACGGGAGAGGGAAGGGCGACCGAGGCGACAGTTCTAGGCAACAACAAGTTTTTTGAGGGGGGAAAGATGAGTATTGTTTTGGCCTTGGCCAAGACAAATGATATATTATGTCTTGTGCTTACATATTAAGACATAAAGTTTTCAATTACAAAATCATTCGTGCACCAGAAAGGTCGCCAGATGATCCACTCCACCCCAGAAATAAAAATGCCATTTTTGAGCACCAGCTTTTGTCTTTCCTTTTATTATTGCTCATTCTAGGAACATCTGTGTAGCATGAGGTGCCCTCTCCAGTGGCTCGATGGAGGAAAGTTAAACAAGCGACACTAGTACATGTGGAACCTGATTCTGGTTCACATCCGGGGTGTGCCTACAAACAACTACTCTTGTGCATTCGACACTGTGTCTGAAGTCATTTTCCTTCCATACATTTATGGATATTTCGCCATTTTGTTGGCCGTGACAACCACAGCCAGAAATGAGTGGTACAAATCAGATGTTCCAATATGTATGCTAACTTGGTTCTTGCCGCCTTATTCGGTAGTGGCTCCGTGATTCTCCTTGCCAATTGTGCACCAAAGCGATCAAATATTCTGATCTGACGTCTGTCTTTGCACCTCAGATGAATCGGATCCGTAGCATAAGGATAGAAGGAACAAGCTAGTCAAATTTGGGAGGCAAGGAAACGGTAATCCTAAACGTACGGATTATTTGCTTACGAAAAGAGTTACAGGCTGATGTGTAATATACCGGTTGGTTCAGATTTGATTCGTTGCTGAAAAATCGGAAACGACCTCCCTATGTGCTGCGCCATCGTGAGTCCGTAAGTGTTTCCGTAAGCTAAACGTCCGTATGTGTAGCATTACCGGGCAAGGAAACCAGCGGAGGAACGGGTTATTGGCTGCTAGCTGAATTCGCAGCTAAGATGATTAATTTGGGAAGGTGATTGATTGCACATACTCAACGTGGGAGACTCTCTGGCAAGGTCATTGGCTGTTTTTTTTCCTTCTATAGACCAAATGACCTTGTTTGGTCTAAAACTTGATGTCAACGGTCTAATTTAGTTGTGGGACTTTTATTGGGAATCCACATGATTCCGTTTTTTTAAATTTTGATGGCAACATAAAGAGATAGGAGTATTATGGATGGCCGAAATGTCAAAAAATCGACACGTTCTAAGTCTATTCAGATGTTGGACTGGAATTCTTATGAAAAATGTCATTCCTTTTTCTTGTTCTCAAACCTTCATTCAGCGGCGGCTTCGTATAAATTGAAGTACGACTCGTTCTTTGAAATGCACCAGGCCATGTTAGTTTGGAAGAATATTATTCGATGCGAACTTTGGTTTGAGTATATATTTGGCTGTATTTTACTTCAGGTCAACTCTATGCATTAAAAACAACTTTACGGAGCTAGAATACCCTACCACGACGACAAGATTTCTCTCTTATAGAATACCGCTACAAAATGATATTACATGGTATCCACAAGATCACGCTTAATTAAATTAAAGCAACTCTAGCATATACTGCAAATTCCTCACCGCAAAAGTGTTTTGTGGTAAACCAGACTAGGAACGAAAAATTGGATTTGCAAAATTTAAAACAGCACTTCAAGCAACAGATTCACAAACAAGTTCCACGTCATCGTCTACATAGTTCATACATACTAAACAATGCCGACAGGTTATACGGCATTTGAATTTACATTTTAAGCTAATAAGGACTCTCAAGATACACTACCCTAGCTCACCGGGGCATCTGCAAGGTGGCGGCAATGACTAACCCTTGGTGTCGGTCTTCCTCCGCAAAGGAGTAGTGCCAAGCCTCGACGAGACACGCCTCATCCTGCCCAGCCTCGTCGCGGCGGCGATTGGCACTCCCAGACGCCCGAGACAACACTGGCTAGGGAGCAACGTCGGGCCACCTGCAAGTCATGCCGCTCCCAATCTGCGATGGTGTGGGCTGCGCCGTCGGAGTCAGAGTCGTTGTCCACACCGCCTTACCAACAACGAACTATTTCACAATTACCATAAAAAATTCACTACTCAAACAAAGGCATAAAAATATAATAGATCATAGGAAAACAATAGATTACATCACATATCATGTTTGCCAAGAGATTACAGCAGGGAGCTGATGGGGTGTTGTTGTAGATGTTGATGATCAACACGCTAGAGGGGGCGGAGCCTACCGGAGGAGATTCCGGCAGCGGTTCCCCTCCCCCTCCCCTCCGAACTCGTTCCGGTGGCGGCCGCTTCCTAGCTCTATGTTTCTTGTTTTCGATCTCCGCCTCCCGTCATCACGAGAACGCCCGGAGAACCTTTCGATCTGTAGATGTCGTTAGGTCAAGACCTTGATGTAGGTAGGGTTCAAGACGGACGGTTGCGAACACTCGATCGAGGCACCAACGAGCATGGGTAGCGTGGTGGCCCATGTAAGTGGCCACGCCACCTAGGCCCGTTTGGCCCTCAGGCTGATACGCGTGAAGCACACGTCCGTTGGGAACCCCAAGTGGAAGGTGTGATGCGTATAGCAGCAAGTTTCCCTCAATAAGAAACCAAGGTTTATCGAACCAGTATGAGTCAAGGATCCACGCGTGAAGGTGCGTTGGTGACGGAGTGTAGTGCGGCGCAACACCGGGGGATTCGCGCCAGCGATGGAACTTCTGCACAACTTCAATCAAAGTACTTTGCCCCAAGCGTAGCAGGTGAGGTTGTCAATCTCGGCAGCTGTAACGTAAACAAAGGATTAAATGTATAGTGTGGAAGATGATGTTTGTTTCGCGAAGCGACAAGAAGCAGGTTTGCGATGGATTGTATTTTAGATGTAAAAGAATGGACGGGGTCCACGGTTCACTAGTGGTGTCTCTCCGATAAGATATAGCATGTTGGGTGGAGCAAATTATAGGTTGGGAAATTGACAAATAGAGAGGGCATAACAATGCACATACATATCACGATGACTACTATGAGATTTGGTCGGGGCATTACGACAAAGTACATAGACCGCTATCCGGCATGCATCTATGCCTAAAAAGTCCACCTCGAGTTATATCCGCACCCCTTCCTGATGATTAAGTTGCAAACACGAACAATTGCATTAAGTATGGTGCGTAATGTAATCAACACAAATATCCTTAGACAAAGCATTGATGTTTTATCCCTAGTGGCAACGGCACATCACAACCTTAGAACTTCTTGTCTTGTCCCGGATTCAATTGGAGGCATGAACCCACTATCGAGCATAAACTACTCCCTCTTGGAGTTACAAGTATCAACTTGGCCAGAGCCTCTACTAGCAGCGGAGAGCATGCAAGAACATAAACAACACATATATGATAGATTGATAATCAACTTGACATAGTATTCCATATTCATCGGATCCCAACAAACACAACATGTAGCATTACAAATAGATGATCTTGATCATGATAGGCAGCTCACAAGATCTAACATGATAGCACAATGAGGAGAAGACAACCATCTAGCTACTGCTATGGACCCATAGTCCAGGGGTGAACTACTCACACATCAATCCGGGAGGCGATCATGGTGATGAAGAGTCCTCGGGGAGATGATTCCCCTCTCCGGCGAGGGTGCGGAGAGCGATCTCCTGAATCCCCAGAGATGGGATTGGCGGCGTCTGCTGCGTAGGTTTTCCGTATCGTGGCTCTCGGTACTCGGGGGTTTCGCGACGAAGGCTTTAAGTAGGCGGAAGGGAGCGAGTCGGAGAGGCGTGACAGAGGGCCCACACACGCATAGGCGGCGCGGGCCCCCACGGCCGCGCGGCCCTATGGTGGCGGCGCCTCGTCGCCCACTGCCGTATCCTCTTCGGTCTTCTGGAAGCTTCGTGGAAAAATAAGACCACTGGCGTTGATTTCGTCCAATTAGAGAATATTTCCTTTGTAGGATTTACTGAAACCAAAAACAGCAGAAACTTGACAACTGGCTCTTCGGCATCTCGTCAATAGGTTAGTGCTCGGGAAAATGCATAATAATGACATATAATGTGTATAAAACATGTGAGTATCATCATAAAGTAGCATGGAACATAAGAAATTATAGATGCGGTTTAGAGGCAGTATCCAAGTGACAAGGTATCAGCTTGTCGCGTGCCTATGAGATTATAAGGCTAGGGTTTAGTTAGAAGTAGAGGCAAGTAGATCTCGAAGGTTTAGTAGAAAAGTACTCGACGATTATGAAAACTAGGTTTGTGAACAATGATTCGATGATCTCTTGATATGATATTTTATAGGAGGCGGAGCCAAGGGTTTAATTTTGTACAAGTTACAGAGTCCGGTGGTTTTCTAGCTCATCCCTTGATTACAAATATACTTCCTAATTACAATTCCTAACTTTCCTTAATATCTTGGCTCAGATCTTCTTATTCCTCGGGTAGTGGGCCTTAAACCCAGGGTACTATGCCCAGCCAGGCCCATTTGGGATACCTATATGCAGTGCTTGAGATTTTGTTTGAATCGTAGAATGGGGAAAATCTCCTGTTTGTCCACATTAGAGAGCTTTAACTTTTTTATATTCCTTCATATAAAATTCTATATTTG